>NC_083651.1:21470580-21793913 GCF_963576545.1 Limanda limanda | reverse complement strand
GTTTATGTTCTCCACTAACATTCCCAACTGTGTTTCCAACAGCGAGCAGAGCTCTGTAAAGAGGAGGAATCTCTCCTCACTATCATCAGATCTGTTACCTTCTCCCCCGGTGGGTCTGCAGTGCCACGGGTTTGTTAACATGAGTGTCCTGTCGGTATCTGCTGATGTCATGTTGCATGATATCTGGGAGGAATTGCTCCTGGCTGACAGGGGGAGGGACTTACATTTTTAATTTCAAACACTGATGGCTTGTAACAGATTCAGTGAAGACTTGGTCACTGGGTAGTTACTTCGAACCTGTGACACCATTCCAAGGTGTGGCAAAGCTAAGATGAGGAGTCAGGACATGAATGACCAAGTCCACCACCTGGTGATTTTCATCTGTAAGAAATATGGAACAGGAGGAAATGTGATTTACCACGTATTAGATTAGCTGAGACAAGGACAGAGGTTTGCTACTGCAAGAAAAATCTAAAGGTGTCTTTTTAAGAACCTATGACAGGAGGAACTGGCAGTACTTCTGTGGGAGGAACAGATGCATTAGTGGCTGTGAGGTGCAATCACTGGTGGTAAATTATAGATTTATTTATATTAATTAATACTTTGCCAACCTTTTAACAGTGTTTCACTAAGTCCAAATGTACTCCAGCTATTCAATAAAAATAAAGAACCAATAAGGCTGGTTATGAAGAGGCAGGTAAAGGTTCTTCAGAGGGAAAGCAGTTTGCATTGTGCTTCATACGGGTTCAGTGCACACCCTTCCACCCCCTTTCAGGGCTTAACACATTGTTTCTGTGGTTTGATCAGGCTGCCTGTCAGGTTTGGATCAGACTCGGACAAAAATATTCAGCCTGAGCTGCACTCGAACATATCAGCTTTTTCCTCCATTGTGCATTGTGTGCCTGGCTGAAAGCATTGTTTCTATGTGACACACGATTGTTTGTCACAGTGCGCACCAGTTGAAGATCTAAATTGTCAAACTTTCACCACGATGTGTAAGAAAAAGCTCTGTGCTGCTCTTAGCGTGGCTAAAAATGGCTGAAATCCTGCCCTAGTCAGACTTCTCAAAACTAAGAGAAGGGCTTATCAAGGTTCTGTAAACTATAGAATCTTCCAAATGCTAAAAAAAAACTACTGTAATCCTAATGTGAATGAAGAGATAGAAGGAACAACGAAAAGTTCTGGCACAGGGAAAATGTCCGACCCCTTTGGACAACTACTAACGGGGCAGTGGACTGAGACATGCACTTTGAGAGTTGTTGTCAAAAACAGTTGCTTCCTGTTATTTGGAAACCTGCACATGCACAAGTGGCTTGTGCAATCTCGAAGACAGCTGGAGTCTTCAGGCTGTTTTTTGCTTTTACTTTTTCAATCATTTCTTGTGGCTGTGTTGATGGCAAAATGTTGTTTCTCACAGACGGCAGATCTTCTGTGCAGAACACTGGACCCCAGATAAAAAACACATATTACAGCTGAAAGTTAGCAATTATGATTACATGAGTATTTCGTGAATAATCAATTATCAACCTCACTTTTTGCTTAAATAGATTTTATACATTTGTTATTTGAATGAAGTTCTGAAGGATTCACATGCACCCTTGCTTTGCTTTACATTTTCCACTTACTTATTCTAGCTTGTTGTCCAAAGTGAATGTCTTGTGTGCACCCACAAACAACAGCACATAAAGAACTGCGAGTGTAATATCCTGCAATCCATCTGCTTCTTTTGTTGAATATTCAGGACGGGTCCCTGTCTCCAACTTTACCCGAAGATAAACAGGGATGTAATGAATACATATAAGATGCTGTCATGCAGGGTAAGCCTCACCATTTCCTGCTCAGCAAGTATCCATGGCAACTCTAATTCTGCAGGTGGGGTGACATCACCGGTGGTAATTGCTTCAAACCGATGCATACTTTTACCAAATTGACCTTTATCAAAACCTTGAGCCATATTAATCATCTGTTTAGTCTCCATTTAGGCTGCGCCCTGACTTTGTCGAGTCATTGATTTATAAAGCCGTCTGCAAGGAGGCACCAGACAACAGCTTCTCTAACCCAGCTCAATGGCGCCATATCATGCTATTTTGTCACAATGAAAAAATTAATTTGTAACATCACAACAGACTTTACTATAAAGGCTGCACTGTGTCTCTGAAACCTAAAGAGGAACCACAGACTTCACATTGTGAACATTTGGCTTCACTTTTCATCTTTTATTCTCTAAACACTGTTTAGCCCGTTGTTCTAACCCACACAATTGTGGTGGTAATGCATACTAATTCAACTTATTTTGTAGAATAACATACTTCTATATGTTAAAAGAACAAGGACAGTGAATCTACATTCTTGTCGTGAAGTTAAGGCAGTTATCACAAACATGGTGACCGAAATTGACACTTTATATTAATGTGGTTGATTAGAAGGTAAATTCCCTCATCCGTGGACAATGAAGATGATCATGCTGTCAGGGAGGTTATGTGTGTGTGTTTGCTTGCTTTGTCTGTCTTTTAGTAGGACTATGCAAAAGCTATGGTACAGATTAGAATGAAACTTGGTGAGGGGATGTGGTTTAGGCCACGAAGGAAAAACCTATATTTCGGTGCAGATGTGGATCACGGGTGGATCCAGGATATATAATTGATTAATATTGAGATGGCACTTTTCAATATTTTTGTTGATTTGTATCTGAGAACAATTCATGGATCTTGAAGAAGGGAAAACATGTTTAGGGAACTGATATTAATTTTCAAAAAAACGACTGACTGGATTACCGCCAAAACTTTGTGGAAGGATACGGTATAAGGTAGGGAAGAACAGATTTGATATTTTTATATGTGGATTCAGGACTTTTTACCTTCTTTAACTTTGTTTATGAAACATTTCACAAATTTTACTGGAGATAATTCATGGAACTTGATGAAAACAAATCAGGCATCTTTTACGGGTGAGTGTGTGCAGTTTAGTGCTGCTTGAATTTAAGGGGATGTTTGGGGGGTTATGTGCTCTACTCAGTGACATTCTAGCTCTTCATATTTTGACCATGAATTAATATTTATTTATTAACAGTATTTTAAATGTCTGGTGTATAATATAAAAAGGATCCTTCGAACCTTCAAAGGATTTTAGCTTTACGTACATGATAGTAAATGCACAAGTCCACCTTCTCTCTGACTCACTAATAGACAATTAATGATCTAGAAACAACACAAAGACTGAACTGTTGTACTCATATAAGTTTTTTTGTGCTCATCTAGTTCCTTTGCTCTCAAAACTGTTTAATTCATTTAAAATTAACTTTGCAATTGGCCCATAACTATGGTGTTAATTTGCTTAATACGAATCACTGTTATTTGTTACACAGCTCATTGGATGTTCTCATTTGGTAATTTTTTTTTTGTTGTTGCCCGAGAGATGCATGTTCTCAGACGCACAAAACAGACCATCCAGCATCCACTGCTCTTTTCTGTGTATAATTAGATTCAAATCCTGTTCTCTGATGGTTGACAACACATTCTCCTCTGTCAGTCCCACATGCACCATTAGGGTGAGTGGCCCTGCTTCATTTGCCTGTCGTTCCCTTTTTTTCTTCGTCTTTAGCTCTGACCCCAAAGCTGTTTGCTAAGCAGAGGATTCGAGAAAGAATTCACTTAGATGAAATGACACGTTAATAGCGTTTAATGAGCTGTTTTGGCATGATGTCATCCCTTCAAGCTTTATTTTTTAGCGGCTATCTGACACGGCCCATCTGTAACCTCGAACTCTATGAATGTTTATCGCTGCTGCGTGTTTTTGTGTTTGTGTGTGGCTTTGATCAGACAAGGCTACCACAGCAAATGAAGAAAGATGTGGGCAGACCTTGTGCTACACAGGGGCGTTTCTAGGATTGAAAGAAAGGGGGGGCTTAGCCCCTAAGGATGCTGAATATTTGCGCGCACAGCGCGCCAATTTTTTTTGGGCTAATTTGGTGCTGCGGATATCCATTGTTTCACACAGTTCATAGATTGGTTCAATCAGAAAGAGTGTGATTTTTCTCTGTATCTTTGCTTGCATTCATTCAGTATAAAATAACAGAAGTTATCTGTCACCTCTGCTAAAGAATCTTCTTATATCCATCTGGTCAATGAATTGGATGATATACCGGTACAATAGCGTTATGAGGGACACTATGACATTTAGTTTTCACTAGCATTAACTGATTATAAACAAAAACATTCTATAGGCACTGATATTATTGTTTTAAAATACTAGAGATAGATATTAATGCAAAGAATAGAGAGCTGTCGATAGTTATTTCTTACATTTCAAATTTGCTCATTCACTTGCTCACTGGAGACATTTTCTAACAAAATAGCTAGCTAGCTAGCTTAGTGTTAACATAGCTCATTACAATATTCCCTTTCATTTGCCTCAAGTAAACCTAAATTTAAGCAGGTAACAATCGTTAACAACTACAGATAGCCACATTCTGTAACCACCTGTACTTACAATTTCAGTCTGTGCATCATTTACTATGAGCTAAACTCCTTGGCTGTAATCCTGCTGTCTTGATGAGAGACTTTACTTGGCAGAGTGAGAAAGCCAGCGCAGCAGCAATGCAGACTCCCCAAGGTCCTAGTGCCCTGTCTTTTATTGTTAAGTATGATGAGAGGCTGTTGGATTGTAATTTTAAGTGGGAGAAAACATACAAAGCAGAAACGCACTCACATATGTAGCATGTTAGAGTTATAAATAACTTGTCCATGTGTAAAACAATAGTTTAATTTTTAAAAAAAAATGTAAATTTTTTTTTTCTTTTAGCCCCCCTAAAACAGGCCTAACGACGCCCCTGGTGCTACACAAGAGGCTTTTAGCTCCTTAGCCTTCATTCTGAAATTCAGGAAGAGTGATGGTCTGAGAAGACTCAGGTATACTAAAATCACAAACAGGATAAGAGCTGTAGATGTGTTTCCAAGACGGAAAACATGATTTGAGTGAGATGGCTATTAATAAAGATGAGAAGCAGAATATATATCCCAGCAAAAACCCATCATGCTCTTAAGTAGGATGTGCACAATGTCCTTCAGAAAGATCCACTTTTTATCTTCCATTTTCTTAAAGGCACAACTACTGTTACGTCCATTTACATCTTCAATTCATCAGTTTGATATTTACATGAATCAACTTGCTGGCCACCCATAAGAGTAAATTAAATTCTGTATTTATTAAGATGTTGTGATAGTACAGAGAGCAAGGGGTGAACATCTGTCGTATTTCAAAAATCCACAGGCCATAAAGAATTCCATCCCAGCTGTTAGATGCCTGCTGAAGTATTTGATGCATGTCATGTTCAATGGTCTTTTTTATTTGTGTTTGGAGGAAGCGCTATTTTACCTGTTCACAATAAAAGACCACCAATATATTATAAAACATTGTTTATTATTTTGTTAACATAAGAAAATGTGAAAAAATTGTGCAACAAGAGAAATGTAAGTTCTTTAAGAAGAACTTTGTCTCAAACAGTCTACGTGCCTCTGTCTGCACGTCCTCCACCATCTCTCAGCTCTTCAACTCTCTGTGTGTTGTTTTTCTGTGATGTGTTAGAGAATGCAAGAGACCTTAGTCCTCTTCTCTCAGTGTTTTCACTACAGGTGTTGGAGGGTTTAGGTGGTGTTCCTGTGGGTGGCAGTAGTTGGGGAATTGTAAATTCATGGAGGAAAATATGAAGTTATTTCAACTTTTCTCAGGGTGCAAATCTCTGAGCATCTAATGATTCAATTGCAATTAAGAGGGATATAGTTTGATTATCAAATTATTATCAATACAATTTTTTAAAAGGGGAAACACTGAACCCAATAAGAAATTATTCATTTTTTAAATGTAAATATATTGTTTCTGCAGCAGCAGCCATAAAGTGTGCAACATTATGTATGTAACAATATCTCATTGGAAAGAAATATTGCCAGTAAGATAAATTATATTACTGACATCAAAATGGTGAGCTAAGGTTAGAGAAAGGGAAGAACATAGACATTTGTCAGTATAAGTTTTCCTCCTGTCCTTTGTCCTCCTCCGTCTGCTGCTCCCGTGATTCACTGCCTGCAGGATCTGCTGGTGGTGGTGGTGGTGGTGTTGGGGGGGGTTGTCAGACAGTAGATACGTTTACGAGAAGATTAATGGGCTACATAAAGACGGCTTTTGTTTTAGCCAGTTCATAACAATTTGTTATTAGCTGATGAAGTGTGCTGTGTTTGTGTAAATCAACTGCTGGAAATAACACTTTTCTGGATCTGAGTTGTCATCAACCTGAGTAAGCTGTTAACTTGACCTAGTTCTCTGTCGGCCGAGACCTCTGACCTGTGTGAGAGAGAGATGTTAGGATCTAAGCCCCGCCCCTCGGTCAAACTCTCCTTTGGCATTGGAGAGGACAGTGAAGCTCGTGCGACTAATAAATGACAGCAGACTTTGGCAGAAAAACTGTCGGCATATTTAATTTGTTTTCAAACGACGACGGTGCTGTGAAAAAACACTTAGGTGGCTCCTAAGTGTTATAATGGTTGGAAAACCCTGAGTCTGCTATCACTGTAACACAGCAGAGTTGAGAAGTGTTAATACATTCAAGCCCATAGGAGCCTGAGCGATGGAGCGAGTGAAGAGAAGCGAATGCATCCCCACTTCTTCAGTTAGGGCGGAGTTGTGGTTCTGCTATCTCAGTTTTTGCTTTCATGAAATAAACTTCAGTCACAGGGGATATAATCAGATAACTGTATATTTGATCAGCCTAATTTACACAACTGGTAAAAATCACCATTTTTTTTCTTCAACCTTTTTGAGTTGATTCAGTTTCAACGCATCACTGATCGGCAGCATCAGGCTTTGATTGTCATCACAGTCTGTCAGTCATCACAGGGAGGAGTCGGTCTGCCAGGTGGTAAACAGACATTTAGCTTCACTGTGATCCTTCACTGAGGAAATGGAACAACAGAAAAGGCTATTCTGAATGAAGATGCTTTCAACTATTTCATTTGCTAAATGCAGCTAATTTTTAGTGTACTACTATCACTGAAATTCCCGAAAACCAATTGTGAGTCAATGTTAGAAACGTTGCCTGACCACCTAAATTGCCTCCATGATTGGACAGGAATCATGCAAGAGTGTATGTGGGTTTGTTTTAAAACACATTTGTCCAACATGTTACAACACTCCAATGATTTTCTATATTCAATTGAGGCCTACAAGCTTTTTTGAAAAAGTGTTGTTCAAAATTCCTAGTCTTGTAACAGTAATCAAGCTTGATCCCCGGCTCAAACTATGCCACCTGGGGTCCTGATATTTTAAAGAAATGGGCTTGGAAAGTACTTTTTAATGTGATGTTTAAAAAAGTTGTGAGACCCTGAATACTCAGTGTGACCACCCTTTGATTTTAAACAGCACCAGCTCTCCTTAATACACTTTTTCACTGTTGTTCCAAGTATACTGGAGAACTTGCCACAGTTGTTTTAGGCTCTTCTGTCTGTTCATTTATTTCCACACTGACTCCCTGACATTGTTAGTTTTCTCTGAAGATGGTTCCTGACGGATCTGGCTATATGTTGTGGCTCATCATCTTTCTGCAAATGACTGAGCATCTGTACATACTAAAAAAAGGTTGAAACTAAATACAGAAATGCCTCTTCCATTGCTTTGTCACTATGGTGAAAATTCAGGTTGATTTGACCTTCAGTAGCGAAAGACAGGAAATGGTTTCGCTAAATGGTTGTGATCTGAATACGAATTAATTGCTCATCTCCAGTAACATTGACTGAGTTTGAGGTTCCAGGTTGTCACAGATTTTACAATAGTCAACTGCCCTCCTCACTATAACAGAACCCCCCTCCCCCGAAAACATAAAACCCAGGAAAAGAATGCAGTCTTGCAGTTTTTATGAGTTTTATCAGCTGGGTTACTTCTGGTTTGTCATGTAAATAAGGAAGTCTGACATACAATACATAAATGCTACAGAAAGGTTTGCTCACTGCTTTAAATGAATGTCTACGACCACAGTGAACTTTGAATTTAATAAGGTATTATCGCATAATCTGTATTCTGGTTAAATGCAATAACTACTGCAGACGCACACTCACAAAAGGAAACTCTAATGAGGTTTGCATGACTTATTGTGTGTCTTGCAGTCAGCTTCATTTATAGCCATGCTAAATTGATTTGAAAAACATTATTAAACCCACTGAACCATACTTTCTCTAATTATTAAAGAGCAACCTCGACACTTATATTAGTAAATATACACACATTAACGCGGTTTTATTCTGCAACCCAAACTAAACCTTCCAGCCCCTTTCTCTCTCATCTCTGTGCTGCTGCGCTCACAGAATATTAAACTGCTGTCAGTAGAATACAGAGCATTTCTGAGACTTCCTCCCTCTTCCCTGTTTAAACTGTTATATCACAATGTACTCATCTGGGGTTCGTTTTTAAATGTTTTTAAATTAAGCAGGTATAGGATAGAGTCTATCCATGACAATTATATTCTTTTTCATTCTTTTTCCTTTTTCAAGACTGTTGTCAGTGTGGACCCCAAAATAAATATAACATTTAGATGTTGAAATGAATTTCATTATTTGCAATTTCATTTGTCAGGACATTTTGTCCTATAGCTTATTTAGTTGGACATTTAATATGTTGTAATTGTGAGAGGACACATTTGTATCAGTATCAGAAATACTTAAACCATGAATAACTATACAATATTCATAGCATAAAATGTTTGCCTTTTAAAGGTTCAGTGTGTAGAATATAGTGGCATCTAGAGGTGATGTTGCAGCTGAACACCACTTGCCTCACCCTTCTCTTCCAAACATGAGAGAGAAACTGTGGTAGCCTTCAGTCATAATAAATCAAAAGGATTTTAGTTTTCCAGTTTGGATTTCTGTAGAAAACATGGTGGCCTCCACAGAGAGGACCCGCTCCTTGTGTAAATATAAAGTTTTTAAATATAAAGGGCTCATTCTAGGGTTAAGAAAACAAAAATCTGCACAATTCAGATTAAACACACTTGTGAAATCAATAATCATAAGGATTATTTTATATTCAATAGATCCCTTTCACCTAAATCGTACACACTGAACCTTTAAAGTGAATGCAAGTCATTCCAAGAGATGCCAGTTATCTGTGAGTATCACAACATCGCTGCTCCATAGAGGGATTGGTTACTTGGTTTCACATTACACTCCTCGTCTAATGATAGGCCTTTTTTTTATCCTCTTCTTTTAGTTGAACCCAACTCTGTGACCGTGGTGTGTTGATAATTGCAGATAAGGCACAGGTTGGCTCAGTAATTGCAGGGGATGGACGCTAATTTACGGTGAAAGACACTAGGTGTGATTTGTTCCTCTTATCTATATGGACGGCCGGCTGCATGGTGTGCACTATAACCAGCGCTGCTGCCATCATTACCGCTGCTATGGAGACAGGAGGGCGGACAAGGTCTCATCCAAATCCATCAGCGAGTATGAGTTATTCAGCCCTGCCCTGCTCTGGACAAGCTCGACCAAGGGAGGGGTGCAAGGGCTGCTAAATCTTTCTACATCAGACGGCAGAATTAAAAAATCAATGCTTCTCAGTTTGTTTCCCCCCCGCAGACAGAGGTGCATGGGGTGAAGAGAGGAGGATGCAGAGTGAGGACACCATAGTGTGCGTCTGTTGGTAAAGGGCGGGTCTCATCCTTGTGTTAATGAAGATGAAGGGATCGTAGAGGCAGCAGCGGTAAGCAGGACACACACTGATCACAGGCACATGGAGCCAGATGCTTCACAGAGCAAGTCACAGTTACATGGGTGAGGTCACACTGAGCCACGTTTAAACCATGACCTTGGAGCTATAGGATAAAGCATAACAGCTGGTTGTTGTTCCTATAGAAGCCCACTTGTGCACATTTATGTACAAGCTGATTTACAAATGGTATCATCTAAACAAAAGGTAATGTTTCGGACTAGCTATATGACAAACTGCATGTCTTGAAGGCACATTTGCAATGAAAGTATTTAGTTTTTTGTATTTTCCAAACCTCTTTAATGCATGATACTATATTGAGAATCTTACATTATACTTTAGTACAGGTCTCACAAATTATGTAATGAAAATTTTGTCAAGTCAGTTATTATCAGGACTTTGAAAAGATTGTTTAAGAAACAAGCAGTGACTTGAAAGATAATATTATTGTTTACATACACAAGTTCTTCAATGGTTATTCTTGTAGAATTGTGAGTTTCTTCTCAATTACAACTTAATTCTTGTATAATTATGACACGATTCTCTCAAATATTAGTGTATTTTTTCAACATGCAGTCAACATGGCCCCATCCTCAATTCTACATTTTTTGACACAAAGAGAAACTCAACTTTTCTCTGTAGGTTTTATTTCAAGGTAGTTAAATGTTAGCATGCACATATTTGGATAAAGTTGGCCCAGTGACCATTTGAAGTAATTTAATTTGATAGACCTCACCCCAGAGAAGGTAGGCAACTTTGTGTTTATTTATAAAGTTTAAAAAAAATACTTTAAGTGAAAGGACTACAGGTTTGTCATTATGGATGTGTTACAAGTTGTTTCCTCCATTCTAACACTAACACTAGAAGTTTTCCAAACAGCAATTTTCTGTGAGGTTGGTGCCGTCCAAAAAACAGGAGACAAGACAAATGAAGCCCGAATGTTGGAGAGACTTTCCACCATTACCTCTTCTACTAGTCCTCCGTGTTATTAGTCTCACAAGGCACACAGCTCAGTAGATTTATATCCTCGGTTCGGTGCTCAGGCCTTCTCAGGTGAGCCAAGGTGGAGACTCTAGTGTTTGTAGTCGAGACAGTAAGCAAGAGAAATAATGGACTGGAAATGGTTTTCTGCATCACATCATGAGTGATGGCACTTACTCACCGGGGAGACAGGCCTCTTCGGTGACTATCATACTAATTGTTTGGGGTTTTACGTTGAAATCGTAGAAAAGTCTCAGACCAAAATAACAAAGTCATCCTTCAAAATGTGTCTAAGTGTACTTTTATCTCCTACAAACATTTTGATTGAGAAGCTGCACAGATATATTTAACTTTCTCTTTCAAGAGATTGTGAGTTGACTGCAAAGTATCCCTGGTGCAGTCCAGTATTTAATCTCACTGCATTTTCATACATATCGATGTAAACACTCTCTAGACTGTGGATGGACTGATGGATTCAGTAGTTGCTCCTGTAAAACAAAATCAGTTTGAATATTAAAAGCAATATCAGAGTCAGAATTTTACATCTGAGTATTTAAGAATTAAACTATAATGCTTTGTAAATGATATGTTTTGTGGTGTTTCAAAGTGAGTTGTGCGGTTTGTTTAACATCAAACACAAATTCCTGCACTCATGCCTGACATATGTGAAGTTCCTTTAATGTCCTTGTATATTCACTGTTGCCAAAAGATTATCTTACTTACAGTAATTGCATTATCAATGAAACATTTGCTGGAGCTGTTGAAATAACTTGTGTTTAAAGTTCTACATACGAACAGAAATATGGGGAAATCACCACAGTTGTATCAAACTTACTATAATTCGTTTTGTTTTTGTCAAATACAGTCGAAAGCAGTTCTTTTTCAGCTAATTTACATTATAAACGGCATGCTTTCATTCTAAAGATGTGCATAAAAACATTGCTTTCTAAAGCCTCAGGGTTCACACAGTGGAGTGAATGCTTTATAGTAGACATTTTAATGCATGTTATAAAGATCTACTACGACCCCATCACCTCACTCACATTTCGACCACTGGGAGCTACAGGAAGAATCCCTGCCACTGCAAATTGAGTCTAATTCTTTTGGAAACAGGGGTAGAAGGGCCTGTTTATTTTTTTTAATAGACTCAGTGCTGTGGTGAAGATGGCCGAGCTGAAGCGAATCTCCAGTGTCACTGTTGGTCACTGTAGCGTGTAGCTAACAAGCCTCAGGTTGCAGTGGAGGTGAGACCACCCGGTGTGCAGGACAGGTGAAGTGTCAGGCGGGGCACCAGCTCTCCGAATTCTCATCTGAGCACAACACAACAACTTCTATGGAGCACTGTACATCTATTTTATTTATTTATCTGTTTCTAATGTGTGTGAACGCTGCAGCCTTTCGCCCCCTTCCAATATGACTGCTAGATTCAGAGGAAAAAGAAAAGATGATTTGTCACTGATCAGTTGTGATCAAAGTTGGCCTCATCAATGATCTGATATCACATTTGAGCCGACTTCAGATTTACTCTGTGGGCTCTGACACTAAAAACTGATACAAACCAAAATGCGTCTTTTTATAGTGTTTTACCGTCCTGTTGTGTAATCAATATCTCCTCTCAGGCTTCACGTCTAATTCATCTTTTAATCATCATTTGGAACTGACAAATTGGAGAAGCTTTAAGTTGCAACAGTGCCATCAAATTTGGTTTAAATATAACACATTGTCTCCTGCTTAGAAAAACCCAGCATGTCGGCAAACAACCACAGCTGCCGTCTTCTCCTCTTTTCTCGTGGATCTGTTCAAACACAGTGCTGCTGTGTACTCGGAGGCATTCGGAGCCAAACACACAAACAACCAGTGTGGTTACACGCATATTCTGCTGCGAAACACGGCTGTGCTAATAAATCCATATCTCTTTATTTGTCAACAGAGCCCAATGTCAGTGCAGCTAATGACACTGGGCTTTAGAAGCCTTATCACTGAATAAAGAAACGGGTGGTTGCATATCAATATAATAAGTAGCTACCTGACGTCAGTATGACTAAAAATAAAAACAAATGAATCTTTAAATGAAGGCTCATCCATCGCCAGTCACTGACAGTCATCACGATGTTGAGCATTGTGATCTCCGCACCCCCCCACTCCTTTCACAGCTGGGCGTGTCCTGCCACACACACCCTGTAATTCCAGACTTCGCTAGAAGAGAGGAGGAGTCATGTCTTATTTTAGTTTGAGAATCGGGCTTTTACTTTTGCAGTGATTCTTAAAGAGCAGGTGTGTGCAGAGAGCAAACCAGTTAATTACATGGGTCTAATTTAGGCCTGATATGTATTAGTTACTGCTGATGTAACAAACCACCCACGCATTTGTTATTTAAACTAAACAACACAATTCAAATGTCTCTTGTTCCCCACCCCTGGGATACAGTGTCTGTGTAAAGTATGTTGTGCACAATACAGCTCAAATATGAATAGAACATTTGAATGCTAAACAAAAGATGAAAAATGGAAAAAGAAATAGCATAAACATCTATGATAAC
Source organism: Limanda limanda (assembly GCF_963576545.1). Lineage (NCBI taxonomy): Eukaryota > Metazoa > Chordata > Actinopteri > Pleuronectiformes > Pleuronectidae > Limanda > Limanda limanda. The sequence continues at coordinate 21,780,646 of NC_083651.1, read as the reverse complement.
ACAACCTACAGGAATTGTATTCTGTGGTGAATAGAATATGAGGATACACGGCATAAAGAAGAGGAAGAAGTCACCTTTAGTAAAAAGAAAATTCAATTGTTAAATTTAGAATATTTGTGGCTCTTGGAGAATGGTTTGTAATGATTTTTTTTCTTTAGCGTCATAATAACAACCTGGTTTACATAAGATGTGTAAACATTCAGGTCACATCCATTTTCTGGATTCACGTCAGGCTAAAATGTATATGTTACATCTTTCGTCACTGAGCTGATTATTGAATCTGATGAACACTGGATTGGTTTTCAAAATATAAAATGTCTTCTGTTTTAGAAGACACCACCTTCCTCTTCGGCCCCCCCGCCCCCCTTTCTCTGATGTCCTGCTCCTCTTGACTTTTATCCTCACAGATTACACTGATGTTCTATTAACGTTGTTAGTTTTCATTCAATAGAGGACATCAGATTGAATTAAGGAACAGTTTAGTCAACAGCTCAGCATCAGCGGCAGGTCGGCCTGAACAGCATCTCTCTCCTGCTTCCCTCCAGAGCTGCAGGACTGATGGGGGGGGGGCTGATGTGGTGTGAGGACGTTGTCGGGCCTCGGCGTTGGCCCGACCCTTGACCTCTGTCACTTTGACACATGTTTACATAAGTCAAATGTGAGGAAGTAAAGTGGGCCGGGCACCCTGCTTGTCACAATACACCCCCCCTTGATCACAGCCTTATTTACAGTCATCTCCCACAGCCCTTGATTGATGACAGCCATCTCATTAACGCCACCGCAGTCCAAGGCCGCCAACATGTCTGATCAGCACGTCCCTCCTCACTCCGCTGGTTGCACTGCAATTAAAAGCTCCCCCGGAAACCACAGTGCACCTCTGCAGAAGAGGAATGAGCCGTATCATAACTATTACTCTGAGGCTTTGATATTGTTTCAGACAGCGGGAGAGGAAATGCAAAGAGCCGAATGGGGAGAAGGAGAGGTTAGAGGGAGAGGTGTTGGCGTGATGTGAATGATTTATTAGAGTAGTTGGACACTTAATAATTACTTAACACACACATACATAGATCACCTTTACAGTATTTCTGTCAGGCGACGGTGCAAGAATGGAAATGATGTGTGATTGATGCCAGGAAGCATAGGCACGGCCCAGGGGGAGAGCAGTGCAAGGTCTTACTTATAAAAACATCAATCAGGGAGCATGGTCTGTGAAGCCATGGGTTGTGAAACACCAGAGAGCCCCCCCCCCCTCTCTTTACACTGTGAACAAAACTTGCCTTGGTGTGAAGAAGGGTTCCTTTCGCTCTGTTAATGAAGACATTGAAGCCGCTCATGGCTGCAGCACACAGAAGGAACACATACGCAACCTCGACTGCTCACCAGGGCCGCCGACAAAAAAATGCACCACACCTTGTCGGCCACGTCACAATCTCATTCCTGTGAGTGAACATTAATGCTGCCGTGTGACAGGAAAGGTTCAAACTAAAGTAAAGTTATAATGAAGCGATCGCTGATATCGTCTCCTCTTCTCTGCTGCTGCACCACATTTCATTAGTCCTATTTCATATGGGATCAGATTACAATAAACAAACCGTCAATGATCCTGGACTCCACCACAGAATGCAAATCACATTTTGTTTTCCGATTAAGCGTATGCACTGTACAGGAGTGAGTCCCACAAGCTAATTACCTTTGAAAACCTAAGAAGCAGAGCTGCATGACATGGTAAACAAAGATGGCATCATTAAGGTTCACTGAGGTGTTTTAGTTTTTCAACAACAAAGGCCAAAACAAATCTCATATAGTTCATAGCTCCACTAGAAAATAAGGAGATATATTTAAGATATCCTTGGTTTTCTGAGGTGAACTGTTAAATCCCTTTTCCTTTTGAGTTTTTAAGGAGAATTAAAGTAAGAGCCTGTGTTACATCACTGTTATCGTTGTATAAAGTTCTCCTACCGGCGAATCTGCCCAAGTATGACTTTGGATGTTTAATTGTGCTTCAAGGAACATTCCAGTCCCACCACAAAACAGAAACCTATAGAACTTTACATTCAATATTAAGGTAGAAATGCGTTGTGTTACTTTTAAATGTGTTGGATTTATCATAATCTTCATTCAGAAACAAATCCCCAAAATAATTGAATTGCTCGTACAGTGGCCTGTCATGAGAGTGGTGCACTAACATGAAGAACCCTGCCCCAAGTCCTGGAGTCTCTGTGTTGTGTTCCTCAGTACAAATGTTTACCAGGACCTGTTCTGCTCATTTTTATTTTTTTTTACATTCACAAAGGTCATTTGTAAAGCCTCTTTTAATTGGGTTATTTTTCATGGGACAAACAAAGCCCTCTGGAGACTATTTCATTTAAAATGTTGATAAGCACCTGATTGTTCCTGTGTGTGTTATCTGCACGGTGTTATAACACGAGGGCAGTGCTAAGCCGAGGCTCTGCTAATATGTTAATTAGGATTTTTATTCTCTAATGCAGATGAAATGTACAAGTTTCTTTAGCGGAGACAAAGAAAACTCATGCCTGTTCTTCTCTAAATATGCTCACTTAATAATAAGCATAATTCCTCTCTGTTCTTGCCATTTGTGAAGCTTTATTTAATGGTTTGTATTCTCTCCTCTTTATAATGGCCATTTTATTTGAGACTTCCTAGAAGGAAATGTGAAAGCACTCCAGTTTCCCCTTGGTACCTATTTGCATTGCATTACGGTGCAGGTGCAGTGGCTAGGGAAGGGTCTGGAACCATGCTAATGAACAACCTTGTTTTAATTAACTTCAAGTTAAAATGGCGTGAAATTGGAAATGATTATTGCCAAAGTAAACATGCCTAATTAGGATATAAGGGGTGTAAGTAAATTATTTGATAACTATTGTTTATTTAGAGCTGTGCATCACCTGGCTTGGGTTAGGAATTAATTTGCCAACTGAATGCATGATGGCAGACAATCAAATTTACTGTGAGTTGTAAAGAAATTATCACTACGGCTGTTCACTCAGTTTAAGCCTTTTTAACAGTTAAGATTTCTAATATATACTCTGTCCCCGAGTCCAGCACGAGGAGATCTGCATGTGCTCCATCTCCATAAATGAAGAGGATAAATAATCAATAATACAGGTCGATAAAATAGAAATGTTTATGTATTCCGCGTCGTGTTTTAGTCAGTACTTGTACACACACACATATTGGAAGACTGAATCTAAATACCTCTATGTGGGAGACCTTTTATAATAACTGAACGACTCAAGATTTGTTACAGAGGATGTTTTTGAATCAACGTAGTATTCTGAAGTTGTTGAGAAGTCTCAATACCTGCTGCACTAAAGAGTTCTTTCATATTTCAATCAGTGCAGCTCAGCAGAACAGATTGAGAGGCTGGCACTGACAGGAAGGAATCTGCCACCGGGTGATGAATGAGCCTGTCAGATTAGGTAGAATTTGATCTATTGTATGTCTATTGACTGAAGTTTAATTTCACTGATCGAATCATGAGCGACGATGCATGTACGGACATATGCTCACTCATTACTTCCTGGACTGGCGTGCCCTTCCTGGCTTCCCGACGATTTCCATGCTGACCTCTTATTTGTGTTATTGTGACAGTTGTGTTCATTTGGGCACGTATATCTCAGAATTACGATTCATTCAGGTGGGATTTCGAGGGTGATGTTGAGCTCTTAACACTGGTGAGTGATTTTTCTACATACCCATCCACATGTGTTATTATGCTTCCACACCAGAAGGAGCCAGTGGCCATAGCTATCATGTATTTGGATCCTCAGTCCATCTGTACGTTGGTCGGTTCATCACATTCTTCAACATGACATCTCAAGAACGTTTAAACGGATTTCTTTTTTAAATTTTTGGACAAACCATTATTTGGAAATCTGGGATGAACTGATTAGAATTTGGTTGTCAAAAGGTCAAGGTCTCTTTCATCTTAAAAACAAGTTTTCTGTCTTATTAACACAACTTCTCCAGACTCAACACCTTGAAGGAAGTTCTTCACATCTGGTACAAATGCTTGTTTAGACTCAGAGATTAACTGATTAGATTTTGGAGATCCGATGTCAAAGGTCACGATGGCCTCACAGAACATGTTTTTGGCTTCTTGAACATGATATCTCAAGTCTGCCTTTAAGGAATTTCTTCAGTTGTCACTTATCAGATGTCAGTTGCCAAAGGTCAAAGGTCATGGCGACCTCATATGAGTCTGAAAAAAAGAGATAAGGATTAAACTGCGATGGCTGACAGAGGTTCCCCACCACAGGGTGGTCATTCTGTTTTGTGTTTAAAACCATGACACACTCTAGGAAAGAGAATGTGCTGAATCATTTTCATGAGAAGTTGATAAAGCTTAGTTTTATTAGTGAGTTATTATTAATTAATTTAGAAATCCTCATGCCAATTTGCCTCCCATTTGATCATTTAAAATATAAATTAAATGTGCTGCCGCTCCTTGATGTAATAAAACATGAACTTTAAAGGAACATTTATGGAAATATAAAAAAAGAATAGGAATTAAAATGCTAAGAAAAGAGATGTAATAACTTGAACATGATATATGGTAATTAATATTGTATTGCCAGGTGACCTTTCACTACACAGCAGCACCCTGAATAATGATCTGATTAGAGTAACAATAAAAAAAAAAGAAACTATCAAACAAAACTATGAAAATATGTATTACATAATAGTTTTCATTATCAATGGCAGTTGTAGCACTAAGTAGTCAATTGGCAGGAGTGGTCATCTGAGTCACCACTGTCCTACTCTTTCTAGTTTGACATTGAAGTACATTGTGAGCAGGCGTTTTACCCTCAGATTGTCCTCATCCATTCACATCAACACCTGGAAACATGATGCAGGGACACTCTTTGTCAGTTATCTCATAATTGAGGATGTGTTTTTTTATTGAGCTGATGCTATGTGAGCCTCGATATTCGCAGCCTTGATTCACTAAAAAGTAAATTCAATCCCACACTTCTGCCAACAACAATTTGACTAATTTTTATCTTATTAACTGTAATTAAAGATAAGCAAATCAATAAAAAGCAATATAACTGCTCTGGCTCTTTTCCACACTTTCACCAAACTCCAATTGTGCTGGAAGGGTGGCCTGAGGCTAATCTTCTCACTTTTTATGTAATTCTTTCCACTTTGAATCATCTACATATAATTAATTTGAATGTGCACACGATAATCTTTACTACATGAACACAGGTGCCGTGAATATTAAATGTGTAAATGTTCGTGATGTGTTTAAAGGCTCTTTTTCTAGGATATGAATCAAACTAACCTGCCCTAATGTCACAAACAACGGAAACATCTAGAATGGCTGTAGAAATGTCCAGATCGGATAGTTCTTTGTCTTGATTACATTAAATCCTTATCAGCGCCCACAACTGTGAACTGCTCATTAAAAGAGAGGAAAGCAAAGCAGGAATGAAAGAATTAAAGCTTTCTTGCCAAAAAACAAACTTTAAATGAGCTGGAAACTTTGTTCTTGCTGACCACTGTTGAAGAAGCTCTCCGGTGTCATTAAAGGTTCACCAGAGCAAACGTCTGACACTGGGTGTGAACCAGGGGCCAGACTTAAAGCTTTAATCAGAATTTATATTAACACACATTTAAATATCCTTGCAACTTGTTTGTGCCACTCACTTAGTGTATATGTAGTTAGGACCGTTAGTACGTTTACTATCTTGCAATGGCATTTGTGGAATATTTGCTTATCTTGTCTACATCCATGTGTCACTGAACACTAATCCTCCATCCATAAGCTTTTCGGTTAAAATAGGCTATTCCAGAAAGTTTTCCTCAAAGCTGACAAGCTGTTTAGTGGGAAGGCCAAATATATTTTCTTTTTCAGCACTCAAGTATGTTAGGGCAATTTTCTTTCATCAGGATGTGTAATACAGCTGTAAAACTATGACCATGTGAATAACAGAAACAGCACTTAAAGGACCCTGATGGAACAAGCTGAAGGTAAAAGGCTGAATTATTTTCATATTTGCATTTTTACAAGAAAAGTTGCTGCAGAAAATCTATTTGCCCTTCTTGTGCTTTTTAGTTGAATCATATTTGACACGTTTGCTTTGTAGTTGCTTTGATGGTTTATTGTCAACAGAGGATCCACATCCTTTCCTGATGTATTGAATTAGCAACTCACTTTACATTCGGTCGCTGTTACTTGTTCATCTCCAGAATTCTTGTCCAACTGATTTTTCACAAAATTGCTGTTGCTGTTTTCCAGTAACTGATTGCAATCTCGGCCAAGGAGATGGACACATGCCATTGGGAGCAGCCCAAAGAAAGAAAGCATACTGTTCTCTCAGATTTAAGACAGCTGTGTATTAGTGATGCACGGATTGTAGTTATACTTGCAGTTGATGGTAACAATTTACATTTCTGGTTGGGGTGGGTGAAATTTGGCATCATACATCATGAATATGTATAATATTAATGGCTTTCCCTAAAATGTAAACGACAGAGAAAGAGAATCTTGTGCCTTCCTGCTGCAAGGAGTGGCTCATTCAGTGCAGCCGGGCGCATCATTGAGGCCAGACGGGTCAAAGTTTTTGTGCAGTTTGCAATTACTAGTCACTGAAAACATAGGGCCCTTTTTTTTGTCAGTGCTCCGTGCAAGTGCAGTTAAATGTCCAGTGTGCAGGGAGCGTGCACATCGGGTATCCTGGTGACAGGATGCGCCTGAAAAAGGAGAGAGATTGAGATGTACTAACGGTGGGATAACCGGACATAGTTTTATTGCTGTTATCCATCCCTTTAAGTAGATTTACCTTATGAAATTACATTTTTTATAACGTGTGATGGATAGTTTACAGATGTACCTTGTGAAGGCCCCCCCCCCTCTCTCTCTCTCTGGGAACAACAGTCAGCCCTCACTAAAATGACACTACACTGTTGTGCGGTTTTCTCTGTCCTTAGAGGGAAGGATAAGGGAAGTTTAAAACAATGTCTGCTTGGTTAGGTCGAACCCTACCGCTAACAGACCCACTTCATCTCAATCTCTACCTGTTTCAGAAGCACCAGACCCATCCTGTCACCAAACTACCAAAGGCCCCTTGCACAATGGGGCTCGAAAATAGGTCCATATGTTTTTATTGCAAACGTTTCCACAACAGTGTGTCCTCAGAGTCAGTGCAGACACTGTGTGTCAAACTAAAGCTCATTATAGAGGCGACATCATGTGTTTAAGTAAAAAATGTCATCTCTCACCCAAGAGGCTTCTTCAGTTCAGTTCGTCAGGTCTTATTAATAAAGAACAGATTCATATCTCGTGGCCACAAGTTGTTTGTCTCGTTCCCACACATTAGTAAGTCGTGGGCACAAGTTAAGTAAATGTGAATTTAATTGAAACCAGCCTACTTAACTGAAATATGATTCAATATTATCACCAGTAGAGGTGAAGTGGAATGTTCATGCGGTTGCGGGTCTATAAATTGGAGAAAATAATTCTATAACATCTGCTCACACTCAATACTTTTTATAAATGGGTGAAACTTTTTTTCTTGAGCAATTAAATGATGGGCTCACATTTGAGACTGCAGGGTTTCAGGAGGTCAACCTTGAATACATAATGTTTTGCATTCCAATGCTGTTTTATAATCAGCTGATGTTTTTGGAGCTCAAGCTCTCGAAGGGCAGATCTGTGTTGAAAATTCAAATTCAAATCAAAGAATAAAGTACTGAGGGAGAGCAGGAGGAAAACATCTCCTGTGGTGTGCTGTAAACTGTGACAGAGGGAGGCTAAGTTTTATTTTCAGCGTCATGGAAAGCACTTCGTAGGTGTAAGAATGGAAAAACAAAAAGTTAAAATTACACGCCACCTTCCTTTCAAGTTTCTTCACTTCAGTGTGCCCAAGATGGATTATGGATCAAGATGATGGTCATTGTGGAGGAGGTTGTGACGACATACCCTTTAAGAAAGAGGCAGTAGCTGCTGCGTCGTGACACGTGGACTTTGACTTTTATATGTTGATAATGTCTTGCTTATGTCCTATGGTTGTCTGGATTGAAGTCTTATCCCCCCACGATTTTCCAAAGGTTCTGCTCCTTTTCATCTGTTTTGCCTTTATCCGCAAAGCTTTCAGAAGAAGTGCAAAAATACTGATGATATACGTATGTGTATCTAACGTTGAGCATAAATGAGCCTTAAATTGAGCCTCACACCGAGTTTCAGAGTGTTGTTTGGCTGTCGGGTCTACAACTCTACTGATTTATGATCAAAGCTGCAAACACAAAGCTGAACACTACCTTTCAGCACCAAAGAGCAGACACAATAAGCCATTCTCTGTTCAACATAGTGGTGCATTTGGGTGTTAGCAGTTGGTGGAGAACCAAACCAGAGTTTAAAGAGAGTAAATGTTAGACATATGTTTGCCAGGTGTTTAACAACATGATTCCAATTTAACAAAAAGCCACAATAGCAACTACGAAGGTGATGATGCATCGGTGTAGACGTGCAACAAACAGTTGTTCCTTGACAACAAGAAACGATTATAACTGGATGCTTGACTTCTTATTTAAGGAACAGACAGAAATTAAGCCCCATTTGAGGGATTTTAGTTCTCATACAAACTTCACACAGCGAGTGCTCTTCATTCTTTCTCTTATGACAGCACACACACACACACACACACACACACACACACACACACACACAGTGATTAGCACCATAGCAGCTGCTAGTGTGTGGATCAATGATTAAAAAAACTGTAAGGAAACAAATGATTGTTAACCACATGCCTCCAATGTCCAGGAATCAATAGAAGAGATGTATTACAGTGCAGATGCTCTGTTGGGCTCTGAAATTCATTCTGATCTATGTTTTTTCTTCGGACAGCAGAATCACATCGTGACCCAGTTTGAATCACTGCATCCGTTCTGTAACTGCGATTATCCAGTGAATGGTGCACCTCCGAATTAAAATCTTATTTCCTGGAAGAGAAAATCTGACAATGGGTTTAGTGAACGTGTGTCCCAGCGGAACAGGTTTATTTAGTTTTCTCTGGTTATGTGTCTATGCATTGAATGTGGTTTTCATTCTACTGAGAGATCTCTCGTATATATTTGAGACATGTATCTGAAAAGGCTGGCATGGTATTAATTATGCCAATATACAGTATTGTAGTGTTTACTGCCAATGGTCAATAATAACTGTCATGTTGCAACCAGGATTATAAACCTGTTGTTGTGAATTTTTTACTCCGTACAGCTCATGGGCTGTCGTCTCTCTCATTCCTCTCATTGCTTATGTTGTCTAGTGTAACAACCGTCATGCTCGAGGATGTGGAGTTATTTTAATAGTTTCTGCAGTTTATGTCTGAACATATATTTTTCTTTGATTTGAAAACATTCAACTTTTTCCTATGAATATTTGTCGGTTTCAGGATGAAATGTTTACTTGCAGTAGTAAGTCTCCTGTGAATTGCAGGTTGTCATGCAGTTTCACTCACTTCATTTGTACATGTTAGAGGAGACATGTATAGGGAGCATCCGTATTATAGGTCTTGTTTATAAAAGAGATGAAAGCAAAGTTCTGAACCCATCAACTGTGAGTCACAGTGTTGCTTTAGGACCAGAGATGAGACGAGAGCCGGTGTAATTTGTGCCATCGAAGAAGGAGATATTACCTTTTACACCAGAACAAATAGTCAGTGAAGAGTGCCAGGCTGAAGGTTCAGTTCCATGGCTGATATATTAAAGCCTTTTCCAGCACTTTTTGTCACTTAGAAACAATTGCTATGATTTTATTTTTACTTTCTTTGTTTTTGTGTAGATTATCGGGGAGAAGTGAGTCATGGGGATATTTGTGCTTAAGTGCTGCTACAGAATTGATGTCAGAAAATAACTGCTGTTCTTTTTCTGAAGAAAATGATTCCTTGAGAAAAACAACTGTGCGCTTGGCATTATAGTTTCACAATTTATATTTTTCAAATGGAGAGACATTCTATATATTGGAATTATTTGTCAATGGGATCATATCTCATTTGCACATACAGTATGTCAGCAGTCATTGTTGGTCAGATGTAGTATTAATGTACTTCTTATCCAGTTTCAAACTTAATTTTTAAATGCACTTTCTAGAATTATATTTTTTAACCAGATTAATGATTTAATTCATCGGACCTCTTGCTCTTAAAGGGACTCTTACCTTTGTTGCATTTTTACACTTTTTTTGGATAAGGTTAAATTGGTATTAATAAGGTAATGACACTCTAAAATGCAAGACAGACCCACCAGGAGTAAAAACAAACAATTATTTCACTCTCATAATATTTAGTGAAAACTTCAACCAATAAAATTCTTCGGACCGAAGGACCTTATTGGCCGACAGACCTGTCTGTTTGCTGCATGGACATGCAGGTTTTCCGTCTGCTTCTTGTGGCGCATTCGGGCCCGCGTCATCAAGGCATGTGAATGTAAATGTATATAACTTACCGAATCCATTGCTTTGGTAAACAAAAACTCACGTGCGTTCGCGGAGGCAGTAGATTGTAAGTCTGCTTGTAAATAAAGTTTCTTCAAAAAAACACCGCGGATGGGAACGAGGGGGTGGGGCATTGGAGGAAGGCGGGATGATTTGAATGTGCTGTAATTCTCAAATGCAACAAAGGTAAGAGTCCCTTTAAGTCAACAGATAGAAAAGCTGAGCAAACAGCCCAACTGGCCTGTCCTTCTGGGATGTCCTGCGTTAGCTCAGTGAAGGAAAAGCTCTTATTTGTAATGTGAAACTACTCTATGGAGTGTTTTTTTGCAGATTTACTCATACACATTTGTTTCGTAGAGGAGGAGACCTCTGCAGATAATTCCGCTCCTGGTAAAAACCGGAACGATGAACACTGAAGGAATCCTCTGAAAAAACATCTAGTGTTCCAGTTCACTCCTCACTGCCACTGGATATCTTTAGTTAAGAATATGAAGTGACGATATGATGAAATGCTCTTTCACAGTCATTACTCCACCGTCACGCTGTCACTCAAATAGATTGTGGCAGAATTACTCCTGATTGCATTTGAAATGCAAAACAAGCAAAGCATGTTGGTGCAGGCGGGTTGAGTTGCCTGCAGTTTGCAAGGTAATGCAAACTTCATCACAAAGGTCCTATTAAATATTTCTAAATGTACATTTATATTAAAATGACAGCGCACAACAGGCAGCCATCCCCTGTATCCGGTTTCTCCTATTAGGACACACCCAGTAATGTCATTAATTGCTTTTCTAAATCCCAATGTTTATGCAGGGGGTCCAGGGTTCATATTTGATTAATCACATTAAACAAAAACAAGGCACGCTGGTGATTTTCACCTCCAGTTTGTAATAATGCTGTGGTTTTCTCGACTACAGCAGGGATGTGCACAGCGTTATTCATCAGAAGCCTCCTACCGGTGACGTCGGGTTCCGAGCAGAACAGCAGGTGATGAAGTCGACACCCAGCAAACGCAGTTGAATCATGCAATGGAGCAGCTGCCCTTCAGCAATTACAGTTATGAAGCCATAAATCACAGCTTAATAGTTGAGGGAGCGGAGAGAAGCTAAATGACGTGCTACCTCTGCGAGATTGTGTCCTCTTGTATATTGCCCGTTAATTTTTTTAAAAGAATACCTCAGAACTAAATCTTAAAAGAGCATTTTTTTTGACTGTTATTTTTTACAAGGCTTTTAGGATTTTGGCTCAGAACCTGCACACATATCAGAAATGTCCTAAAAAATGAATATACATTTATGGTGCAATGGAGGGAATTGCAGGTTTGTTTATTTGTGAAGCAGCATTTTTTTTCTCTGAATGGATTAAAGAGCCCATAGAGTTATTTTTCTCCTTTCCTTCAGAATAAAAGTGTTTTTATATGTATACAGTCTGTTAAGATTCAAACACCAAAGTCTGTAAAGGGTCAGTTTCTCCAAGTCACATCCAAGTTAAACATCATAATGTTACATAAGAAGAAAACTAAACTCTGTAGGACACTAACCATCTTGCTCGCTGAGTTCTTCCTGACCTTCAATTTCTTACTTGGGCTCAAATTTGCACAGCAGAACAAACAACATTGTTATTATGGCGACGGTGATGATTACATCTAATCAGGAAGCGTCTGAGTAAAAGGAATGGGCTATACTGGCAAATTACAGCAGACCTGGCTAAAAATGATATAAGGGGTTAAGAGGTGGTGCGGCCATGTACGATATGAGACAAATATGTATTCTGAATATTACAGCATGTAATCTCATTTATTGATAATAAATCAATAAATCGAATTGGGACCTTGTGAATGGGAGTTGAATTGTAATTGTAGCTGTGCAAATCAATTGCGTTAGACAGTCCAGGTGAGACCCTTAAAATGAAAGTTGTTGTATTGTGCCTATTGGTTGTCATTTTGCATTTCTTTGTAGCCTTGTAGTCGACGTTTTGCACCATTTTACTGCGCTTCTCTGTAGTTGTGCGTCTCTTTGTAGTTTTATCCTCTTCATCTCTTTGTAGTCACTTTTTCTGTTTGTGATCATTTTGTATATGTAGCCCCAAGGGTCAGTTCCTGGGAGGCCTGTTCACATCATACTGCAATATTAAGATCTGATATTTTGGTGGAAAGTATCTTTTTGACTTGCATAAAAATATGGCCTATAATCAATAGAAAATATACATCCACCACAATCACACCTCTGTATTTGTAGTTGTAGTTAAATGTACAATAATACATCCCATTGTGTTAGTAATATTCAACTAATAATAATACTACTCGAAAAAATCACAAAACCTCATAGAAAACTGGTTGTGAAAGCGTGCTGGCTGTGGAAGTCCTCTGAGTGGAGGTTGGGATAAACAAAGGTTAATCCTCTCAGACAAGCAGAGGAGAACAGCTCCGGTCTGACAGGCCTCCTGTTCATTCACCAATGCCTCTGCTACCTGGAGGCAAATTCCCCTCTGTCTCTCGGTAAAGTCTATTTGCTTAAACAAGGATAGACATTTGCTGTCCGGAAGTGAATAGAAGGGCAGAGTGGAATTTTGCTCACAAAGTGGGTCATTAAAAAAAAAAAAATCTTTGTTGTTTCTACTCACCTTGTGAAACCACTGATGATATTTAAAAACACAAGAATCTATAGGAAATTATATTTTTGACTACTATGTATTCTATTCCAAGGGACCTGGAAAATAATTTTAATGTTTCATCATTATGTACTGTAGCGCACATAGAGCTGAATTTCTGTCATAACAGTAGAGAAAGTGTCTACAGCATGATAACTTCTCATAATGTGACAGACCACATCCAAATGTGGTGGAGCCAAACGTTTTACAGGTAAAGATCCATGATACATGGATTTGCAACTGATAATAATGTCTCCCCCCACTTTTAGACACCAATATCAGAGTGTGGGGGAATTGCATCATTCCTCTTTTTTGCATCTTATATATCAGAGGTCTTTTTTTGTGTTTTTTTGTTTTAAAGCAGTACACTAAATAACATATTAAGATCAAATATAATATAAGAGAGGAGAACTTGCTGTAAGAGTTAAAAATGTACCACAGCCTCTTCAGGACGTATTTCACGATGTCCATCGGACAGTTTTAAGAATGACTTCAACAGCTGGCACCAAGAATTTAAATTTAAATTTGATGAAGGTCCTGTTGGTTTGTTAACAGCTCCAGCTGTGCGTGTTTGGGTCGTTCATTTTATTTGACAGGAGTTGAGTCACCTCTTGCATCATTCTAGCTAATATATTAGATAAATTGACAAATAACCTTTGTTAGGGAAGTTGTTCTCCATCTTCTACTACAGCTTCAATTTTGGACATTGTCAACAATGCACATTCTGATTGGAGGAGACAATATCGCTCTTTGTAAATTTCATCACTGATTTGTATAAGTGCTGTTTTGTTTTTGATTTTTTTATGGATCTTCCTCTGTGACATGTTTAGATTGTATACGTTGCACATCTGCTTTCCTGCTAAGTCTCATCCAAACATCTGTCATAGGAGAAACCTTATCATCAAAGCCTTGCTGATCATCAGCTCTGCTTACTTCTATACGGCTGCCACTAGTAAATATTATTGATATGTGAAGGATGATGATTATCAAAAAATATTCCTGTGGCAATTTGGTTATGAATATCAGAGATAGTGTTTCCCGTCAATTTCATCTAAATGTAAAGAATCCCCTGAAAGCATTGTCTGGCGGCTCCGGTGGAATCGGCTCGCTCTGCTCCCTCACCCCTCCAGGGTGGCAGGGGCAGGTCAAGGGCTCTGATTCTCAGTGTTTATTAATGGGCCCTTCAGAGGGTAGTGACAGCAGCGTGATCTCTGTGATGATGATGTCTTATTGCTTTCCATGAGCGCCTTCGGGTACATACATATTTATGATGCGCCGGGCCACCTTGACGCCGGCTAGAAATATCTGTTTAACACTCACCACGGACGGATGCTTACCAAAGCAGAGCTGGAACAAAAACGACCCTTTAAGCGCTAATCGCACCAGTGCCACGTTAACATTAACAAGCCGCAGAATGAATTTTGAACACAATTTACATTTAAAGTGGCATAAAAATTGCAAAAACTGCTTTGATGTTGTGCGTAGTTTGAACGGAATGGAGCGGGTTAGGGGGAGAGAAGTCACCGTGACAACATCAACCGTACTATAAATTTCCACAGCACTGATGTCAGCACTTGATGTTAATCAGATGGCTTTTTGACCACCAATTGAATTAATTAGACCTAATTTGTATGACAGATTGATTTGCGACAATACACGTGTACATATTAAATATTAACAGCTCGCACTTCCCCAGAGACAGCTGGGATTTTAAAGGGCAACTCGTACGCAGTCATTTAGTTGATTAATATGGGCCACTCATGTCTAGAAGACGGATTTGTTTTACCTACCTATTTATGTCTTCACAGAGCGGGTGTCTCTTTTGTCTTAGTGTTGTTTTTTACTTTCCCTTAAGCAGCTGAGTTTTGTAGTCATCAGGATGCTGGTGTCATTCTTTAGTTCAGTCTATTCACCGTCCCTTCTGAGGTTCGTTTTGTTAGAAAGACACGAAACAAAGAAGAAAGACGACTTTCAGTGATCTAATGACTCTGGTTTCCCCGTTTATAGAGTAAAGGATGTGGTGGTAAAGTGCAGATGTTTGTGGGCACATCATTTATAGTCTGATGAATGATGAGGCTGGGCATAAACAATAGCAATAATTATCGTAGTATAATTTTCATCAATGGTGCTATTGGAAAAGTTCAATATATATTCATACATATCTTATACACTGAGGACTTACAAGACAATTGGATTTAATATTCTGCATCAGATTTTTAATTGTGTTTGCCAGTTTCTGCACAAGACACATAAAGACGTTGTCATGACTCTGGGAAACATTTTCCGCAATTTGTTTTCATGGTCCAATAATTTATTCAGAACCTAATCATCACACTGATCAATAATGGAAACAATAACTAGCTGCAGCACGACACGACTCTAAACCTTTAAAACTTGAGTACAGCAAAAAGCAAGAGCCTGTTGTCAATGAGGACATTATGCTACATGCTAATGGGTTGTTTGGTCAATATTTTGTTCATAACTACAGCCGTAGCTCATGAGGATAAATCTTAAGTCGAAAACCTGCCGAAGCAAACTCAAATTCTGAGTGGCGCCTGTGCTCTGATGGCTCACAAATCATCTGCCACTTGATCTCACGCTGCTTTGGTGTTAGCAAAGTAGATTTGATCTGCGCTTTTTGAATCAATGGCCTTTATCTTTCCTACCACTTCTTTTAAACGAACAGAAAAAAAAATCTCCCCTCTCTACAAATAAGTTGTGGGATTTATCCAGCGCGCGCCGCACACTGTGATTTGTGATGACAGGAGTCGAATATTACGCTGATATTGTATGGCACTGTAAATCCACCGCCTCATCTCCGCTGCTACTGTCAAATGTATTCTGAAGTTGTATTTCAGCCATGTCCCCTCAGCATTGAGCTCAGTGAATAGAGAAATAATGAGTGCTGTCTAGAGACAATGTCACTATTATTTTAGATCTCCCAAATCTCTCCCTCTCTTTCTGTCTATATGCATTTTCTTTTTCCTGCACCTCGCGTCTTCTCCACATTCTCGCCGCGTCTCTGGTTCCGTCCCCTCAATGCCAAGTCACACCCCCCCCACCTTTCAGAGTTGATTTGTTTGTCTCTCCTCCCCCTCCTTTCGTAAGCTGCACCATTAAGATCCTGTCATTTGTGAATATGTGCGGAATATTCAAAGGTATCTGGGAAGAGGGGCTGCAGTCAATTCACGGGATGGTGCTTTAAAGACATTAGGTGGATTAGCAGCAAATCCCGGAGCTGACGGGATGCATCACGCTATCTGTGCTGGTGTTATCCACTTATCTTTACTCTACTGTCACAGTGTGTCCCATATTGATAAACAGTCACTTTGCATAGATACAAATCTTGTATTGCGTGTGCGAACATTTCAGAGTCCTGTACCAAATAGCAGCGATGCATCTACAAGAGTTTCGAAGCCAGTTGGAGTTGGACTCAAACGTTACATGACTGACTACGGAGATCTCCTGCTTTAAGACTTTTCACCTGAGATGTTCACTTTTTTAATTCCTCACCCAACTAAAATATTACTGTAGGAGCATAGTGATAAAGCATTATTTTGTATTTCTATAAAGTTGTTGGACTCACGAGACTCACAGGATTTTTAAGAAAATGGTAAAAATCAATGGAGCAGATGCCAAGACACTTGACTTAAATTTTTAAGTAGACTGTGTCAAGTTAAAACAACATAGGATTATCAATTTCTCATACAGTAAATTGCTGTATTTTTTCAAGTTGACACTAACTTCCTTTCGAATTTCAATATCCAAATCTCCTCACACTTTTTTGTTTGGCCCATGTCCCATCCATTAACATGGAGGAGGCAGGGTTTATGACCTATACTTCAGCCCGCCACCAGGGAGCAATCAAGATGCTTTGGTTTCACATTTGGGGAGCAGTCATGGCATCCATCTTTACATACTATGTTCATATTCACAATATATAGACTGCAGCTTTAACACCCATTAAAATCACCAACATATCTTTGTGTTATGATCTTTTTATTAATTCAGATGGCAAACCTTTCAACATTGGAAACATCGCTGCGTCTCGTTTGATGCAACCTGTAGGAGCCGGGAGACATTTTTAAATCCTGCACATACCTCTGATGCATTAATATCGGATTTATTCTACAAAATTCAGAATGAGTAAGAAAAAAAAACATACTGGTTATTTTTCTTTCTCTTGCCAATGGCTTGCACGTCAGTGAAATTTGACAGAGTTGCACTGAAATAAGCCCGACGGCAAATAACAACAAACCAGCTGCCACGCCTCTCCCACAATATCTCATTTTCAGAATAGACTACAGATTGTTAAATACATTAAGAAGAAATTCATCATTCTGCCAGATGCTGAAGGAGCACCTGATTACCCCTCTGCTACTTGAAAGGGGATATTATTTAGTCATGCTTCTGGGAAATGCATCCCAAGGAGGAAAATGCATTTATATTTTGTTATTGTAGTGTTGAGAGTCTAAATACCAGGTTTAGAATCTAGTTTCTTGATGCTTACAGTAAATAAAGCAATACTGTTTTTATTCTCAAATTTTGCTTTCCAATCTCACACCATTTTCATATATAATAATTGACTCGTGCATAGTTAGCATGAACACAGTGATTATAATAGACAAAGTTTGAATCTATGTGTAAAGATTTTATAGCTACATCAGTACTGAAGGTGATGTTTCAAAAGCAAGGCTGTGGCAGACTTCATGTTACACATTGCAGGTTTCTAAAGACTTGGGGCTGATCTGTGCCTGAGAACAGAACATTTCCACTGTGGCACTCCGGCACTACCACCCACAGCAGGTAGTCCTGTTAAATATGTAGAAATAAACTGGGTTTTCTTAGTACTCCCTGAAACAATCGGGAGGATCACCCCCTGATGAAAGTGACTTTGAGTGATATCGTTCACAGGAACAAACAAAGGTAATTTAGTTCCTGCCTTATTTTGCTTGTTTTAGTGTAACCCAAGGCTACTTAGAATGGATCTATCACAGGCCCCTAACTTAATCTGCCATTTATAGGCTGAGTGGTGGGGGGGTTGAGGAAGGACAGTGTGCTTTGTGATTGGACAACAAAGTAACCAAGGAAACCATACCGGTTTAAGCGTTGGGAAATTGGTTAAAACTCATTTATCTGTTATGTGAGTTGTGAGATGGTTGAGGTAAACATGATCAATCAGTGACTGTGTCACAACTCAATTTGTGTGCAGACACTGAACGCTGCTCCTCTAATTGCTGTGTAAGGTGTGTGTGTTTTCAGGCTGTTTAAGTGGACTGTGCGCACCAGTCCTGTATGGAAATTTGGGACATAATTAAGGAAAGCATTTCAAAGGTAGCCTCATAAATAATGCAGATTCTGTGTTAAATGTCCCTGACAGCCGATGCTGGCGCTGCAGAACGTGCCCCTCGAGAAAGGCTGAGCTGGTCTATCTGGTCATCAGGTGCCTCCCTCGGAGTGCTATAAATTGACGGAAATGGGAGACAGCACAGCACAGAAGAGATGAGATAGCTTAAATGAGTAACACTCCCTGCTGTTAATAATGGTCTTAGCGGGACACCAGGAGACTCAACACAGAGCAAAACGTATGTGGCTTCACCAAAACTCTGTGGGTCTGTCACAGGTCAGACCAGATTCTGTCACCTCTCAGGTCTATTGATAATCTAGATATCTAGATCTAGATAATATCAGTTATTGATGTTGAAATACCAATAATGCATTTTGTTCTCAGTGATTGATGCTGCAGCAGAATGACCATTGATTCTGGTGTGAAAAAAAAAAAAAGTAGTGAATTGGTTGACCCGGTCAGGCAGGTTTTCATGACCGGGACATACAGTGGTAATTCTACATTTTGATGTTGAGTGTCCCAGGCTGATGTCAGAGCTGAATTTATCACAATTATCGCGGTATTGTTAAAATGTGCTGTAAATGTTCAAATATTACTGATACACAAACTATGGGTATTTCACTAATGTTAATGGTAAAAAAGTATTTTCATTATTTATCAAAGGTCGACATCTTGTTACATTAAGTGCAGACATTGACCCAAAATGTCAGCATTTGGTAAATGCACTCACATGGCAACAGTGGACGTTAGCATTTGTTAGCAATCGCCAGAGATTACCAAAAGCTCTCCTGCTGTAACAGCCCCCCCCCCCACCAACTTTATGTGTAGTGAAAATCAGAAAGTAAATCAGTCAAACTACAATTTTGACAACCATGTATAAATGGCTCTCAACATAATCATAATCATTGTCAGAATCAAACCTACTTTAATTTTCCTCTCTTAAAGTTCTCTCCTGCAGCCAGTTCCACTCCCAGAATGCACTTGGTAGACAGACCTAGCCACTGATTGCATAATTACCTGCTGCCTTATTTAATCAGGTGCTAATTTCTTGCAGACACCAGTTGAATGAAAGGGCACTGCACAAGTTTCCGCTGCACACTCATGTATGTAAATGTAGCCGGGTGTACTGGCATGGTTTGTGGAGAGAGAGAGAGGAGCTATTTTTCCTGCCTTGGTTTGAATTGGTCTGTGGCATGACGAGTGCATAAGAGCATCTTCAGCTTTAAAAAATTCCAATATGCCAAAACTACGCAAAGTGACTTTTCTTCTAGTCTGATTTTACAGTTTTTCTTTTCTCTCTCCTCCTTTTTTCAAATTTCTTTTAACATTCAATTGTTCAAAAAGTTTTACATGCAACTGTTACAACGTAAAAGCAAACTGTACCCTGCACCATGATTGGCTTAATCATAAAAAAGTGTGCACGGAAAACCATATTAAAGAGAAACTTTTGATTATGAGCAACTATCTTAATCAAGGAAATGTTGTAATCATGTTTTCAGCTTAACATTAATAATAGTAATAGTAGTAATTTTTTATTTTTTACTAACTACTGACACACACACACACACACACACATTTCTTAAATGTCCTATAGGATTTGGCCAATACCTCAAGTTAGGAAATGTCCTTAAAGTCTGATATTTCACCCAGAGTGTTGGTTTAGCCTGGAGGTCTGTGACTGATGCGGGTGATGTCTCTGCCCCAGATCTCTAGGACTCTGTCCCCTTTGATATTTCCTGACTCCGGGGCTCGTATAAGCGCGTTGAGAGAGAGAAGTCAAGGTCACTCCTACTCCGTCGCTGGAGCCTCATGAATATTATGATTAATCAGAGTCTTTTGGCCCGAATTAATAACAAATCCTGCATTGTTGTGTACGGCCCAGAGATTCAAGGCTAGCTTCTGAGGAGCTGGAAGTGTTGCCCTCCCCAACACCAATTCCCCATCTTTTTTAACCACACGCCCACCCAGAACTCCCCGGTGACATTTCTTGTTCCAAACCGAAAACATACGCTGTAAATGTAGCGCTGCCCTTTGGCGAGGGAGAATGTGAGATGCGACACAGCGAGTGGTAGAGATGAATCAGGTCCTAAGGCTTCATCAAAAAAGGTTTAAAATACAGGTTTGATGGTAAATAAACAAAATATCAGCTCATTCTAATGTTCTACTCAGTGAAATCTTCAAAATGCCAGAAGATAATGAACTGTTTTGTGTTTCAATTCAGTAACGTCTCATTTATCATGTCTCTGGTACTTTATTATTTTCCCACTTCTATCATTTCATTTTGTAAATAGTGGTATTTATTATTGATTTTACAAATGGCCCAAGTTTCCAAAATAAGTTTTTTATTAATATACTGTGATTCACTGAATAAACTAGATTTGTGTAATCAATTAATATTTAATCAGTGTACTAAATATCATTTCATTTCAACATCCACAACAAGTTGAATTATCATGAAATGTAGGGCATCCCCCATGGCAGAGTTTAAACAACGGCTACATTTAGTGCAATGATGTGGTATTGAACCAATTTGCGAGGAGTAGTGTTTCCAATTATCTACTTTTCTAGCTGTGTGCGGCCCTATTTTCCAAGTGCTCCCTCACTCCATCACCCATGAACTCTTTACCGTCCACACAGCTAAACCTCATCGTTTCATCTGCAGTTGTGTGCTTACCTGTAAGTGGCACGCAGTAAAGCTCCCTCATGCGAAAACTCGTCTTTTACGCTTTAGTCTGTGTACGTTTCAACGCGCATGAGAGCAAGGGCCGTGCGCCATAGATTAATTGGATTCTGTGGGAAACGCTGTAGAGAAAATTAAACTAAATTCCTAGCCTGTCCATTTATTCAGATCTGGACCAAAATGTAATGGGTTCGTCCGTGACTCATATTGAATCATCCCACCAAGTTTGATGTTAATCCACCCAGTACTTTTTTGCGTAATCCTGCTAAATTTCAACAAAACCTAACCTTTTTGGCAGAGGTAATTACATGCAAAGCTGAAAAACTGAAAACAAGGTCACCCAACAGTTGAACAAGCCTTGTTCTCAGAGGGAGAGGCCACCTTGGCTTTATCCGTCACCGTTACCGGAGTGGAAACACGTGTCTCGATGTTTTTCCGGGGTCTCCAGTGTCTTTTTATTTATTTATTTGTTTATAGCTTCAATAGTGCGCATGGTCGTTGAGTTGTTCCTCCCACCGGGAGCTGTCGGCTGAGTGGACGTCAGCTCCTGAGACGTCGAGGGAAAAGCTTGATGGGAGGCAGACAGCCACACATACAGGGGACGGCATTAATCCACTCAGAAGGTCACCATCGCAAATTGTTCAAATAGCTCACATGCAGGTTAACGCTGTAGATGTGGGCGCTGGGGAGGTGTGGAGAACGAATGACTTCATCTGTGGCTTGAGTCTTTGATTTTTTAAAACAGTTTAAATATGAAGGGAAATTGGTTCATTCTTATTCTGCGCCACATCGTCCATTAGTGTTCATTTCCTTTGCCCCATGGTCTGTTTAAGGTATCAAACTCAGAGGCTACATAGCTAATCTGAATATAAGAGTCTGTCGCACACCCACCTACACGTATCATACAGTTTTGCTGTAATGCAGACTTTATTTTTCATCCTTGATTGTTTTTTTACTGCTTTCCCTCAGTGTGAGAGAAGAAAATGGAAACATGTGAAACTGCTTTATCTGAAATTCTGACCTTTAATTGCAAAACCTTTTCAGCGGGAGACCGGCAGCTTTTTACTTAAGTTGACATTTATAAATAGCGAAATGTCCCTGTGAATTGCTTTTCGTTGAAGTCCGTATTGTTGGGCGAGATAGCATCAGTCCATTTGTCAAATACTGTAACAGTTGGCCCAGAGGTCTGGCAGGGGGGGGTGCAGAAGGCAATGTATAGCTGGTCTGAACTGTCCATATAGGTGGAGGACAGACCTGTTAGCAAAGGGCCTCTGCTATCAGTCACAGTAACAATTGAAAGTCGAGATAAAGATGGTACTCTACCCTGCTGCCCTGTTTGTGTGCCCTGGACAAGAAATCGATACAGCCTGGTCTCTGAGACTGTTTTACAGTCAGGTCAGCTCTCGGCTTAAATGTTTGTCTGTTTTATTCAATGACACTTCTCTGCAAACTATTACCCACGGGAAGCTGAGAACAAATGGGAAACAAATAAACTAGTTGTCGACCCATCTCGCCATTGTTTGCGCTCGCAGATGGAAGCTGGACAGCGTGGAGATTTTTATTTAATACCGTGTCAAAGCAAAATCTATCGCACCTAGGATCCTAGCCATTATATTAGAGCCTTGGAGAAAATATTACATCCCCGGCTGCCCTGCTTTATCCCTGATCTTTCTGTCCACCCATCATCACCGGGAGACAGAGGCATCTGTGGGGACATGCGCCTTCTGTTGCCTCTCCCCCGATGAAAGAGGATTTCCCGTCTGATATGCAGTAAAGGTTATCAGGATCGCAGCCATGTTTCTGTATAACATGCACTGCCAAGCAAAAACAGGAAAGCATTTCTCCCCCAAAACTCATTTCAGCTTTGGTTTTCATTATTACCACCATGGACGTAGCGCACTTATGTGACTATAATTCTTTTTTTCAGAGAGCACAACACAACGCTTCGGACTGAAATGAGAACGAAATCTCTCAGTATTTTCAAGAAACCTTCAGGGTATCCTTTAAGCCCCCTCCCCTACACAGCAAGAACTGTAAAGAGGAACATTAACCAGGGAGAAACGCTAACAATCGGAAGCCTGCACAAACCTTCAGATTATTTCCTCCTCACAACAAAATACTTCCACAGATTTAGACACCGAGAGTGGAACAGGACGTATACAATTTTCAATAGGATAATGTTTTGCCTTATAATCTGGTCTTATATTTTGCAAGAAACCAATGTGCTTTTGCACTTATACAGATTCATTTTGAAAATTATTTGCTGCAGTTTTTCAAGCAAAAGCTTTCGCTCCTGACGGTATGGGCCTTATTTGAAGGTTCACTGTTTCAAGAAAAAAACAAAAGTAGAAAATGGTGCCTGAGGCTGAGTAGAGTAGACAAGTAACAGCTTCACATCACTAACCTGCATTCTAAAAGGACAGAAATAGCACTAAAAGCACCCACTCTCACTTTGTAACTCTTCCCTTTGTTTCCCTGTCTCTGGCGTTAGGCTACTTTCACTGCGGCACATACACCGTGTCTCTTTCCTCAAAGGGCTGCTCACCACCACATTACAGCCACACAACGGTTTAAAGGCTCGGACAATCGGTTCTTGCTAGTTGGCCTTTAAGAATTCAACTCTGAAAAGTAAATAACCTGTCAAACATGATTCAGGAAGGTGCTAGTGGGAACTGCCAGTTGGAGTTGAGTAATTGTATGCAGGTTATTGGTGCACTGATTTTAGTCTTTCACTAAACTGAGAAATTAATGAAAAGGAAGCTGTCTTCAGTGGTTTCTGTTTGACTGCTGATAATCGACATCGAATAAAAACTCATATCTTGAACTTGTGTAGTTGTGCAACCTGATTATTTGATAGCATATTTTGTTCTGAGCTGCTTCAAGCAGAGGGGTCCTTATTAAATAGATATAAACAATGATAAATGTATGAATTAAAAAAATTCCACAAAACAATAGTGCAGCTTCGCTGTCCTTTGGCTTATCACTTAAAGAACAGTGAACATCGAATAATATAAAAATAAAGTGCAGAGAAAATAAATCCTACGGCAATATTGACTGTCCCTGTGCAAAGATAGGTGATGATATTATCAGCTGTGCTAAACATCCTGTTTTGTCACCGTGCCTGTGTCTGGTTCACAGATATTTCCGTGCCATGTTGAACATTAGAGGAAAGAGACGTTTTTTGCACTTTCCACCAAGTCAGCAGGTTTTCGTCACATCAATGACCTCTTCACTGAGATAACTGTCCATCTCCGTCTGCACCCTCTGCTCTGAGGTGCAGCTAATCAAAGGTTTTTCTTTGAATCCCCCCCTCTGAGATTTAGCCGCCTGCTTCTCTGGCTCTTGAGGTGCTTCCTCCTCATCCTCCTCCTCTACCTGGACATATACCAAAGGGCCATCAGGGCCAACTTTAGGATTTCACCAGATCTCACCATCTTAACCTAACGAAGGGAAAATGTGTTGTGCGTCTTCTTTTAAACAGACTCAATGTATGCATTGAATGAAAATGCATCTTGTATCCAGATTGTATCTAGTCTTCTATCCCCCCTAATGAAGACACGGCCAATCCAGCTTCCTGATAGCATTGACAATGTTGACTCTATTGTCTGTGGTGACACAAGACAACTTTCCCTCTGTGATTCCCCATTCCTCAGCGCAGCTCTTTGTTTAGCTTGTGATCATTTAGAATATATGTCATCTCTAGACACTTCAATTCCACATATTCCCCAACCCAATTGGTTTTCTCCTGCTGTTACACCACTACATCTTTTGATGGAAATTTGATGTGGGCTGTGAATCTTTTTTTTATTAAGAGTCAAAGTTGGTGCCTGTAGATGGAATACATATTTCTAACAAAACCTTGCAAATGAAACAGGAAATTTAAAATTTAGTTGAGCCTTTTGAAAAATATATGTTTCCGGATCCTTTTTTGATTGGGATATCCATTAGTATTACATGTTGTAATACTGTAATACATAATGTAATTGTATTTACATTTTGATCATCAAATATGATTTAGTGTGCAAATAATTTAGAAGAAAATCACATTTTTCTAATGAATAAATATTAATTCATACAAATTTAAGTATTTTTGGTGTAGTTGCTTTTGTGTGTTTTATCCAACTTTCTTTTTGCTATTCATTTGTAAAATTGACAACTTTCTGTAAATATTTCAGCACCTACCTGACCAATTTCCTTTTTGAAGCGAGATATTTGTGAATTGATCCAGAGAGAACGGGTCAAAACGTTTGGTAGAGAGATGTATGATTATCGCTGTGGGTTATAAAAGTGTTTTAGCAGATAAACCTCATAACTTACCATCAAATGTGACCTTAACAAGATGGAGTGTGATAAGGATTCTCACATAATCGTCACTTCAGGTGTATATTTTGCTCGTCTTTTCAAGCTTTCAAAGTGCAGCGTCCTTAATGACTTGAAAGCTGGCAGAAAAATCTATGGACTCACTGTGATTAGAGAGATTAGAGAAATATATTGTCAGTAGGTAGAACAACCAAGCTTGAATAGAGCTGAATGCAGACGGGTCCTGATAATTCTGTGATTAGTAACTCAGTGTCGCCATGCCTTAAAACTTTTAACACAATGCACATCATGAAACACAAATAGTTGTTTTTAATTTATTTATTGTGCTTGTATGTTAAAACATTTGTCTTTTAACACAAAATTAACACGGTGTAGCGAAATATAGAAATATAATATCTGTTTGATTCAGCTTTGTGCATGTGTCTGCAGAGACAGTTTAGTCAGGTAGGGATGATTATGAGCTGCTCAGAGCTTGACGTCCTGCTTCTGTTGCAGCAAAGGCAATCACTTGTTGTGACAGGGACAAGGAAGCTCCCTCTCCCTACAGGGGGCTGATTGATTGGACAGTCAGGAAGAGGGGAAATGTCCTTCACAACGGGCCGGGAAGGACGGCGGGCCCAGGATACTCTCACTTTCTGCCAAGAACTTTGTGTTTTTTGCTGAACTAATCCTCCCTGTTGACATCAAAGAACTACAGCTGACGTGGGAATGAGCTCTGCTGGAAATGCCTCTGTCAAACGAGACGGATGCAAGTGGTCCAGATTCATAAAGTAGCGTCTCCTGCTTCGACCGTGCTTTTTTCCTTAGCCATCGAAAAACTGCTGAGATGCAAGGTCTCGGCATCAGAGTGGGCTTTCAAACAAAGAGAAAGCTGAAGAGCAAATATTGGATGTAAACTGGCACCGTGGGGAAGATCAGAAAGATTATGTCCGTCCATACGTCTTTTCCATTTTATAATTTGTCAGCTCTGGATTATCCAAAATGATTAACCTTAATTTCCATGACAGGGAGAAGACAGTTGTTTGGCAGCTTGAATAAAAAGGAAATTACAAAAGCACACATCTCAAGTGGTAGTAGTGTTATTTCAGGTGATCTGTAGTAATTTGCACTGCAACCTTTACAAATGATATAAAAGGAGATTTTTTTAATTACTTCCAATTCATATATGCTCCAGATTATATTTTTAGTTCGATATATGGTTCATCTTCTGTGGTTTTGTGCGAAACATGAACATGACACATTCCCACACCAGCTCTAAAAATAAAATCGTATCTCTGCATCTGACTTAAATGTCTCGCCCCTTACACGGATTGATCATTAGAGCTTTTGGTGTGTGACTTCCCTTTTCATTTTACAGGCACGTTACACCTTTGTGCTATTAATAAAAAAACCTCCATGTCTTAATCGTACCACTCTGAGCCTGGTCTTACAGTTCTTTATGATCATTTTCTGAAAGTTTCCCAGACAGAATTTCATATCTGCTGAACTGTAGCATGAATCTTTATCAAACCACAACATCTCCTCCGACATAAGCTCAGAAATCTCCTTTTCTGCTTCTTGCCCATGAGATATCACCAACAAGCAAAATGCAGATGCAGTGTTGCCTCTCTCATGCATGAAACTCTGTCACCCCCCCTGTACATTCATCCATTTCAGTGAGGACCTTGTTAAATATTTGCGCCGTGCCAAGTCATACAGAGCCATTGTGCCACTACCAATGAGGTGGGCCCTGCTTTCAAATGTTAATTGCAGTTCCTTGCACTTTATCATTTCACTCGTTCTAAATGATGAGATGTGAGCTCCACTGCAGGTGGGTTTTTAAATATTTGCACGGTTACCGTATGTTGCATTCAAACGTGTGGCATGAACAAAAAAATGAATTTGATGAAAATGATCACGTGCAAATATTTGTAAGCTTAGCACGTTCACTGCATGATCAGCTGGTTCAGTTTGATTGTGTGGCTATAGCATCCGATTACATTCAGTGAGGATGTGTGGATAGTATACCTTTGTATAAAACTCTCCTGTTTGAGAGTTACAATATATATATATATATAAATATAAGGTATAATTATTTTAATAGAATAGAAATTATCATTATTTTATGATTTAAACATTTTTTAGTAAAGAGTTCGAGATCTTTGTTACACATAGAAATTGGATAAGTACAACAAATATCTCTCAAGGGACTAAATGTCACAGCAACCAATATCTGTCAATATCAGTTCTCAGTAGAGGAAATGAGGAAATGGTCTTCAAAACGAAGACATCCTGTCCACTCAGTTAGCCAGAGGTTAACAGTAGGCCCTTAATTCTTCATGCTAAATATAATGAGTTTTTTAGCAGAGACAAATCCGTGAGATAAGGTTGATTGTTGAGGTACTCACGCTCAGCCTTTTCCATATATTGCAAGGGGTGACTCCAACCAGGTTAGGTTCTATCTCCATCCCTATATCTTCAAGGATAATCTCAATATCCCCGTCCTGGACTCCTGAAAATTTGGACATAAGGGCATAACTCTGTAATAAGGTTGTTTCTGTAGAGTCAGTCTTATCCACTGTGCGCACCTGAAAATAAAGTGTTGGTTTTTCAACAGTTTGGTTTTGGTGCACCACATTTTCTATGTATGCTGTAGTCTTGTAAAGATACAAAAAAACTCAATAAATAACCCCATTCAAGTATGAGCGTGGTATCTTCTATTAATTACCATATCATTTTTAAGTATTACTAAAATGTTTAAATTAGTTGTTATTTCTTCTTTAACTTGATCTAAGTGCATTTTGAACAGGAAACATATTGGTATGCAAATCCATCAGGGTTCTGTCCATCTTTATGGAGAGAGGAACATTACTATGCTGGTGAGCAGGGAGTGAGGCCGCACACCGTTGTCATCCACCGTGGCTGTAACTCCATGTACTTTAACACCAACTGGCAGAAAGGTCACACCAACTTGATCTTCAATTTAAAATGCTGTTCACACTGATGCTTTGGCTGTCTCTTTGTTACTTGATGCGAACGGACCTCAGGATACTTTCAAACTTGACTTTCAAAACGAAATAAAGCCTTTGAATTATTATACAGGAGAAACAGAGGGATTTTCAGCAGGGTGGGACTCTAGGAAGGGGTTGTGTGCTTGTCTGCAATTTATGGCTTCTTTATGCCCAATTTTAGAGATGTATACAGAAACAAACTGAGCCCTTCTGTCTGTACTCTGCATTCATTTTATCCAGATTTGTGTTTGTCTTGTGAAAGCTTATTGATGTCGACTAAACCGATGAAACAAAGCAGTACCGGCTTTAATCACAGGGGGCAGTGTAGCTAATAGTTGAAGCCAGAGGACCATAGGACAAGAGGAAATTAAGAGTTGGTAAGAAACTACATTTATCTTTATGATGTTACTTTGTCCAGAAACAGGTACAAACAGCTGCTTTTACTTCCCTTTAAAGAGGAACATTATCGCAACCTCCTCCAAAATCACCATGTTTGTTGTTGTCAGAAACTCTGGACTCTGCGCTGCCCTCTAATGGATATATTACTCAACAACCCTGCACACATAAAAGACGCATGGAAGTAGGCCTATGTGGGCAGTGACAGAAACACTGTTTGAAATTGGCATGTCTCTTTTTAGAGCATAAATGAGCCTTTAGTCTCCAAACATTGTATATTAGCTCTGCGCAAGCTAGCTTAAGATCCTCTACTGAAGAGCGATCACCACAGCATCATCAGCAAACTCAGCAGCACAGAAATTGTCAAACACTGACACCCCCTGTGATCTCTCAGATATGGCGTGGAGGCAGCTCTAATTGGACATGCTGCCCACCAGGTAGTACATTGGAACCTTGAGTGCATGCATATTTATAGGGAGCACCCTCACTTGCTTTGCATCAGGGTGCAGAGTGCAAGGTAAGAATAATGAGGTTCATTAGAGGTTTTCACCTACTTCTCACTACATGTCTTCGCCATGTCAGTGTTCACTTCTTAAATCCATAATAAGTAATTAACCTGGCTGGAATGTTAAAGATGAAATGGCCTGAAATGGCTTCTTGCTTGATGCCCTAGCTGTTGCCTTGGAAACACTGTATTCAAAGCTCCAAGCATTGGAAAAGATAATGTTGGACAGAGCCTCAGCTCAGTAAGGAGAAAAAAACAAATTAATTGGTTTTGAGATTCAACCATAACTGACCAGCAGCAGCTTTTGTAAACATTGGATGGAAGCTGGAATATTGAAAACAATTTCATAGTCTGAATTCACCGGAAGTAGGGATTCATGCCGTGGACAGTAAAATGCTGCCTTAGCCATTGAAGGCTATTTGGAGCAGGGGCTTAAGCTTGACACAATGTGCCTATACAATTGGTGGATCTGAGGTCTTGGGGATCTGCAGGGAGAAGCGCAGTCATAACAGAAATCCCCACTACAAAGAGAAGAGGTGAAAAGGCAGTTATTTAACCAGATGCCCCACTCAGCAGAGAGAGGATTAAAATGCACTACTGCTTATCTGGCATAAAGTCTTTGACTTTAAAACTGCAGGTTCCTTCAAAAACATGGTGTGAAGGTCAGCCTTTTATTAGATGCCTTTTGTGTGCTAATGAGAATGCGGTGGGATTTATGTGTCATTCCTCTGTTCTTCTGCTCACTTCAAGTTTTAATTTGAAAAGAAAGATTAACAAGGCAATGAACAAGTGCTTTTTTGTTTCACACTACTCTGTATTAAAGTATTCTGTGTACCGGGTGTAAAGTGGGTTCTGATTACAAAGCAAACACATCAAAGTCCAGGTAAGTGCCAAGATTCAAGTAAGTGGTTGTCAGTGGTGAGTTTAAGACTTGGGTATATTTTAAAATAAATGGCGGTATCAACATTTGTTGCTTTTTTCCCCCGCACATCTCCAATGCAGCTTTGGCAATTTCCCTAAAACAGTGGCATCACTCTCAATGGCCATTTTTTCACAAAATCTGATGATTTACGTTGTGATGCAGATTTTACTTGATCAAACATTGTGCATGTGCAAAGTTGATAATACGTTGCCTAACTGAAGATTACAATCAGCTGCTGTGTAGACTATGTTGGGCAGCAGCTTTTGAGCTCATTGAACTGAACCACACTGTTTTCTAGAAATTGCATATTGTAAATACTATTGATGTTCAACAGCACATGTGCTGGGCAGAAATGTAATCTAGATTATTTAGCTAAAGGTCTTGGTGTGCGAATTGCAAACAGGATACATAATGTATAACAGAAGAGTATAACTGCTTATTGCCTATTAAGTAAGCTGGTGGATGTAGAATGCAATCAGATACTATAGGGGCACAAATTGTATCAAAAGATCAATCTATGAAGTTGATTTCGATTTCTACATATATACTGTGAGTCTGTTTTCTTACAGCGTGGGGAGTTGTGGCAGAGTGTGTCTCTAAAAGTGTCTGTCAGGTGCTTGTAGTAGCAGGAGTCTCACAGCCTCCGTGAAAAAAGCTGTTTCTCGTTCAGGAGTTTCTCGCTCTCAGGCTGTGGACCATCTTGTTGGAGGTGAGGTAAGTGAAGAGCTTGTGGGAGGGGTGTGTGTTGTCCAATACACTTATGCTGTCTCTGCAGAAGCAACTCTTGCGTAAGATGTCCTGGATCGCAGGGAGAGGGGCTTCGATGATGTGCTCAGTGCTTTTTATCACCCTCTCCACAGCTGTGTAGATGTGCATGACCCATACCATGTGAAGATGAAGCTCATAAATAAGCCCTCAGTCGTACCTCAGTAGAAGTTGGTGAGGACAGGGTTTAGGATGCTCATTTGCTTCGGGTGACGCAGGAAACAGAGGTGCTGTTGTGCTCTCTTGGCCATGCATGGAATATGGCTGCCAGAGGTGAGATCCTTTGTAAAGTTTACTTGAAGGAACTTGGTGCTGGCCATTCTCCCTTTTCATGGTTTTGGCATTATTGAGGGTCTGGTTATTCAAGCTGCCCCAGGTCATCAGTTCTTTCTGTGTGTACTTGTATATGAGGAGCTGTCCTTGCATCTGATCCATTATGGTGGTGTCATAATAAATTAAGAATAAATTATCCTATCGCAGCTGTAGCTGCCACAGAAGTCCTGGGTCATCATAGTGAATAGTAGAGGATGAGCATAAAGCTCTGGTGCATTGTGTGATCATTCCACAGATGTTGGGTCCAACCTTTCCAGCATATGGTCAAGGAGTCAGACAGTCCAAAGCCCAATTACAGTTTTTTCCTCTTGGCTTCTCCTGTATGATGGCGAGAAAGGGGGGGGCTTTCCTCAAACCATCAAAGTTGATGAGGCTATAGGGAGGGCTCTGCCTTGGTTTTAGGTGTGCACAGTGAGTTTGTGGTCAGTAATAATCAGTTGCTCATTGTACTTACATTGTGGGAAGTCGTATACATGGTAAATGGATTTGTATTTATATAGCGCTTTTCTAGTCTGATGAAGACCACTCAAAGCGCTTTACAGTACAGTTTCACATTCACCCATTCACACACTGCATCTACTTGCAGCACTTTGTTATTCTATGGGGGGCTTTATGAGGGTTCAGCATCTTGCCCAAGGACACTTCGGCATGCAGATGGTTCAGACTGGGGATCGAACCGCCGACCTTCAGGTTGGAGGACGACCACTCTACCCCTCAGCCACAGCCGCCCGTCATGGTGTGCTTTGAGCTGTGTGATAAAATGATAGTTTTTAAACACTGCTGCCAAGCAACGGCAACATTGATGCTTATATTTAAATCATTGTCGTATCTAGCAGTGGTGTAACATAATGCAGTAAAAATAAAAAATGTCATAATGACAGAGGCCAAAGCTGAGGCTATTGGGAAATGAACATTTCTCGACTAATAATGCAACTATAAAGAAAGTCCACATGTAAAACTGAAGCAACAGGTTTTTCAGGTCCACATGGTTTAAGTCTCCTGCATTGATAAATATATTTAGCATGTTTGTTTCTGCTTTATTCATGCTGTAAAGCTCTTTAAGCTTTACACCAGGAGGGATGCAGACCCCTATGACCATTATACCAACAAACTCCCTAGCAGATGGAACGGCTGGAACTAAAGGGTTAAAGGCTCCATCACTGGAAAGGGAAAAGTGTCTTGACACTCCAGATTTATTTAAACACCATTCCTTGTTAATGTACATATACAGTCCCACTTCACAAGTATTACTGGAGGATGAAGGGTCTTCCCAGAGGCGAGACAGCCCTTCAAGCTGGAGATCCTTCTCAGGAATAAGTTCATGGAGCAGCAGCATCTCAGTGAAAAAGCAGCAGTCCTTGATCTTCTAATATACAGTCAGTTGGAGTGGTCCAGTTTACTCTCCAGTGAACGGCCACTGGAGAGAAGCACAGACAGTGATGCCAGTCTTAAAGGGCTAGCCATTAGCTTAGCATGCAAGCCGGCCCAAAGCGCTTGCGGCATTTGTCCCTGGGAGTGCTGGACTGGTTGGTATTAATGATACAGGGCCTTTGCTGCATAACAAGAAAAGGCTCGTTAGATTTTCTTTCAACACGGCATTCAGTTGCTGGTTGTGGGTTAAACCGATGTCCAGGGGAGTCTGATCACAAATGGTTCCACAATGCACCCTAATCCTGTTTAGACACATAAATAGCATACAAGAGCAGTGTGTGAAAGAAAAGCAACCTGATTCCAGAACAGCGTAAATGTATAAGCAGTTGTTTTTCACTGGTTAAATATATGTATATTCTCTTTTGTGTGTTCTAAACATCTGTAAGCGTCTGTTTTCCTTCTCTCCTCTTTTAATAGAAAGATCATAACCATGATTGAGTCTAAAGCAGCCTACCACTATAGCCCCCAGCGTGTCACTAAAGGTAGCAAGCTCTTGATCCTGTGGTTCCATGTGACAGTCAGCCATCTCTCTCATCACCTGCTGTGGACATGATCCTGCAGGCACAAGACGTAGCACATGACAGAGTTAATGATTCCAACATCTTGCAATCAAAGCCCCATTTCAAACATCAGCTGATTTTATCTTTCATCAGTACCTGCACCAATTACTAGTAAAAATGCTATTTACGAATTATTTTTGAAACAGGAATGAGTCGTATTAAATCATGTATGTTAATAAGATCATAAAAGAGAAACCAAACCTCCCTAAAGTAAAGGATGACTGGGTTTAGATTGAGGTCATTGTTCTAAATGGAAACCAGGAACTTTAAAGTTTTTGTGTCACTTTTTCGGGAGGAACTCTAAATGGGTTTTTCATTGAAAAACTTTGTGTTTTGGCCTTGATCTGAAAAACACAAAAACATTGGGATGTTGTAAAAGCCAATCTTGGAAAAGATTACTTTGAAAGTACAATACTTAGTGAGGATATAAAAGTATATTTAGAGGCTTTTTGAGATTTGGATGTCTTTGCACTTCAAACAGTGATTATAGGTGAGCTATGTGTTGAGTGTGTATTTTATTCTTTTACTCTTTTCTCAGTTTCTCAGCATACTTCAAACCCACTAGGTCTGAGGATAATGTTATTCTGCTCACATGCACAATCTCACGTAAGCAAAATTGAATTAAGTGTGAGGTTTATGCTGAAGGAACATCCCCACAACACTTTTGTCAATAATGTAGCACAACTACTCATCAGAGAAAGATTGGGAAACAGTGAACACCAAGTGTTGCACAGTATTAAACAGCACAAGGCTGACTGAGCCACAAAAATGTTGGTGGAAGTATTTTTTAATGCCAGCTACTGTTTTTCTGAGATAGGGAAAAGGTTTTTGGAATTCATGCTGCATTTCAGTGTCATTACACCCTCCTTTCCGATACCTGTGGGTCTTACACATTGTAAAAGAAGCAATAAGCACTATCAAATTATGTTTGCGCACACGTTGCCAATATTTGTTGTGCAAGGACTCCCTAAGGGGAAGGGTTGAAAATGTATAACAGGCTTCTGTAGGGTTAGGGTCATTTGGCCCTTTTGAGTTCTCCTCTTCTCTTAACATTAAGGCGAAAATTTGGCATGGGGGTGTCCCATTAGGGAACAAGCATAGGTTAGCCGAATGAAGGACATTTTAGCCACCAAACACAAAGGGCAGGAGCAATTGCTTTTGTGACAGTGGTGGCATAATGCTTTGAATAAAAATCTGCATATTCTTGGCACAAGATTTTGTGTGAGGAACAGTGTAAGGCCATGAGCACAATCAGAGTCCAGTAGAACATTTCCTGCAGAGGACTGTGTTGAGTGGAAATCGACTTGATGTGTTCTTGTTTGCTACTAAATAGCAGATTAACCCCGAAGGCTTAGCCTGCAGCTGGTGCACAGTATTGGAACAAGGTGTCTGCAGCGACCCTGCTTTCTATCGCTGTTTCTTTTTGGTTTGGTCCAATCTGGATAACTGCAAAGAAGGATTTTACACAAAAGGCCTGTAGTACTTGAGTTATCAGTGGAAAAACAGACAAAGGTGGATGAGGCTTAAGGAAAAGAGACAGTTTTATATCACAACAAGGTTAATTTTATTAACCACGTGGGTCGTGACAGGTTCATCCTGAAAATGAAGAGGTACAGAGTGTTATATGTGAGGTCAGAAAAGCTTTCAAATTCCCAAAGAAGTAGTTTGACAAGCTGATACTGAGAATAACATGGGCAGACTGGTTATGTTTGCATGGTGGATATGAATTTGCAGACAGTAGCTGATTAGCTTAGCTTAAACACTGGCCATGTTAAATGGCTGGCTTGGCTCTGTTCACAAACTCATTAACACATTGTCTTTTTTATTTAATCCATACATAAAAATAGAATAAGAATTCTATGGTATAAGGGTATTGTATGTTATATGTGTGTCATTTATCAGACACTGGGATGAAAACTCAATCATGGTTCGGTTCTTTTGCTGTTTTGGGGGGATAGTTCTGACTTTTGGACCATTTGCAGGAAATTGAGACAGCATTTAACAATACAAGAAAAAGCCGCAGAAGAGGCTCTCAGGATTGTTTGCGATCTTCACCTCTGACAATATCACCTTCATTGCTACTTCCCGAACAGACGCAGGCTTGTGTACAAACCAATCAATGTCAAGTAAAGGTAGAGGCTGCCCAGGTGATGACAACCGGACGTACGTAATATCATACAAAATTCTTTAATGTGCTCCCTAAATCTCTCCCTGACTTGATCAAATGGCGTAATTTTTGATATTAGTACAGTGGCTGTTTCCCGCTAAGTGAGGCTGAGCTAACCAGCAGCTTTCTGTAAGCTTCATAAAACTGTCCTACGTTGAATATGGATTTTCCAGGCAGGAAGGTAAGTTTTGTTTATGTTCTCTCTGAAAGATTGATTCATTGAGTGTTTTCCTAAAGGACTTTCATCTTACTCCTCGCAAAAAAACACAAAATATCAAACTTTTTGACCAAATAGCTCTGAGTCAAAATAAAATATAATACAGCTTCCACTCATATAAAAGCCACTTCATGATATTGAAGATGTGACATCAACGATGTGTTAGCACAGCGTTGAAAGTGATCAGATAATGAGATGTAACGTTTTACTGCTGAGATAATAATTGCAGTGCTCTTCTTGATTACACGGTGATGTCTCTGAAAGGGTCACAACCAGCCTTGTGTTGCCCTAAAAACCTGATGAGATTCAGTTGGATCTGTACACACAAACTCACTTTCAGTGTCAGCCTCGGGGCAAGGCACTAATTCACAAACAACATGTCTTTGCGTATATGTTTTTGTACAGTTCAATGGAGAACGCCCGTAGTGTACAAGCACATTTGGAGGATCTGTTAACACAGAGCCTGCAGTGGTTGTTTTTTCCATTAGCCATATATTTAATAGGTAGTTCCTCCTATAGTCCCTCTTACTGGAATTGTACAGCCTACAATGAGAGCTCCAGCGTCCTGCAATGTGTCTTGTGAGAGCACAAAGCATATGGGGGAGTATTAGAGACCTTGTGAGGTTGTGGGGAGAAATTGGCCATTTGTCTGTCACATTCAGCCCATTTCTCCCATTACCTGTACAGACCCATTACAAGCTGTAAGAGTAATAACTCCACATGATCTGTGATTGTGATGGGGAAACCAGTGAGACCTATATGTGTCCATGCGTGAACGTAAGCTTCATGCCCATGTACGTATATATTTTCCTAATGTGAGTTTTAAAGCTTTACTTATTTTCTTTTTTAAGTTTTAATTTGCTGAGCATTTTTCTCAAGACTAAAAATCTTGTCAGTGTTTTTCGCTGAACTCTCCTCCTGAAAATATGAACCCAATGACATATTCACAAACCACAGAACTCATTCCTTCTGCTCAACAGTTTTCTTCCCCTTTCAAGTCCTTGACACAGAAGGGGAGCTCATGCAGAAAGGATATGCTCCATCCAAGTATTGTACCTGCTGTAAATGAGAGATTTATAGCGAGGCTGAAATACTGGAAGAAAAGAAAAATCTCTGTGACGTAAGACATGACAAGTGAATAGACATAAAAAAGAAACCAAGCGCTGAGAAAATTGGATTTTCAAGAGTGCCTTGTCTCAGAAAAAATGACTGGTCAGAGGGTGTTAGCGAGGCAGACTGGCTTTCATTAGCGTAGTCATTTGGCGTCGCTGAACCATGAAGATGTTTAAGTGATATTATGTTAACCTCCTGTTTTACATCTCGAGTTGAGATTAAATGTAATTAGCTGGCTTTTGTATTTCCAACACAGTCTTCTGGGTAATTGATGACTGACTGAAATCTTTTATTGACTGTCTGCACTATTGTTCCGATCTCAGCCCCGTGCTGTCTGCCATTTTCTCGACAATCTGCCAAGACCACAGACATCGGCTGGCATGCTAAGGCTTTGACTTTCACTGGCCACATCAAAAGCGAAATAGTAAGTTCCGTTAAGCAATTTACAGTATCTCTGTCCTATTTTTAGGCCTGGGTTTGCCTGAAAAAGATATAATGAATGTTGAATGTCTCTATGCTGGTGAAAATCATTAAATAGCTGGAACCAAACATTGAAGCTTCGTACCCGATGTGTGACCTTTAAAACATAATTGATGTATCAGATTGTGATATTGGTGGCCTTTTTATAAGAAACATTTACTGTGGCAGCAGGAAGAAGTTTCATCAGAAAATGCACATCATAGCAGCTCTGTAATGCAGTGGTCACGATTCCGGAAAAAAAAAGCCTTACATGATTCTGCCATGGACATTTTCGCTTTTGTGAGGTAGATAGCTAAAGTCGGTAACACTCAGCCATTCAGTTACATGTTATCCATTATCCGATAAGGTTGTTAATACGATTGTTAATGCTGGAGAGGCATTGCAAGATTATGTGAAAACTCTTGGCTGTACTTTTTGTGACGGCAAGTTCTGGTGCAATCAGGACAAAACACATGTTTCATTCTGCAACAAAGTAAAGGAATACACAATATTAATTGTGTATAACTCAAATCTTTAAGTCAGAAGAATATAATTCATACAAGAAACTAATTATATTTCCCCATATGCAAAGTGTGTTTGTGGCCCATTTAAATTATAGAGGTGTAACACTGGGACCAGTTGTTATCTTTAAGGGGCCAGTTAATTAACCCTGAAATTAAGTGTTTGTTTTAACTGGAGTTTGGTGTGAAAATCTTGTAATATTAAATACTGCGTTAATGCCGGCTGATATCGAGTCAACCTTTTCTGCTCTGAACAAAGACTGTTTATAAAGATGACCCACATCACAGCTCACTTAAAGTGAAGCCAAAGTTCACTCGCTTACCTCCTGGTGGCTGGCTGCAGTATAGGTCATAAATCCCACCTCCTCCATGTTAGTGGATGGAACCGACTACAGCACAGACTATGGCGCTAAATGATGTCTTTGGTTCAAGATGTTATTGTCTTTATCCAGGATATTTTGGATTCATTTCAGGATAGTTGGAGGAAGTGAAGACGCATCGTCCATCTTTATACACAATCTATGGCAGAGAGGAAGCATAATATAGTGGTGAATAAATACACAATACACATATCATAGAGATGCTTAATTCCCCACATGTCTAGAAGTATATAAAATATTGCAAACTTTCTTGCAAGATCTTTTGATGATGCAGTTTTAGTTACCACAGTAATTCCTGGGCTCACATTAGGACAGGCCTGTGTAATGTAGGGACGTCATGTAGCTTGTTGTCGAAGGGGCAGGATTCTCAGTTAACTAATTCAACCAGAGGACATGACGAGAACAATCTATCAGAAAGTTGATTTGTTTTATGATCGAAACTGTCTGAGATTCTGATTGAAGAAGTGTTATTCTATCAGTGTCACAGCTTTAGGGAGAATGTGTTTGTTGGTTGAGTTTGTGTTTTACAGTGAAGGAGGTCATTAGAACATTGGTTCAGTTCAATTTGCTCAATTCTGAGAATATGAAGTTCTTAACAGCCACTGAAATCCTGCTACTTTCCTGAATTTTCCACCTCAGACATTCAGACATTATTATTCCGACCATGATCGGGCAGGTTGATGTAGTTCCTGCAACAATTCCTTTTAGATCTTGGCTCAAATATTGGGAGTTCAGTTTCAAACTCTGCAAGCCATTGATGTGCAATGCCTTTGCTTCTCTATTCTCAAATGCACGGCTACATTATAAACTCCTTAAGTTGGTCCAGGCTCCTCAAAGTGACCTCGGTGTCGAAACAGTTTAAGGGAATGCAGCAGTGGCTGTTGGCTCATTTTTCCTGTGACGTTTCGACCCTGCTGGACAATCAGGATCATGATCATGATGATGAGCGTAGCTCTGGGATTGGAGAGGCAGATGGGCACGCATTCTCCCTCCTGCCTGCCACTGGTCTGACCTTTACATCTCTTGAAAGCATTATACCTGTGAATACTTTGATTATGGCCAGGCCAGACTGCACGAGCCCACGACCCCTCACTGTTCAGGTGAGTGTTGAGGCAGCAGCGTGGACATGATTGACTCTCACTGGAAACCCTGCAGGAGAGCAGCGTTCCAACAAAGTGATAGAGGGAATGGCAGATGAGAGAAAAGGGAGACAAAAAAAAAAGGGGAGCGAGCCCGCCCCGCATTCTCTGGCTAATTAAGTGTTATTATCCTGCACAACAGGAGGTACCTGAGAAATAATTGGCCACAGCGACAGCTAAATGTTCCAATCTGGAGGTGAAGCTAAAAGCACAGTAAAAGGTCACATGCCATTATGCATAATGCTGATCTTATTAGTGCCGCAGTCTGTCAAAAGAACCTCCATGAGTTCATAGTCAAAATACTTAGATTAAAAAAATCACCCTCTTCTTTGATTTAGGGCCAATCATTATTTGGGTGAGGGAAATTAGATTTTTATTCACAGATTTCTGGCTGTTAATAAAAGAGTCCCCCCTTCAGTCCTGGCTTTTATTCCCACATACCTGGTAAAGATATCGTCTCTTGTGTAGTGCTAATGCCAAAATGAAAATATATATATATATATGCATATAGGGATCGGCCATCATATTATAAAACATATAACCCCATTGATACATGAAACAGAAATAACCACAGTGTGCTGAGGATATATATTCTATTGTAATAAGATTATTGAATCAGCTTCAATGCACAGGTGCTGTGTGTTGGTATCGGTACTGGAAGCAATAATTCTTCCACTTCACTTATATTTCCTAGCATAATGATTCTAATTGCTTGTTTTGCTTTGTTTAGTTTATTTTATTTATATTTATATTTTGAAAGGAACAGACCATAACTGTAAGTTATCTTGACGGCGTTACAGCACCAGATTACAAAGCCTCAGCGCAGAATATATGGCTCCAGTTCAAAGCCTGCAGCTGCTTATTTCGTCGAGTTTTTATGCTAGAATAGCTGCTTACGGCTGTCCAGCTGTGTGGTAAAAGATGTGTTGCAATAAATGTCCACAAAGTGGAACGCACAAATGCCAGACCAGCCAAACATCTACTGAGCAAAGTCCTACAGTCACGTTCCTCCACCGCCACCTCACTACATGGTGGCATTAGTAGAAATGTGACTTGGTAATTACGTCCAGTAATTGATTTACTCTGGGGTTTGAAATAATTAAAGACATTTGGAATAAAGGTCTAAATTATGTTGATAAATGTTCAATCAATACCAGACACAGTTTGATACAGTTTAAAATGTTACATAGATTACATTACTCCAAAGGAAAGTTGCATATAATTGTTGAACAATTATCACCACTGTGTGATAAATGTGGCCAAGCAGGAGCAGATTTATTTCACGGCTAGTTCACATGTTAAAAATTTGGCCTTTTTTGTGTGTCTTTATTTTTCTCATGTTTCCCTCTATAATAATATATTTTTTAATGAAGCCAAATGTATGTTGAACTTTGGAAAACTTCAAGCATTGTTTTTCAATAAAAGTATTTGAGATAGTTAAATAAGAAAATATTTACCATTTAATCTGTTTAATTTATTTTCAATTGATAGCATGGTAAACCATAATGAAAAAAACCACATTGATCATTGTAAAAATTGCTTTAAATGACTCTCTGTCCGTAGAGAGATGTCCTTCGCCGACTCATCTCAAAACTAATAAATTAGTAGATAGTACTTTCCTTTATTCCTTCCTGACTTTTGTCCTTGTTCTTTGTCTTCACATATTCAGGAATTGGAGTCATAAAGCCTCGGGATAAGTTCTTTTTTTTTTTGCTCTGGTTTAAAAAAATTCAACTCCCCCTGACCTGTCTTTGTCCCAGCTCACACCGCCCGGGGCATATTGGGGTCAACTCTCATATCTGCATTGACTTTATATATAATCACTTTACCTCCAAGAGTCACTTTGTCTTCTGTCAGAGGACAAATGTTTAGTGCAGCGAACAGTCATTGTGAAGGTCGGGATGACAGATTGAACAAAGACTTCTGTTTGCATTAGCCATAACTTAATACATCTCTGATAGGGCTGTGTGAAGGTGAACGATAAACCGTGTGGAGGATAATGAGATAAAACGCGCAGCATTGTTTGAGTCCATCGTACTTTTGATGGGAATCTTTATTCAGAAATCGTATGACATTTTATTTTGATTCCAACAATAAAAACCTGTAGCTTGTGTAATTGATATTTTGCAAGTCAAACTTTTTCCTTTGTGTTTCGGCCTCTTGACCAAACAGCGGCATTTGCGGCAACTAAATGCAGATTTCCCAAACTCTGGTTTCTGTGTTTCCGCGTATTCAAGTAAAACAGCGCATTTAGAAAACAATGACGTCACAACTTACTTTGCACACACCGACTGTTGCTTTATATCACGTGACTTGTGTGCCAAAATGTGACGAAATAGATTTCAAATATCTACTATAAGCAAAGTTAAAGTAAGAAAAACTATGAGACACTATTGTTTTTTGATTTGAAGTTACTGCTGCTAAAGGAGATCAAGTTCACTGAGCACGCTCACAATATTCTTGACTGGTATTTGAAGCATTGTTGATGTAGACTTTATCGCCCCCTACTGGCCCTGTGTACTTGTTCGTAGTAGTTTTGGTGTTCTTGTGTCGACAGGCATATTTTCGTAAAAGGAAGATCACGTGGAGATTTTTCAAAACCTGAGGGGTAAATATCTGTTAAAATAATATCTGTAGTTCAGACAAGGCTTTAATGTTATGGATGGTCAGTGTATTTTCAACTGTATCACAGAAAACTCGAAACTTCAATGCTATAGCCGCAAAATAATGAGGAGACGAGATCATTTGAGGACGTACATTTTTCTGTCTGTGATAACGACGTGTCAGGAGTGTTGCTGAAGGTTCTTCTCACTGATTTATCGAGGCAGGGCCTCACATTCCTCCTAACCTTACTGTATGCGAATGCATTTATCGGGAAATCGAACTCTTAACCTCAGTAACCATCCCAGCCTCACAATTAGAGGTGTCCTCATTCACTTTTGCACATAGCCACACAGTCGCCTTTTCATATAAGAAAGTAATAACCCAAGCAAGAGAGCTATGAGGCGAATGCTTTGATGCTAAAGCTTGATGCATTTAATGTTGGTCAGCAGTTACTGTAACTGGGGAGCTGTAAGCAGCGCCAAAGCAGTATTTCTAATATGTTATCCAAAGTCCGATCATAGGACAACACTCATATTTTGCAAGTACGGACTCAAACTACACAAGAGACAGACAGAGTTGACCCTTTGCAGAATTTAGCAAGAATATTTGCTGCTGTTATTATTCACCTTGTTTGCACTGAAGAACAACATTCATAAGATCTGTGTAGCGTTTGGAAAAAATAGTAAATGGAAATGTATTTTCCTGGAGCCAGTTGAAGGAGTCGCCTTCACATGCTGGTGTATTCATCTTTTCAAGGCTGCCTAACCAACGTTTATACGGATTATAGAGACATTTATTCTTGAGTTATTTATTTGTTATGTGCCTTATTCCATAGGCCACAGGTGTCAAGCTTGCTCATCCATCCCTACAGTCCATTATCCACAGGAGTGGGCAGCCACGAGCCACTCTGCAGCCGGAGTAGTGCCTGCATCCAAAAACTGTTGGCTTTTAGGCCACACAGGAATGTTCTTATGTGGTCGCCTGTAGAACTAGAGCTGTCGTTAACCAGTTACTTGCCCTGAGTTGTAATACAAATATCGGAAATTAAAAAGGCACTTTGAAACACACATTCTCCTGAAATCTTCTAGAAGGCATTTTCTGGAACTTTTTCCTGCCAGCCTCCAGTAAAATTTCTGTCAAGTGTAGGACTGAGTCCATGTGAGAATACAGCAGGAACATGGCTGGAAAATTCAAAAAGTGCGAGGGGGCATGTTGAGCACATGTATAACATGCAACGGACACAAAACTGTAAAACTACAAATATGGCCGGATGAAATAAATGTAGAAGGCGAGAGTTGTAATCAGAAATCCAAGGCCAATCAGGCACAGGTTCCAACACAGCTGGTACCGTACCTTGCTGGTATACTTTCTTGTTGTTGTGAATGCACCTGGCTCCTCCTGCATTCTTCATGTGAAAGTCTCTGGGATAGTTAACAATGATTCTGTTCTGTATTTTTTTTTTCTCCTCATCAGTCATGACAGAGCGACAGCGAGCCTGGAACTGAGGCAGCTAAATGAAACCCTGATTCAGATTTTCCTTTCACGACGTGTCAATATATTTTTTCAGTGAGAAACAGTCAAACATCTAATTTGTAAACAGCTGAAGTTCACAAGTGACTGATGTGCCGACTTAACAACAAACATCGATTTGATAATTGGTTAACGAGGCAATAATAACCAGAGAATACTTGGGCGAAAAACAAACATGCAGTACATCATTACCTTAAAGTGATACTGCATCTACAGGCAGCGAAATGTACAGTTTGTATTCAGTACAAATAAAAGGCCAGGCTGTAAAGATAAAATGTTCCCTAATGAGGACAATGAGAGAATAGGTCCCTGTGCGTTTGGAGAGTGAGACGCTTTGTTCCTGCTGCGAGCAAGTGTAACATGAATTAATGACCAACCAGCAGCACAGTGTGTTGTTATTTCAGAGACGGCTTTGATGAACTGAAGGAGCCATGGCAATACTTTTAATACAAAGGATTATTGCTTTCTTTATCTTTGCTCCGCACAACACAATAAGAATCGACTGCATTCATAAACTGGCTGAACAATATGAGGTGTTGTCAGATAACTGAACATCATGCTGTGAATCGCCAGATTTTGTCATGAACAACTGACCCAGAATCTCGCGTTTTGCAAAAGAAAGTGTAAACAGCTCCCATCTACCCAGTTTAAACCGAGCAGATGGCTGATGTGAAAGTTTCCAAATGGTGTAAAATTGATCATTTGAGTTTGCAAGAATTCCGTTATCGGGTAACAATTTTACAATATTTATGCCCCTCGTTGCCCTGATTATAATAGCCCCCCCTGACCCCACTGAGCTTTTTTGTCAGCCAATCATTCACCTAATGCTAATGACCAGATACCAGCTCCTCTGACCCTCTGATATCATGCCTGAAGATTGATGTATTGATCTGCCGAGATTGATCAGGGCAGG
This sequence comes from Limanda limanda, assembly GCF_963576545.1. Taxonomy (NCBI): domain Eukaryota; kingdom Metazoa; phylum Chordata; class Actinopteri; order Pleuronectiformes; family Pleuronectidae; genus Limanda; species Limanda limanda. The sequence continues at coordinate 21,736,243 of NC_083651.1, read as the reverse complement.
GATGATACAGCAACATTACATGATTTATTCAGCTTCTAATATCTCATGTCAGGAAGACCCTCTGGGATTTGTCTGTGGCGGCCCGGTGTACTTTCATCATCTACTCAGAGCCTCTTTCCACACCACAGCTCCAGTTTCTCCAGATGTAAGAGGCAAGGCAGTGACAGTCTCCACTTATTAGCAAGACTGAATGCTTCAATATATCCCAACACAGTTTGAAAAGCGGTGCTTCTTATATTCATTAGATTGTCGATGGAGGATTGTTTTTGTTCCTTTTTGTTTCCCTCTTAATAAAACTGCAACATGATTTCGTTCTGTGGATGGAAACAGTTTAAGGCAATCAAACGAGCAGTTTTCCATTTCTCCAAACAGCACGACTTAAGCAAAACAAGACAAGCTTGCCGCTCAAAGTAATTTATTTGTATTCATCAGTTGGAACAACACATTTCTGATGCATTACACATACTCACTACATGGGCATGCTCTACTTAGAGCACTTTTGCCAGTTGTTTGCAAAATCCCCAAAACCTAATGAACATGAAATCACAGTCGGAGACTCTTCCAGTGGTGAGCAGAGAATATGTTCCGGCTGTTCTTCACGGCCCACGGTTAATAGTTTCAGCTTCACACTCAAAACAACACAGCCACGATATCAACGGTTCTTCATTCAATTTAATGAGCAGCTGACAGTGTAATCATTTTAGCCTGTGACCTTCAACAGTGGACCAGTACACACCTTCTATATTTTATGTTGTGTTTATGTCCCTATTCATCACGTCCCTGTAACCCTGCACACCAAAGGAAGCATACTGGTTATACACACATTAAATTTACTTTGACCCGACGCTTATAGCAGCGGTTGAAGTAAAGATAGGCTCCTTTGTCAAGCCTTCCAAAACCACAATGGCCAGTCCCTGTGTTTTGTGAGTCCCTGAACTTTATATACACTGGACATGTCCCTGAGCTCACAAACTCTTGGAAAGAGCCTGAACTTCTACATATGCATGATTTCGAAGTGACGACTGCTGTCCCCGCTTGAAGTGTTATAGCTAACTTTGCTCAAGTTAAGACATGTATACGGAAGAAGACGGAGCCTTCAGTCCGTACTCTGTGATCATCATTTCTGTACGTCTTCTAAAAGCTTTCAAATATGGATGAAACATACAAAATGGTACAGTACCACTGGACATGAACCGGGGGAGCTGTAGCTAAAAGTTCAAGCGAGATGACTTCACGACACACGGAAAAAATGTCAACCTTTGCGAGTTTGTAGGAAACTACAGGCACCAACAGAATATGTTGTAACAGCTGCTTTACAACCAAACCAACGTAAAATAGATATGGAAGTATGTTGGAAGTGAGGGATACATTGTTTAAAATTAACAAATCTCTTTTTGTATGTAGAGGCAGCATAAATCAGCCTCAACATGCACCCGGTGTCTCTTACAGGACAAAGGGGTGTGAAGAGAAACAACATTGAGCTCCTGTATTCATGTCAGCGTACAGTAGATATGTTAAAATATGATTGGAGAAAGAATACAAGAAGCTAAATGTAGCCCAGCCAAGTCTTTAACCATATTACTCATGTACAACCATCCAGAGGATGTTGGATCCTCTGGATAAGTGAGGTATGAAGATTCATTTAAAAAAGGAAACGCATTAAAGATTATTTGAAGTGAGGTTATATGAGTAATTGAGTACTTCTGCCTGCTTCTCCAAACTGGGAGAGTGCCAACCCAAATATACTGCAGGCGATAAACTGCCTGGGGATAAGTACTTCATGCACCCCCACTTCAGAGAATCCAAATCGTCCTTTTCATGCTCCTGTTGTTACAACCTTTTGCTAACAGAGCGTCTAATTTATGAATCAATGTCTAGAGTATTATTCTTTGTAAATAAGAAAAGTAAGTGCTCTTGGTTTCTCTTGCAAGATGTAAAAAAATGTAAAATCTAAAAAGGGAATTAACTGATTGTATCTTTTTTCATTATGATGTCTTTTATCCAATGAGGATGTCAGTACCTAAATCTACTCGACTTTCTTTTGGACATGTTTTCAACAGTTATTTGTGCCATATATGGAAATTACCATTAGATTGTCTAATGAAAGACTGGTCTCCCAGCAGTGAGTGTGGAATTTGTTCAGACCTCAGCGGGTCATTGGCGCTGTTTGATGCGGCCGGGGGGGGGGCAGCGAGCCCTGTTGTTGTGGGTGGCTGGAGGGCAGGCGAGCTTCCATCAGAGTCAAAGATGGGTCGGACCTGTGATGCATGTGGCATGTTGTTAGTTCAGCTGGTGGGGAGGGAAGGGCGGTCAGTGGTACCTCCCAGGCTTTCCATTCTGTCAGCCCCCCCATCCCATCTGTCCTGTGCTGACGGGCTGTGAGCAGAATAACAAGTCAGCATCTGTCCAGTAGGGAGATCCAACAAGTTATCTAATGCTCACAGATCATGATAACAATACAGTGTGGTCAGTTCAGTCACAGTAATCACATGCTCCTCTATCAAAAGTCTAGATAGTTTAGAAAGATTTAGACTCAACAGAGCTGTACAATTCAGTTTCACTCTGTAATTAATTATTGTTTTCAGACAGTTAAAGTGTGTAAAGTTCAGGGTCGCAGTACATTTCTGAAAACAGCCTTTTTACTCATTCTGTGGTGCACAGACTTCATCCGGGAGCAAACTGCTGCTCCTCCTCGACCAATCACTGAACACAGTCGATGCAGGAGGAGGTGTGCCTCGGCAGGACAGCAGTGGTGACTCACTTCTAGGGAGAGTAGCTGAGGTTTGTCTGAAAGGAGCTAGATTTGTTCTTTAATAAAAACCAAAGGGTCTTATAATAGAACGTGGCCGTGCCAATTCATTTTGAAAGAGCAACAACTGACCAACGGGACTGAATGACCAATGGTATGACTCACTCACACACACACACACACATTCACATTAATTTTTATTTGTTTAGTTTAGCTTATTTCAAACAACATAATACTTAAAACATGAATGAAATCATGACAAAACACCCAAATATAACAAAATAAAAAATGTTCAATACAGGTTATATATTAGTATAAAAGAGAAAATCAGTCTAAAAATAGTATAACAACAAAAAACAGCAGAGAAAAGACTATATGCTATAAATACAGATAAATACCAGACTCTGAAAATTGATAATGAGATGTTTGAACAGCAGAACAAATCCAGTAAATAAACACATGTAGTGACTGTACTCACAACACCTGACACTGTGAACTCTGAAAAGAGGAGGCAAAGTGTTGTTTTCTTTTCCATGACACTGTTAGGAAGCTCATTTATTATTTACTATAAACTACATATATTGCAGATGTTTCGCATGAATGGTTTTTTGGTCCGAAAAGATTCAACTGGTGACATTTAGCTTTTGTTCCGCTCACTCGTGGGAAAGAGAAAATTTCTTTCATTTTTCATGCAGGGATCAGTCGAGAGAGAGAACCAAAAAAAATGCACTTTAGAAAGTGGAAGCAAGAGCTCGCCTCGGCTACCTGCCTCGGTGCTGTGACCTTCAGCTATAAAGGCAGATGCCTGCTATTTTGCAAGTCGATTATTGGGTGCCCTTTGTCAACAGCCAACTTATACTATTTGAGAGTTTGGATCAATAATTTTAAGTTTACCTCCGTTTGTTGTGCCCTCATGTGAGTAGTTTCCAGCCGTTGCGGAGAAAAACATTAATATTCATCTGGTGACAGACAAAAAGACCGGTTAAAAGCCATATTCTGTGGCCTCCTCCTGTTATGACACATCTTTCAAGCCTCTGGAGAAAGCGTGGCATATTCACAATTCACCTCTCAACTCCAGCAAATGGCCCTTTGGTCACGTTCATTGTTTATCTCCTTTCCGTGTTTTGCATATAAATAGTGAGGGTGCGTATTTGCAATATGTTGCATTGCCACGTAGAGTAGCGTGCTGTGTGGACTTGAAGAGAAGTGACCCTCAGGGCTATGGAAAATTTACTGAACCCTGCTCTTTGCACTCATGTGCAAAGCATGGGAATTCTTCAGTTCACTGCACAAGCTTCTCATGTTTCCATCTCTTCCCTTTGGGCAGTATATGTTCTCACAAATACAGAGGAATTATCACCGATATGGTTCTTCAGAAGATACTACAGCCTAAATAATGAGAGCTCTCATTAGGCAGTAGAACCTCTGACTTTCATCTACTATTTCAGCATGGTAGCAGAATGTGTGAGCTACTGAGCCACACCATGTCCAATCCTAAAGCAAGCTGATATATTACCTAGTCTTTTCAACATTTTCATACGGATGAAAGCTACAGTAAAACTCAAGTGTTTTTGAATTTTCAATGAAATGGTGAGTGAATGCCTCCAAATCCCCTGTTTGAGTCTCACAGTGGTAGCAGCCTAATCCTCCCCCCCTCCCCCCAAAAAAATGAACCGACATTTAGACTGTGCTAGTTCATAAAAACACAACCGGGCTTTACTTTGATCATTTTTTCTCACAGTGTATGTAGTCATGCCATTTCATCATCACTTTATCAAGAAAACTTACTTAGAGACTGGACATTACTTTCATTCTACTTAATTTTTCCCTCAACTTTTAAGTCCAACTAGTCGGCTTCTGATTGCTGCTGCTCATTGTTAATATCGGCAAGATGCAGAACAGTTTCTGTTCCCTGCTTTGACCTCTGAGACTATTGCCTCTTGCTACTTGTTTAGTCATGAATCCTCCCTGACTTCCTAAATATAATATAAAGCAATAATCATACACTCAAGTGCAGAAGTATTTGGAAGTTTCCGCTTCAGTTTGTGTCAATATCGAGGGGAACAGTGTGGGAGCTATAGCCTAAGGACGGGTGATCTCTCCCGGAAAAAGAAAATCATGCCACAATGTTTTTAATGCACAATCTGAGTTGCAATCTTTCGTCACAATTTTGAAATATTGTTGAGATTGCCCAGAGTCAAACCAGCCCAGGGACTTATCTCTTTGGTCCATTTAAAACACAATGGTCCATTTAAGCATCAGTATCTTTATATCCTATATTGTCCATAACTTTGGAAGCCAATCTTTAGCTATATAGAATGTGCCTCAGTCACTTATTACTATTGTTTTAGCAACAAATGACTTGAACTGACCTGAGGGAAACCCTCTCGGCATTGGTCTTTCTGATGCTTATTTTTAAGCCAGTTGAATAGAAGTGCCCATTGATTGATTTCCATAGAAAATGGTAAGATTGCCTAACCCTGATATTGCCCTTTAAATTTAATATAAACACAGCACGCAGCTAGGTGTCCTCTCAGTTGTCTGTCAGCATGAGGGGTGAAGAGGTGACCATGAGAGGTGAGAGGAAGCTCAGTCTGAAAGAACGCCAAGCTTGTTTGCCAAGATTAGCAGGGCGCATTCTAATAAACCAAGTGTATAGATCTACGTAAGATTTGTAGGTGAGGAGAACATTGCATAGATAGGTCTCCACATCAAGTCAAGAATGCTCTTTAGGATGTAGGCGGACATGTTTACTCCTCAACGATTACGTGTTCGTAACCTCAGTGAATTCAACACAAGATGCACGAAAACACATGAAGACCAAGACGTTCACCATAGAAACTGAGTCGTGGAACAAAGTCCTATGGATGGATTTAACAAATGGGGATGATGATGGAAAGAGAGATGTGGATGGAAAAAGGAACAGCTCATGGACCAAAGCCACGACCTCATCTGCCAGATGGTGGTTCTGTTATGGCTCCGGCATGTATGACTCCAATGGACGTGGTATTTATTGATGATTTATGATAGAGAGGTAAACATGAGTATTGTCTGTGCTCTGATTCAGCCAAATGCATCAAAGCTCATTGGACAAGATTTTATTATTCAGCAGGGCAATGATCCTAAACACAAGGCCAGCAACCAAAGAGGAAAAGTAGTGAGAGTCAGTTACTTGACCTCTATATGGCTGAGATGCCCTATAGAGGTCATATGGCATCTCCTTATTGGAGACCAGACTAAAGAAACCAGGGAGGATTCACATTATCTGCTGGCGCACAAGACCTGAGGCAGTGACTTCAAACGATTTTCCTTAAAACATTAATAACGACTTTGTTTGACCTCATGACTATCTCACCAATTACTTTTGAACCCCTAGAGTTCATAAGCATCCTGGTGGACAGAGACAGCCAGTGTTGTGCCAAGTTCTGCCTGCTGAGAGCTGTTTGCCAATCCCAGAAACACACACGGCTAAAGCAGAAAGTCCTGGTGTAATGCTGACTTGTGCCTTCCTGGTGAGGATGGTAAAAAACGTTATCAATTCTCCATCTGTCCACCAGGGCACTGATGTGGCGGAATTTCTCCTGTTGTTCCAGATGGCCATTCCAACAATGACAGACGGGTGTGTGAGTGTGTGTGAGATAGAGAGAGGGAGAGGGAGAGAGCAGCTATCTGTCTCTGTATTTGATGGAAACACTAGAGTTTTATCTAACGCACGTTTCTTTCTTTACTAATTTGAACGTGCGTAAATCAAAGTTTTTCCAATTCTATAACACACACTAGCTACAGTAACTCACAAGGGTGATGCATCACTTCCTTTGACAAAAGCGTTGGATTTAATTGTCAAACCCACTTTTTCTATTTATATAGTACGAGCAGATGTCCTCCCTCCATGTTTTATTATGTTGCGAACACCTCTGTATCGAGGGTGTGCTGCTCACCAAATGAAGCCACTTTGTAGCTTTAATGTCATGTAACTGAAATATCATGTGAAATGTAACTTTAATGTCCATCTGTAATGGATAGCATACTCAGGAAATTGTCTCCCAATCAGGGTTAAGTGCAACACAGGCTATTGCTGTTCATTAACACACATATGACCTATACAGTGTATATATATAGATGAGTTGCAGCAGTACATAGAGCACATACATATTATGCACATTAAATTCATGTTCACACAAGCTCCACACACGGAGTTCCTTGATACAGGAGTGATTTGACAGTGGTTGTACTAAGGACAGTGCTGTGTGCTGCATGGGGGGAAGAGGGGACAAAGGTTTTCTCCTCTGCCTGATTGTTCTGTTCTTTCTGCTGGAGGGAAGGAGAGTGAAGGCAGCAGCAGAGCAGCAGGTGGCCACAGCCTGTTACAACCGTGCACGCTGTCTGTGGTGGAGTACAGGAAGAGCGGGGAGACTGAACATGTTGGCAGCTGTGTGTAGTAACGCTGGGGCCGTGTTCACTTTGTGGTGACAAACCAGAACAAGGGTGGTGGGAAAAAGCATATGGTTCCGTATAATAGGACCAGGAAAGTAGTTACATTGACCATGACTTGCTTTAATTGTCCGTGACACAACCGTGACTTGTCAACCTGTCTGTGTAAAGTCCTTTGAAATTGAACTGTGCAGTTTTGCAGTAGTGGCTGCTGCCGTCATCCCTGAAAGTCAGAAACTCTTTGTGATTTTGCATGGACACGACAGGGGAGTAAGAGGGTGTTCGGAAATTTATTGTGGCGCTACCGTGTCATTGATGCAGATCAGAGCAAGCTGATAATAAAAATGGGCTTTAGAGGGCATGGATGTCGTCCTGTGAATTCATCTTTGTGATGCTCTTTATCACAGCTTGTTTGCAAATCATAGTCATGCTTGCAAGGTTATTTTTTGTGAACAAGAGAAAACGGCTCAGAAACTGCAAACATTACAACATAACTATACTGAAAAGACCTCAATATATTTGATTTAATAAAGATAATGATAATTCTTAGTGATGAAGAAAGGTGAATATAATACTGAGGATACAGTTTATACACAGGTTTTTAAGCTTTAGTATAAGAGACTAGATATCAGATGGAGGTACAGAAAAAAACGAACAGACATTAGCGACTTCATTATCTTTTAGTACGTTTTCCTTATTTAAGTGTAACAGTTCAATCAAACTTGTTTTCTCATTGAGCCCAGATCCCTCGTGTTTGCTCGAGCAAAAAAAAAACGCAAATATCAGCACAGCGTCTGCCGCCCCGGCAACTCCACACCTTCAAATATGAAACATGGAGAAAAACAAGAAATACAATATTTTGTGGCTTTTATGCTAATTTGACATTTCGCTGCCGGCTCCACAGAGCCAGGTTCTCTGTTGACCACAGATACCTGCCTGTGTTAGTGCTGAGGTGGCAGCCGCCTCTGTTGCATTGAGTCCTTATTATTTGTTATCAACAAATTAATACCTTTCAACTCGAAATTACACACATGCAAGTCTAAAAGTTGAGGTGCTCGTGAACCGAGTTATGGGAAGTGTATGTCAAATCTGTCACTGCACAGGCATATCTCGTGGCTGCACCTTGGGAGCTGAATCGCAGTGCATAGCAAGCATTATTTTTTTTCACTGAGCTCTATCATAAAAAGATTGAGGCAAAGATACAGGATGGTCCTAAAATACGAAATAACAATGTCACTGTGTCTTAAGAGCACGAGGTTGTATGACTGTTAACGTGTGACTGGCCTTTTTCAGTTTGACATGTGGGCATTAGCAAAAACTAAATACATCAATTGATTTAGAATTGATCCCTGCCAGTTTCAATTTCATTCGTTATTTACATTCAAAGTGGGAACCACAGTGTTCAGCATTTAATGATTTGAAATATCGTTGCCAGCAGCTTTTTTCTAATCACATTTGAAAGAATAGCCAAGTCAATCTTGACCAGTTTAGATTCCATCCTGTTCCCATATTTTCCAGTCATCTGTCATAGAGAGACAACCCCAGCAACCTCAGGCTTTCATAATCGGTAGATCGTCACTAAATATCGTGCAATTAAAGCTGCATTTGTGTTGTTACTGTTATATTAACAACAGTGTTGTGTCTGTGTGTAAACTCCCTCATTTCAAATTCCTGTAACTACACAAAAGTGCCTGCAGAAGTACAGACTTTATAAAGATGAAAAAGATATAAAAGATAAATGCACTGTTAGTTTTATTTGAGGAAAATTGTCAAATCCGTTTCTTGAGACCTGCGGGATTCAAATATCTCTTCCTTTCTACATGTCCAAAATAGATTCTGTATAAAGATGGATGACCTGTTTACAATTCCTCGCACGATCCAGAAATTAAGCCAAAATATTCCAAATACAAATGCTGCCACCTTGGTCATTCAAAAGACAATTTGAAGCACTCCCACATTGGATTCACTTCATGGGGCCAGAGTCTGCATAAACAAAAACTGTATACAGTTTTACAGAAATACATCAGTTCACTTCAGTTCATTTCATATGATCATACTTCTGCTTCCTCTCAAATCTTCTAAAGATATAGATATGTTAGTTGTTTAATCTAATACCGAAATTTTCCCACGTTGCCCCAGCAGCTTTCTGACAAAGAGATGATTCAGCTCACACATGCACATGGACAGATGTTGTAAAATACATTAAATACGCCGAAGGATAACCAAAGCAAATACACTCAAATCTTCTGAAACCTTTGTCCGAAAACGTATTATTCTTGGATTGCTGTAAATTACTTTTGGGGAAAAAACAGGGGTGAATGAAATTGTGTATTGATTTGGATCATAGCCTGTATATGAAAACAACATAACAGATCCACATAGGTGAAGCTAAATCATCTAGATTGCCCCCTGGAGGAAGGCTGCAGCATTAGTCGTAAACCCCAATACCTCCATGTTAGAACACACATTGATGTGATCATGACATCTAGTTCCAAGCTCTGGAGAAAGATAGTGAGTAAACCGAACTGAATTAACTTAGTTTTTTTGACCATACCTGAACAAATACATTCTGTTTGACAGAAGACTGTATATAAAGAGACCACATGACAGCACTCCAAAAGTGAAGCCAATTCATCTTGATCGCCCCCTGGTGGCTGGCTATAGTTAGAGTCATAAATCCCAATCGTTGTGGGTGAGGCATGAACCAAACTTTTTTTTTTTTAAGTACAGGTGAAGTACATGTTTAGATTGTTCTCATCGCACTGATGTATTTTCAAGTTAAAGTTTGGTTTTAATTAGTTGTTTGAAATTTTTGTGAAACGTCATGATTGACAGCTGAGCCTGATTCGCAATTTGTTGAGTGCGTACATTGGCAAGAGCTCAAAATATCGCGGCTCCATCTCCTAATTGCTACTGCGCAGACTCTGGCTCCGGATTAAGCCAAAAAAAGCCAGATGGCAGCACCTGTATTCCTGAATGTTTTAGCTTCGATTTTATTCAACAGGAAGAGGCAGAGAAACACCTTCATGGGTCTATGATTTGGATCAATATTTCAACATGTATCCTACGCTCTCTTAGATCCCCTGTTGAAAACACAAACCTGCTGACTTGACTCTGGCATTAAAGCCTGTTTCTGCTTCAGGAACCTAACGCTGGTTGACACTAGTATATTTAAGGTGAGGGGTATAGACGTTTTTCATTATTTTTACTGATGTTAGAACCAAAGTTGTATTTTGTCTGCCTCCTGACTCTCTCTGAGTGTGATACAGAGCGTGCATGGACAAGAGAACGAGGGGGGGAGGAAGCGGAGAGAGCTCGCAAGTGAATAAGAGAAAACAACACGACGGAATAGAACGACACGATTCTGTGATGTTGTTGTGTAGATTGTGGGAATTGTGTTTCCCCCCTAAAAGCTGTTACTTATGAATTTGTTATTGCCTGTGACAGTGGAATCAGTGGTGACATATAACCTGCAGAACCTAAATGTTTCCAGTTTAGATGCTGAGGTGGATACCTGGGGCTCTGACTGTGGCGTCTGGATTTACTTTGTTAAAAACACATAAAAGAAGAGCTTTGTCTAAATTACTCAGAGCGGTGTGAGACCTCCCTCCTTCACTTCATCAACTGCATGTCAGATATTCCCTTTGGAATCAGCCGCTATCTGTCGATTGACAAATATCTTTAACTTTTGAGCTTTGTAGTGTCCACTATTTGTTCACAGCTACCCTGCAGGGTTTTTACTTTAATTTGATAAAATAATAACAGTCTAAATCATTTTTTATTGTGATGGGCGCATGTCTTCTCTAACCCAACCCTTTGGAGAGACAGTGGTGTCCAATAGAAGCAGCTGTTGGCTGAGATGATAAGTGTCAGCCTGTCCTCGGAGGGACAACATCATCCCCCCCACACACCTTTCAGCTCTATGAACTGCTTTTATTTCTCAATAAACACATCAAAAAGAGCACATTTCAACCTTCCCAGCATTCTTCTTATTTGTCTCCAAGCGCAGCCTTGTGTTTGAAAAGGAGGATAAAGGTGCTCATGGATCAAGACATTCATTGAACCAGTATTTGTATAATGTGCTGTTGGGTTAGGAGTGACTATGAGGTCACACAAAATTCCCTGCTGCTGGGTTTGAATGTTTGTGCAAAATCACATGTTATTCACAATGTCCAAAATAACTTGAAGGTCAGCAGCGTTTAATCCTTTGTATTTCATTTTCAGTGCATCAAACACAACACAGGCCCAGGGTTTTGGAGTATAACTGGCTCTGACAAACAAATATAATGCCATCCGCTCCTTGAATTATTTTCATGTGCCAGATGTGGCCGCGTGTTTTTTACTCACATTTGGTATTTAGTCATGGCGTGGACTGTGAGCTTCCCTTCCCTCTGTGTGAGACTGTAAATAAGCCCAGGATCCTCTGGGAGTGACTACATAAAACACTGTGGTTAGCAGACCTCAGTGCCTGCCAGGGGCTGAGCTAGACCACGCACACTTTCCTTCTATCAAGTAAAGGCAATATCCACCATATCTCTGTTTATCTAGCAGGAGAACACACCATCCACAGACAATTCTGCTGGATAGAGGTGTAAAAGGCAGATGTTGGATTGTCCAGACAAAAAGCACAAAGGAAAAAAAGGCTTTCATGGGGACATTTTGCCTTTTGTCACCAACAAATATGCTGTTTTTAATCATCTTATCATTTCTAACATTTTGTGTTAAAAAAAAGCCCTTTATTTACAGCTCAAAATGTAATAATATCATTTTAAAAAGGGTGAGGAGTACAAGAACAAACCTGATTTCTTTTGTATCCGTGTGCAGTCACCCTGCCTCTCCGAAGCTCTCTCCGACTTGACTCGGCACGTGTGTTTAGAGCGGTTGAATTAACTTTTAAATATGCCTTTTCTCTAGAGGTCCCAGCCCCCTGTGATGTGACCCGCATGACTAATTCCATTTAAAGGGGAATAACATGCATTAGGGGCTCGCACTTTTCTGCCTTGCATTTGCATAATTTTGTTTGGCAACTTGGAAAAGGGCCATTAACAGCACTGGGGCACACACGGTAAAGGGGAGGGACGGAGGCAGATCAATAGTTTATATCAACATCTCTTCGCAGCATTGATGTCCAGATCAGGAGACGTTCACTGATTCAAACCTGTGCTTGAGTCCTGTGACGCTGCCATTAGTTCCTGATAAGGGAACACCGTTCTACTGCCTCTCTTAATCTCTGACGGACACGTTCGCAGGATCAATAGTCTTTTACTTTTTTTGGGGGGTTGCAAAGACAAGATTGATTGCCATTAGTTGCCTCGTGTCCAATTTCTCTTCTCACGCGCCTCTTTATTGTTTCAATTAGGGATTCTCTAGAGACCTTTTCGGGGGGGGTGACTTTAAAATGCGACGACCCCTGTGATTTTCATCAAACGCTGCATGTTTGGAAGGAAAACCTTTCACTCCAACTTTATTCAGGTCAAGAAGTGAAAGCACTGTCCAAGCATGTGGATTAAACAGGAGAGGAGGGGGGGCTGTCTGCGGGAGGCAAGTGTATGACCGGGGGAAGTTGTGACCCGCGTCAGTGAGGAGGAAATAATCACAATGCTACCTTCTCATGAATTATTAAGTGCCCTGTGTCTATTTTAGCCCGTCTCAAAAGGCTGCATCTCTTTCCGGGGCTCTGAGGCAGCGTGGAAGGCTCTGTTTCTTTGACAGCTGTATTAATGCTGATAAGCGAGAGTGTGTGAGCCGATCAAGTAGTGAGACAAGCGTTCGGAGCAGCACAGCACAGGAGCAGCACAGCATCAGCAGCCAGCAGCAGCAGCGCTCTAGTCACTAGGAGCCGTGGCAGTCGGAGCAGCAGCAGCATCACTATCAGTCAGAGCACAGGCAGCATCGGCAGCGGCAGCAGCAACAAACTCTCTCCTGTCTCTTTCTCTTCTTTGTGGAGTTGTTTCCTGCCTCGGAGGACAAACGCCAAGGAAGTGGGAGTGAAGTGATCCGGGGCTGATAGCTGCCATTAAAATAAAAAAACCAAAACGCAGACCTGGCTGCCCCCATGCCTATCGAATTTGTTTGCAAAATCAAATTTGCAGAGGAGGATGAGAAGCAGAAAAGCAAACAGGATGGGGACAAGGAGAGCCTGATCGAGGAGAGCTGCACGCCTCCAGCCAAGGACTTGGCCGGGTTTGCTAACTCCTGCTCCCTCCATGGGATTAACCACATCTTTGTGTCCGGTCGCCTGGGCATCCGGCAGACTCTCTGGGCTCTCGCCTTCTTGACTTCCCTGGCTCTGTTTCTGTACCATGCAGCTAAGTGTGCCATCTCTTACCTGGAGCACCCTCATGTCACCGCTCTCAACGAGGAGGCAACCCCCGAGATGGTTTTCCCCGCTGTGACCATCTGCAACATCAACCGCTTTCGCTTCTCCGCACTCACTGATGCCGACATCTACCACCTGGCAAACTTGACAGGTCTGCCGCCCAAAAACCGGGATGGGCACAAACCCACTGATTTAATGTATCCTGCCCCTGACATGCAGGACATCTTCAACAGGACGGGACATCAGCTGGAAGAGATGCTCATGAGCTGCAATTTCAGCGGACAGAACTGCTCGGCCGAGGACTTCTCCGTGGTGAGTGGAAAAGTTTCTCAAAGTTCACGTGATCTGATAACTCCTTCACCGCCATTGGTTCCATCGAAGCTTTAGTTGACAGAACAAGTCTGGTATGAGTAAAAATTCAAAGATTTAAACATTTAGCCGAAGCATGTGTGCATAACTTTACAAGGCTGAGCTGATTCATACCAAACTACAGAGGAGCATGAAAGTAGAATGAACACCAAGGAGTAAGAAAGATTGAAATTCTGTCTGTGCACTCATCCCCTGGGGCCATGTGTTTCCCACGATGCATTTCTACATGCAACATTCATGGCTTCGGCTCAGTCATTGAGCTGAATCTCTCTTCAACCTAAGTTCCTAGCAGCAACAGTGTTGCTCTCCAGCCGAGTGTTTCAGCCTGAACCAGAATCTATTATGTCAAAGAACAAAGGCTACTCCCAAGCCAGAGAAACAGAGAGCTGTCATATGTGGTTGTACACTTTTCCCAAGCAAACTGTGCTTTAATGCTGTTTGCTCAGAGTGCATCGTGGCAACAAAATTGTCATCGAAAATAGCAGAGTCTCGTCTTCCTCTCTCCCTGTTGCTCCCCCTCTCGCTCTTTCTGTCATTGCAGAGCAGCTGCCTCTCTCTATCCTCTCTCCTCTCTCCTCTCTCTCTCTCTCTCTCTCTGAGCTCTTGTACCTTTCAGGAGAGAAGGAGTAATGCCTCTTCAACGTTGTATTTCAATCTTGCTGCTGTTAAGATTAAATATTTAAAGACAGACATACATGATTTTTGCATTAGCCAGATTGACTAAAAGGAATGGAACAATTTCCATTTGAGGGGAAATGTGTGTCTCTGTGTGTGTGTGTCTGTGTGTTTGAGAGAGAGAGAGAGAGAGAGAGGGAGCAAGGGATCAGGGGAAAGAGGGAGAGTTTGTGCCTGTGTTCTGTGCACTATTTATTAAAGGCACTGTCCTTGCAGGAGATGGATTTCCCCATCTCTCCTACAGGAACAGGAATATGCAATTGCTTTTGTGATGACAAAGTGCAGGTGTCAAGTCTTAATAGGGTATGTTGAACATTGATATGCTCACCTTCCTGAGACCTAAAGATTCCGTCTTATCACATTGATGGCACTACATTACCTGTGATGTGCCAAATTAGAGCAGAAAAATACATAACATGGCCTCAGATTCGGTTTCTCTAACGACGCACGGATGTCTGTATTTCTCACAGTTGTCTTCAAAGGCAGCCTCTCACATGCGAGACATCAAATCACCTGTGACATGAGAATGGATCCCACTCCAACAAATCCTCAGTTGCTGTATCAGGCTCCTCAGGGCAGCCGGAAAACCCCAAAAGCAACTCCATGACTCGAAAAATTTATAATGTGCTGGAGCAAGTTTGACAGCAATGTCCTCTGACACTTTGACACCCGGCCCTCCCTGAGTACATTAATTAGCGGACTATTCTGACATCCAGGAAATGTCTGTCACGTGTCAGTGAGTGAAGCGTCCGGTCGCTCTCCGTGGACGGCAGGTGACTTCATCACAGATTAGGATCCCGTTTAAAGTTCCCTAAGCTGCTGTTTTGTCTCCGTCGGTGAGATGTGATCTGCATTTTTGTGGGGCTGTCAGATAGATTTGTTACAGGCTGCTTGCTGCCTCCGTGCATGACAAATCACTTAGTCTGCGGATGCACTTCTGGGAGTGCATGCGCAGGACGCACTGGGAGGAAGCACTGGGAGTCCTGGGAACAGAATGTAAAAGTCACGGTGCAAAGGAGACATGCAACTATTTGCGTTTGCATACGTGTGTGTCGTAATCTTTAAATCCCACATCATTTAGTACGGCAAAGAAAAGCCAATATTACAGGTGTTGTGCTATTAATCACATGCAAACATGTTCGAGCCCACACACAAAACCCTCTGTCATTTTTCTTCCTTCCACATCGGCTTCTTGTAATGTGTTTTCTTTCCATTGATCAATCTGGGAGATGATGAAATATAATTGAAATATTATAGACATTATAGATTTTCTGTAAAAGGACCATTGGGGGGGGGGGGGGGCGCGGGGGACTTAGATCTCAGGTTTGCATTTTGCCGTATTCTACTCGTAACTAATTGCTTATAATTTAATGAATAATTGCATTTGAATGAGATATGAAGAAATGTTTTATGCTTTAAATACCTCAATTTCAAGAGATGCATGTATGGGTTTTTATACTTTTATATATTTTAATGCATTAGTTTATTCCTACTATGCATTCAGTCACAGTTCAAAAGGCTTAAATGAATACTTACAGTCGTCTGGCTGCTCTAATTTAAGGCAGGAAAATACAGAAACCACACAGCAGGGACATTTGTTTTCCTCTCTTCGGCATGCTGGACTTGCGTGATTATTTGACGTCGGTAATAAGGCCATTCTTTATAATTAAAGATTACATTATTTACTCGGATTAATCACAGAAGATAAAGCTGATTCAACAAGCCATGAATAAATAGATTAATATTTTTCTCCTAGTCTGACTCTGAATAATTGTTCATCTATTGTGCGGTGCTGTCGCTGAGATGAGCAGTGAGCCCTTTGGCTTTTTTCTTTTCAAACAGAGCTCTGAATTGGTTTGCTCTGACTCTCAGCTGTGTTTGCTGCTGCATTATCAGATTTTGCTCTCAGCAAGGACAGATCCCTTCTGCATATATTCATGGAGATAGCTAAACAGCTATAGGGAAGCATGTGAGGTGATCTATAAAAACACGGGTTAACGGGGACAACAGCGAGCAGCTCTCCGCCTGCAGTCCGTCACTGTACCGAAGCCTCTGTTGTGTGTTTTATAGATAATTGAATGTTTAATAGTATAAGTCACGGATGACGTTGACCCTGCTCAGCTGCCCTGTCTTTCTCATGCTGTGAAATCTAAAACTACATTTATGTGAATCAATACTGTGAATAAATGGCACAAAAAGAGACATTATTGAGTTGATCTCGATAAATATTCTGCCCATTGTGTGGTTCATGTGGGGAAGAAAAAAACATTCGGTGAGCAAAGGAAAAATATTGCACTCGTACGGAGATGAGTCACCGAAACTACATGTCGGCTACGGTTTCCAGCTTTATTTCCACTGGGAAACAAGTTTTGCATTTGTCTGGCATGTTGACACATGCACACGGGCAGAGGGGGCAAGGTCACACCATTTGTCACGTCTCTTACGCGGGCGTGCCGTGGTGTGTAAGATGTGGTTTTTCGAGCCGATGCGTCTGTAAAAAGATACAAGAGTGTGGTCCTCCCTGTTATGTGCAGATGACTGTGAGAGTGACATCCACTTCCCCAGTGAGTCAAAGCCTGTACATCCCTTAATAGTTCACCCACCCACCCACCAACACACACACACACACACACACACGTATACAAGTACACACACAAACACACGCTGACACTCGCACAGCCGACCTCCTTCCCCCTGGTGGAGAGCGAGGAGTGTGGGAGCGTGAAAGTGACTGGCTATCTGAACTGGCTTCGCCTCCAACAGGCTGTCAATTACCCGTCTGCAGTTCCACTGCTGTGGGTGTCCCTGCAGCTTAGCATGCCGTCTGATATCTGATCCACACACCCAACCCTGAGGCCAGCGCCGTGCATTACTACACCACATCCCATAAACAAACAAAATGCCGGCTCCTTTTCTCTATTTTACCCTTCTTTACCCTTCCTAATGTGCAAAAAAAACTGAACGCTGATTCCATATCTTGTCTACGCCATGAAGGCAAAAGGTGGACTGCTGCTTTCACAAGCCACTTTAGTTCCTCTCTACTCCTTCCCCAGCTTCTCCTCCTCCTCCTCCTCCTCCTCCTCCTCCAGCGTATCAGAGGAAGATGAATTACGGTGCATTTGGTCGGCTGCTCCTCCTGATATGCATCACCACTGTCTAATCAGATGAAACCCACCTGTGACCAGCCGCTGGATAACACCAATATGCAAACAGTTTATATCTGGGGGAAGATTTACCTTTTCTATCACTCCCTGAGCCGCTTTTAAAACCCCTCGCCGTGCCACGCTTTGCACTGTGGGTTTGATGAGGGGGATCTGTGGCTAAGGCATGGCTTTTAACTCCACGATAAAGGCTTCCGATGTTGTGGTACAGCTAAACCCCCTCCCCCCCCCCCTCTCTCTAACCCCTGGGAGTATTTTACTCACACAGACATTTGTCTCTTTCTGACAAGTCATACGCCAGGCCGTCGGTAGTGTTAATGTGGCTGCACACACACACAAACATGTGTATTCAGAGTGTGTAGAGTGTAGATGGAATGCTTCCCCATACAAGCACACACAGGTTTCATCACAGATTGAGAGAGCCGGGCTCGCAAGATTGATCATGACTCCTGACTGGGTGCCCCTCCCTCTCAGAGGGATCAATACATCCTTCAGTCAGATTGCTTCCCTGCCCTTCCTACTCCGAGCCTGGTGTGACTAATTATCCTGTGCCTGTGTTTTGGGCCCGGTCTCAGCTGCATTTGTTAATTCCACCAGAGTTAGTGAAGAATTTGATCTTTAGAACAAGATATCTGTTTGTTTTAGCGTATATCCAGCCCAAATCAATCAATATACACTGTCTACCTTTTCCCTAAAGAGCGCTGAAATTATCGAGCAGCGCGAGATGACTCACAGCCCGGTCTCTGCACGGAGGCATGGGGAGGAATGAGTGTTTTGATAGAGTGAAGTCAAATTTAAAGTCGGGATCCGAAAGTCAAAATTGAGGTTTTTTCACATGGGAGTTGATCGATGTCTAGCAGTGCGAGAAATGTATGTTTTCCCCAGAGCGGCTCTGCCTGAGTTAGAATCTACCTAATGAAGAACAAACAGGAATAGATGAAGACTACTTTTATTTGCTTGATTAGATTCCTCAGAAATTTCAAAAAGTCAAAAGGATTAGCTCTAATAAAAGAAGCGTGTATGTCGCAGGTCTGTTTTTTCCTCCTGGATATAAATGTTTCTGACGTTCTCCGGCAGCAACAGAGCTATTAAATGGTTTTGAGGGGGTCATTTTCAAAGTTGTTATATTATCAGTGTGAAAGGTTTCAGTTGCAGCTCCTTCGCTTCAGTGACCCAAATACACCAGTTAAAGCCACTGCCCACAGTCCTGCTGTCCGTCGCCTGCTTTAAAACCGACTCATTAGCCGGTGGATGTAGGAAAAAGACTTTGATCTCTTTTCTGGTGAAGCTTAGAAATTATTTTAGTAGAGAACATGCATTTTTCTTAAAATATAATTGATTCAAACTTCATTTAGCCTTTTTTTTCCTTTAAATTCTACGTGTCCTCGCCGTGCAGATAGCTACGATTCTACGAAAGCCTTCAACCAAGCACACGTTTCTTCTTAGTTCCAATGTGAGCTTTTTATTTTGTCATGTTTCCCAGTCGCTGAATACATTAGTGGAAAATTCCTCTGAAAAATTAACCAAGCCTGCTTTTAGACCAGCGCCACATAATGGGTTTGTGCTTGTTCATTCCTCGTGCTCGTAAGGTTTAATTACTTTGGAGGAGATAGCGCATGCATGAGATGGACAAAAAAATAGAGACACCTTAACGGTGTAATTCAGTTCTAAAAATAATTGATACCGAAACAACGATAATTAAATGCTCACGGTAGGGAATTTGAACTGATACAAAGAAAAGTCAGCGTGCTTTCTTCTGCTTTTATTACTCTTTATTGACTCCGACTGCACAGAAGTAACTCAGAGACGGAGGGCACATTCCAGATCAAGGACTTGAGCCACTAAATTAGAGGCGTCAAACGAGAGAGCAACGTGTGGGATGATTTTGAGTTCAAACCAGAATTACTTACTTTAAAAGCTTAATGTCGTCTTGCAGCCAGTTTCTAAATTCAAACTAATTGGCAAAAAAAATAAAAAAACTCTGCAAATATTACCCAGCTGTCAAAAGGGAAGATTAAAGATTATAAATGAGGAAATGTCAGTAAGATAACCAACAATACCAGGGTTAACGTGAATGAGAGAAAAGCAGTTAGCTAGCAGTGTAATGTCACGCTTCAATGAAGCTGCCGTGGGCCGAGGGGTCTGCAGAATACAATAGAGAGAGAGTGGGGGGGGGGGCAGCAGTGGTGACTTTATATGTTAAATCAAGGGTGTCGGCAAGATTATTTAAGTCATTCACCTTCAAAAAGGTGAACTGAGCCGAGCTTGACCCAACATTTATAGTAATAGTGTGCTGGTTTACTGTTACGACCAAATGGAGGCAAAACTGAAGTAAAATACATTTCTAATTGAAAGTCAATTGATATAATCCAGAGAAAAGCTTGAGAGACTCACTGTTAATTCATCTCTGTGGATATTTCAGATTTTCATCAAACAGCACCTCACATTGTACTGCTCCGTGTCTCCGCCCCCTGTGTATCTGATGTTTTCAATAGATTTGAAATCATGGCCAGCGCGACGTGGATGAAAATGTCAGTTGGCTACAATTCCTCCGATGGAAATAGCATAGAGCAGAAATGTCATAGTGAATATTTACCCCTGGCGTAGTCTGAACATGAGGGCGTCGTCTGTCCGCTTGGCTGGACACTTGGCCTTTATTCTGAATTATATCTTGTCACACACTTGGCTGTGGCCCTTGCTGTTTTTCTTTACTTTTTTTTATCTGAGTATGTAACCACACACATTTCACATAATGTTGTCTCAACAAATGTGCTTTTTTATATCCCTTTTCTGTCTCTCTTTCCTCTCTCTCTCTCTCTCTCTCTGGGCACTCCTGGCTACGGTTAATGAAAACAGGGTTTGAGCTACAGTACATAAACACTAAAGTGTCATGACAGGTGTGATATTTTGTCTGGATCTTTACGGCTTTTTGGGGTGAACCACAATGAGCAGGCCGTCTTCATGATGATGTTTGGCATACCTTGTAGCTTCCTCCCGGGAGACGCATCATGCTATGATTTGTCAAAGGTCTCTGAGGTTGGGTTCAGCAGCAAATGTACCAAATGCTTTTTTTTCTCGCTTCCTGTGTAATGTTTGAACAGACGAAAAAACACTGACATTCTAAATTACTTAATAATGCACACGGAGCTTATGGAACAATATGCTATGATAGAAATCATTAAATAATTCAAACTAATGCCTTCCTAATGTTGCAAGCTCCTACTGGGCGTCTTTGAGGCCAGTGGATGTGGAGAGACCCTGGTTATGTCTTTAAACTGTTTGGTAAAGCTTAGAGGAATCAATGTTGGGTTAAGAATTTCCATCAGAATTGAATTTACTTCCCCTTTTTACCATTGCTGTTCGAGAGCTGCTGCTGTGTTGCAGATAAAGCTTATAGCCTTAGAGCCTCTTTAATCACAATATGACCAAAAATATTAGAAGACTTCATCCTGACCAAGAAGTCCTGGTTGTTCAGTTGGCTTCACTTCTCAGCAGGCTGAACACTTTGAGAAAATACTGGATTTTTCTGACCAATATATGATTATTTTTATGATTAATTATGATTGTTGTTATTTTGTCCTGTTTCATATTTGTATGTTGCTATGGTGCAGAATTAAGTTTATTTATTCTGTTTTTTTACACTGGATTTATAGTTAATGTTTTTCATGAAATAAAAGAGAATCAGCTTGATAACTGCTCATATTTACAATATTTACTTAACCAGTGTTATTTCAGAGTTCTGTGAAGCGATCTACACAATCTTCTTACCAAAATAACAGCTTTGTAATTCTGCTTGGTATAAAGCATTGCAGCTACAAAATATGTGTGCTTTTTACTTCGTAGATAAATTACTAAAGAGTAAGTGATTGCTGTCACCATGATAGAGATCAGCACCCACAACACTCGTGAATGTCTGTGTCAGTCCAAACTGGAGAATTAAGAATAATTAAATCATCACAATAATCTGGTGAGACAGATATTATTGCTGGCGGGCCCGTTTTTTATCAGAGGAGGTAGAAGAAGATGATTTCAACTCGGTCTGTAGACTGCGTGTTAAGGCACAGCCCCCACTGACTGCAAGGCTCTGGTCAATAAGATGAACGATTCACATGATATACGTTCCACATACAAACTGACTGACGGGTAGATGGGTAGAATCAGATAAAAATCTTCAGCTCCTGTGGTTGACACCTCACGACCTTCTTTCTAAAATCATCCCCAAAATAAACCAATAGCTCTCCTTTGTTGGGTTTAAAGCTAAAATGACACTCAAATATTCCAATAAGTCACAACATGAAGATGTGCTGTTATTTTTGATTGATAAAATCTGCCCAGGTGCCCACGTACGGTAACGACAAACTGCGGTTGAGTCACATCACACAGTGTTGTTTTCATTTGGGCCGCTCTGCATCTGCTGGAGCTGACGTTCGCTTCACAGACTGACAGGAGACGCTGTTTCTTTACAGCTCCGCCTTCTGAGGGTCCTGATTCAAAGCTTTTAAGGTGATGAAACAAAGATATTGTGGGCTCCAAATTCCCCCCCCGCAGATTCCAGCAGCCCTGCTTGTTTCTGTCTCCTACACTCGACAACTCACAGATTTTTAGATTAGTAGCTTAGCCGCCAGCTGCTAATCTGAAATTGGTGTCACCTAAATTCTTTGTGGGTGTTTGTATCTTTTATTGAACAGCAAGAGAAAACCCACAACTCGCCATGAAAATATAAGCCTGTTTTGGGGCATTTACAGAGAGCAGCATAGAGACAGTGTATTCAACAGATTTCTGCTTTATAGTTTCACTACTTTCCTTATGATTACATATGACGATGCATAAACTGCTGTCTTTCAAACTGTGATTTAGATTAAAAAACAATCAATCTTTCAAATCTATTGTGACGCGGTTTCATCCCGTTCTTCACTGTTTGTCTTCTCCCTCTGTTTGTGTCTGTTTTTACAACTATCAATCTCTTTTTCACTCTTTCAATTTCAATTTCAATTTGCACATTCGCTCTTCACAAACTGAAATACAGAGCATTACTTTCTTTACACATACACTCTTAGAGTCTACATGCAAACCTCCACTGCAGTGTGAGTGAACCTCTTCCCTCCACCTCCAGCCTTTTCCCTTCCTCTCGGAAACGTTCACGCCTTGCTGGGATAACATGTGGACAGTAAATCTTTCACCTGATGGTGGCAGCTTTGTTGCCAGCCTCTGTCCACGCTGACAAAACACTTGACCTTCAGGAGCAGTGAAATGTCAGCTGATTTAGCACACCCAGTTTGAATTGCCACCACTTATTTTGTCATCCGAGCATTTCATTTTGGTTAGGAGGCGTCAGAGCAAAGCCATTACGGCGAGATGAGCTTGCGTGAAGGGGGAGAATCACGCGCGACAGCATTTGTGATATAATTTGCACATACAAAGCTTTCACTTTATATCCGGGTCTCTCATTCTTTGCAATTTTAAAGAATTTGAACATAGATGAATATCCAATATAGGGGCCTAGCAATTTTTGGGTGAAAAAACATTTTAAAACATCACAGATCCTAGATCACGAACCTGTGAGGCGGCACTCGTGCTCAAAAGCAAGATTTTATCCCAAATGACAAGGAGGGAGGCCGTGATGCACCAAGCTCCTGAAAGAGTAAATATGATATTGTGCATTGCTTTGTCATTATACTTGTATAGTGCAATGTTTCATTTATATTTAGAAAAACAACTCTTCCTCTTCAGCTCATCTCTTTTTTCCTCTTTATTTTTAATTCATGTCACCCCCTTCGGTAGCTCAGTAGCTTTTTGTCCAGTGTAACATCTGTCATGCCTTATTTACCTACATCCCTTTTGTCCCCCCCTCACGTGATCGCCCAGCCACACCGGGCGTTTGTTTGTTTAAACAAGCGCAAACTGTAGACGTGTTCCCCAATGGTGTTGTCAAGATTAATTACGTGTTTTCCTAATGCATGCTAATGAGAAAGTTGTGTGCGTTTGATTGTCAATAACGTGAAATACGGGCCTGCTCCCTAAATGCTGGCTCCGTTCAATAACCTATTAAACTTGAATCACAGATAACTTGGCGCGCATCAGGAAAGCAATCTGAAATTTGTGCTGACATTGATCCAGCAGGAAGGAGACCTATTGCTCCGATTAACACTGTTGCCCCAGGAGAGAAGTACCTTGGCCATTAATAGCCCACTGTCCTAGATTTTACGTAGACCATATAAAATACTTTTATTTATGAGGCGTATAGGGGTAAAACATCATGGACACGGTAGAACGGCACTAACTTTTTCTCCGCTCCTCTGGAAGCTATGTTGTTGATCACAGGGTGTTTCATTCCCAGGTTTTACTCTAGCGCACACTACTTTTAATCTGTTAATGTAACGTAGTTTGCGGAGTGCACACTATGCTACAATGATTACTCTGGTGCACATAGATAAATCTAAACTGTGCACTTATGATAGCAGCCGGTGTTGTACCTTAAGGTGTGTGTGTGTAACAGATAGAGAGAGAGAGGGAAAGAAAAATGTGTTGGGGGATATTTTGATGCAGAACTCTATGGGGCGGCACAGTGGTGCAGTGGTTGAGATTGTAACCTCACAGCAAGAAAGTTCTTGGTTCAAATCCTGGCGTCGGGCGGGGTATTCGTTTGAAGTTTGGGGTTAGTGAGGACTCCAGCTTCCTCCCAGACATGCAGAGTGGAGTTTGGTTAATATGAAGAAGACCATAAGTGTGAATAGTTGTTTCTCCAGTTCTGCACGGGTCCATTTTTTCAAAACCGCATAACGCCATACGGGAACTGGACCTGTTAGTAATCCCCGTGCTACATACTACACTCTCATCACATGGGTTATGGCCTCCTTGTCGTTTTGGTGGCTGAGTTGTGTTCTTGAAAGAAAGCATCTGTGAATTGTTGCAGCACCTGATGCTCCCAGCAGCTGTTTGCTCTGCTTCCTCAGTGACGACGTACCTAGCTTGTGGCTTTAAAAAGCTAATACATTCTGTCTTCATTTTACGAGCAGGAGAGCCACTGAGAACATAATCACCACTACATGCAGTATCCGTGAATTTATACAAATATATTTTTTACCCATTACACAGTGTTGTCACTTGGTGCAGGACTCAACTCTATACTTCCCCCTGACCCTCAAAGAATAAGAGGTGTCGATGATGGATGGATAGATGTTCGTTCTCTACATCTTGTTAGTCACAATGGGGGAATTTACTATCTACTAATTGATGTAATTCTAGTCAAAGTAGCGTCAGACATTGTTGCAAAGTACTAAGTAGAAAGTAATAATAATAATAATAAAAGTAATAAATGTCGTCATTGTCATATCTGCACATTGTGGTAAAAAATCCTCTTAACCTCCTTCTGATAAATTATTAACTGCCTCTTTCTTCTTCGATTAAATTAATCCTCATAATTTCTTTTTCAGCTTTTTCCAGCCTGGTCCATCTGCGTGTGTTAAATGAACTGTATTTTCAAACTCATCCGCCAACCTCTAAAACCCCCACGACAATTGCAGCTCTGTCTTGTTGTTGATGTCTCCGCAACGGTTCCTGATCTTCAGGATGTGGCATTTGAGGTGCCCTTAACACCAGAATGAGCAATTTGAAGTTAGGGGGTTTGGATCCCCAGTCACTTTGGTTGTCATCTCAGAACCAGCTATTCGGTGTCTTGACACATTTTTAACCGTGCACAAGAACATCTGTAAAATGCCAGGGACCCTTTCTAAGCGTGCCAATTATTTGAATACCAGATGCCTGCGTGCTGCTGTAGTTTAATGCCAACTCATGGGAGGCTTCTATAATTAGACCTACTCAAACCGTGATTGTCTGATCTTACTGCGAAATGAAAAGCATATAACATGCATCACGACTGGAGAAGACAAATAGCTCATCCATTAAACAGCCCCCGAGGAAGTCGGAGGGAGAAAATGACAGATCTTTTCAAAATTGCGGTCTCATCCATTTAATTATAAACACTGTGATAAGGGCATCTCCTCAGAATAAATATGACCAGTAATGAGGTATGGCATTGCTGTTTATCTGTGTCCTTGACATTCACTTTGAGAATAAGGAAAAGGGGTAATAGCATCCTTCTAAACAGATCTTGAAAGTCCATGCGAAGGGATAAATGTCATTGGGCTTCACTCACAAATCACAGTTTTTCCTCCTTCTCTGACCTTCACTCTATGTTCTCTACAGAGAATTAGCAGGATATTAATAAATAACTCTACTATGATGAAAGTGATCCCCGGAGACACGCCGAATATGCCCTCAAACTCACAATTAATTGTTTAGTTTAGGTAATGATAATTAATTAATTAGCATGACATTGAGAAACTTGTGGGACAGCGTGACAACTGGATATATGTGCGAGCTTCAACGCGAGCTGAACAAGTCTGAGTCTGCGGCACAGTCCACAGAAAGCCGTTGTGTATTTGAATATCAGCCTAATCTAATTGGTGTCATCATATCTCTCTTGGCAAGCGCTTCGCCTAAGGATACCATTTGGCTGCTCTGCTGGAAGTGTACTGCGAACAGATCAATAGATGTAGTGGGCATGATTATGTTACGATTATACACTGGAGAGGGCCTTGTAAAGCCCGGAGAAAGGTGATTTGAAGAGAGGTACCACACCTCTTGGCACAGTTCCTGCGGCTGAGGAAAGCTCAGTGGGGAACAGAGTGGTCAGTGAGATTGGCTGAGGCCCCGGCTTCAGGACCAGCTGGCTCGAGAGCCAAATTGCAGCCTCCCCCCTTGTTTCCACCTGGCGTATGCCGCTCAAGTGTTCCAATTCAAGCCATTATTTGCTTCATTTACTTTCTGTCTAACGCAGCATGCAAGTGAGCCGACTGCCGGCTCCTATAGCACGATCTGCCTGCTTGTATCTAAAATAAGAGTTGCACTTATTCAACCAATACACCCCGGATAATTGGCATGAGAAGGATGTTTTTTTAAGCAGCATACCAATGAGACCGACTTGTCAACACGAATTTCACCCTTCAAATTTCCTTTAAAAAATAAGCACAACAAAGACAGTTGTTTTTTTTTATTCCAGTGCTTCTGAATAATTGAACTTACCACTCCTAGAATTCAGTTGTGATGTGCAAGATAAATGAGAGCCGATCCTCATCGAGCTCTCAATGAGACTCGGAAGAGGTCACCTTTAACCGGGCCTCTTTCTATTGCAGGTTATGCAAGACTTTGGCCTGATCTCCTCAGACATTGCCTGTGTACAGAGTGGATGCCACTGAATAAATAAAACCCTCACCCTTCCACACAGCAGCGTAAGACGCCAGGATTAGCATCTCATTAGACCCTTCGTGTGCTCGTGGTTTGTGGATAAAGGGGCGAGAAATGGAGCAAAAGAGGGACTGTGTTAGGTCCTTTTCCTAAGAGGGCAGAGATTTGGGCTGCCGGATACTGTGAGCTTGTTATGAGGCATGATCACCTGCTCTGTTACACAAACTGCATCATTACAGAATGCTGTGGCAGAGACGGTAGTGGGGGTACAAGCAATCTCACAGAAGCAAAAATTTGCCCCTGTGATTGTTAAAAACTGTACGATAATTGCTAAAAAAACAAACCCTGGCACCCAGTTAAAACGGTGTAATGGAGAGAATACTTGCACTGGAAAAACTTGGTGACAGACTGCTCCTGAGATAAATTGGCCTCAGCAAAAGTGTCTCCTGCTGGTGACCAGTCTGTGTTATCTGTGCAATGAACATGCAATTTCCCCTTGATTGTGTTCCCCACGGTCAAGTAAACACATTCAGCAGAGCAGTAAACTACAAAAGACAAGAGCCTGAAAGTCAGTAGTAATAATCTGCCTGCAGAGACGGACTCCATCGCTAATGTACGGACATTATGAGGATTTCAGATCGGTCGGGCGGCAGTGAACGTGTGATCCTCGGTGGAGTATCTGTTTATTTCGATAAAAAGCCTCAAAATACAAAGCAAAAGGAAAAAGAAAAACTTCATATCCACGCTGATTTCCTTGATGTCTCAGAAAGGCGTAGCGTACCCGACTGATATGAATGAAATATGAAATGTCTGGATTGCCTACACAGCCCAGACTGTCCCGCACCAGCACCTCAATTTAGCTGCACAAACAGCACTTTGCAGAACCGGCTGGGCGGGTTAATGCTGCAGCCTTGCATGGAACAAAGTTTAAAAGGGAGGTTAATGTAGGAATGTAAATGCCATCCTCAGGTGTGCTGTTCGGCAAGTTGAGCCAGAGCGTTGTTATTCCCATACGGATTGTAAAATATACATTTCCATATCTTGGGTGAAACCATATCCGTCCCTTTTAAAGATGCCCTAAATGGAGGCTGCGGTGTGTATTTTGATTGAAATGGCAGCGCTTTGTGTTTTCCTCTGGCTGGTGATAGTCCCATAATCTCTTTCCAACTCCGAAGACTGTTCCTTGTTAGTGCGTGGCGCGATTGGAAAGATCTTCACATCACTATGAGCGGTGCATGAACTCACACTGAAAAGTTTACTGAAGGTAAAACTCCTCGCCTCGTCATCATGACATGTAGGCAATGTCTGAAATTAACTTTTTAGTTCACTGCCAAGGGCTGTAAACTAAAAGATTATACCTGCCAAGAATACCGACCCTTATCAGCCAAAATATTTTTTTTCCAGGGAAATATATTACCCTGTACGCTCTGAGCCTTTTTTGGAACCGAATCAGCTATACTGCATGTGCATGAGTTTTAATACTCGGCCACATATTCATTTGTTTACATAGTTATTGTTGCAATAATCTTCTAATGTGTCACATCTGATATGTTCCATTGTGGAGTCGGTAGGTGACATTCATTTAATCAACTATCCAGACCATTGTACATGATGATCGCTGAACACTTGGCTTCCAGTTGTTTGAAATGTCTCATGAGTGGATTTCACTGCGAGGCATACCCCCCCCCCCCCCCCCCCCCCCCCCATGCTGAAAGGTTAGAAAAGCCTTTCTATTCAGGCACGTTGTGAACATTATTAAAGGTTTTTGAAGCTGGTGCAAAGGGCAAACATGACATGGATGTAAGCAAAAACACAAACTGTAGCAGGTGTGGATGCTTGCACCGTTGTGTGTGTTGAGAAAACCATATGCACTGTGATTTAAACATTAAAGGGCATAAACACTTTTACCGGAGAGCAAATAACAAAACACTGGAACCTTTAAAGCTGTAAGAAAAACACATTTTGACACTATTTTCATTTCATATGTTGCAGAAAGAGAAATGAAAGGCCTGTGAAAATATAACGCCAAAAAGTCAACTGCTAAAATACAACATATTTACACATGCACCAGCTTCTCAGACAACGTGAGGACCACAACCACCTTCTCTGCCCACAGTGAGGAGGGCCCAGCTGGGACTTATCGGTTTGAACAACCAGAACAAAAATGATGCATCGCTGTGCTTGAGTCACGTCCATTTTTTGGGTCAGAGTGACATAGTAGAAACTAAGTGAGCAAAACAGAAAGTCACATGGACTGATAGGTAGCTCA
Source organism: Limanda limanda (assembly GCF_963576545.1). NCBI lineage: Eukaryota > Metazoa > Chordata > Actinopteri > Pleuronectiformes > Pleuronectidae > Limanda > Limanda limanda. Next base: position 21,707,024 of record NC_083651.1, on the reverse strand, counting down.
TTCATTGGACAGATTTGGTGGCTTGTCATCCTGCATCATCGGCACCTGCAGGGGGGAAAATCAAAACACAGTCTATTTTGTTGAGTGACAGAGAGTCTCTGCTCTATGCTTTTATTTATGTTCCTAGTGGTCACCACTGAAGTCCCAGGGAAATGGATGGCAGTAGGGGTTATTAACGGAGTGCTGCAAATGGACTCCATGCGTCAGGAATAATGACAAACATACAAAGCTCGACAACTTGGACATTGACGACTGAATCCTGAGTCCTGACAACAGAATAACAACGTCTTCTGCTTTGGACCAAACCATCCAAAGGACCCAGAAACCTCAGGGGGAGCCGCAGGTGAGGGATCACTCTCTCAGAACGGACAGGAGGGCAATAGATGTCAGGTGCAACAGAGCACATCAACCATATTATTTATTTTATTTTCAATTACAACTTTGATGAGAGATGCCAGTGTGTAACATAGATGGAGAGGTGCATCACTAAGGATTTATACAAAAGAAAAAGATGAAGGGAGCAGCAATGATAATTGTAATGATAGATTGTTATCGTCCTAGTTTAAAGAATGATAATTAAGTAGTCTAACCTCAATCCTTACCTTAAACTTTTGACAAATTACCTATTAAAAATCAACCAAATGTGTTTAACTTAGACTGTTTCTATGTTGAAGATCCCGATAGTTATTTCTCAGAAATTAGATTCAGAATATATATATATATATATTTATACACACACATTAGGCAAAGTCGAACACTCTAAGCAACCTCAGCAACCCCTCCTGTGAAATATTGAGAAGCGTATCTCGGAAGCACCGCAGCAGCACTCTCCCCACGCCGGAGAGACATCCACAGCAGTGATTTACTCCCTGTTTTTTATTTTATATTTTATCCAGCCCATCATCTATCTCAGCCAGGCACACGGAGCTGGGATTTGCCCTCTGTATTCATTCTTCCAGATTACAACAGGTTCAGCAGCCTGTCCGCCGCCCACCATTCAGCTGAACCCTTTTGTGAGGCCTGTGGGACGATCCTGAGATGTTGCTGCAGGTTTAATCCCCACTCTGTGAGAAATGACGTTCTCCTGCTTTTGCTGCCTCTTGCTTCTGCAACTTTGATCAAGCCCTAATGTGATGAGGCATTGACCCTGACATGACTGGCCCTAGAACTTGTAAAAGATGCCGGTTGGGGAGGGGGTCGGCCGCTCTGATCTGACCAGTAAACCAAGAGAAGAAAGGAATTATTCTGAAGGTTGCGGCTGTGCCTTGTGGGTAATAAAGGTTTCATGTATTCGTTTTACACCGGCAAAAAATGCGATCTATAATGACCTGACATTTCTTTTTTTAAAACTAGCCAAGAAGCTCATGATTTGAATGTTAACCAGGGTTCGACTTGACGTAAGGTGCAGTCCAGTGGGAGGAAGCTTCTTTTGAATTCTACAGGATCTTGCTTCCTCTCAGTTAAGTCTTCATGGTATATTTATGTAAATCTATCTCTGCTTGTGATACAGAGCAAAATGGGTGTAAACACATGGTGTCATTGCAGCACATCTGCGGGAATAACAGTCACGACGAGCACATGAGACCATCCTGCACTGTAACCTCCCCCCCCACAGTCACCTCTTGTTCAGCCTCATGCACTGAGCCTGCTTACTGTGTCGTGCACTGGGCTGCTCCCATATGCGGCGCACATTATTCCTGCCGTCAACTGGCTGATGATGTGTGGGGTGAAACGCGGTGCCTTAACTTCAGAGGCCAAATGTGTCAAGTCTCGATATATTAACTTCACTCTAATGGACTTTATCAGCCATAGTGCAGAAAGTCATGGAGATTAGAGTGAGAGGGAGTGGATGTTTGATTATTTTTTGCATTCGGTTCGGTTCCCTGCACCATGCAAGCAATTGCTGGGGATACTCAGAACGCCTTTTGGAATCTGTTGAACACGGCTCTATACTTTGTTTTCCAGGTGCCTACATTCTGTGTGCTGATACAGAGGCGGGCCACAGCTCTGTAATCCTCACTTGTAATAAGCCCACGGTGATTTAAGGCTTTGTTTTCCCTGTATGGAGCCCAAGGGTGTCCCAAACAATACATGTATGATGGAATATGCAAATGAGCATGTTCAATCACCAAAGAACATGCCTTACAAGTAGAGTAATACATCTTAAAATGTACACACTGTTTTTAATAAGTATTTCAGTCAGCTACACGTGTTGCGTATTCCTCGCTTGCTTTGGCAAACCCAAAAGGGACAATGTCAAAGAAGAGACAGAATGTGAAAGATGTCCTGTACAATTGGCAGTGAGATGGAAAAAGAAGCTGCACCACAAGGGATCCTTTGCCATTAGTCTGAACGAGGGGGCTGGTGTGGAATGGAAATGGGCTGATTTGCAGACATGATGGCGCTTTGGATCAAGAAAGATGTGTCGGACCATTTGGCATTGTTGATTTCATCCAGCGTTCGGACCGAGCATGAAGAAAGTAAACTTATTTATTCGGCAGAAAAAAACATTAATGGAGCTCTAACAAAGCCATAGAAATTACAGACACTGCATAATTACATTTTATAAAGTTTGCCCTCACATCGTGGTTTTACTTTCAAACTGAATCTTATTATGGTGTTTCTATGACTCTGTAAAGGAATGTGAAGCTGCCTGACAAGAGGAAAAACAAACAGCTCATTAGAGATAAATAACTCATTTGTACTGATTAAAACTGTGCAGATACTGTAATGGTTATTTTTGTTTCGGGGGGGGGGGGGTACATTTACTGTGAAATTGACTCTTAAACATTAAGTGTTATCTGCAGATACGTGGAGAAGTTGACATCCCTCAAATGACTTTTCTTTTTATAGAGAATGAAAAATGATGAGGGGGGAAAACATCTACTCACTTATGTCTTCTTTTTAATGTTTTTTTGCTTTGACAATTCTTAATTTGCACTCGCTATCTAATTAGTGTCATTATAAATTATAAAAAAAATGCATCCATTCTTTTTACAGATCTGTCATATTAAATGTGTAAGTGACACAGGTGACGTGTTTATCACTTTCCTGTAGATAAGAAATCTTATTTTTAAGTATGTATTTTATAAACTCTGTGTTAACACCAAGACATAGTCACATGTATTGTTGCGCTTACTTACCCAAGCTCAGTGTAGATTGAACTATGCATCTTTATGTTTATAACCTCACAAATATTTTGACATGTTTGTCTTTGGAAATTGAGAAGAACGACAGGATAAAACCCTGCATGTCGGCTCGCTCCGGGCCATGATGATACATTTACCACAAAGGTCAGAATACGTCTGCACTGCAAAGCTGTTGGTTTGACAACAGAGACGTTACAGTCACTGTGAGCTGCACCTGATGGTGTGTAGACTCAAAACTCTAGAGACTGATACATTTGCAGATCCTTAATGACAGGAAAAACCCAGACTGAGTTAGAACTGAAGACTTGTCTCTGTTTTTTCAGCTCTTTGAGGAAAATAATGAGCATTTTCAGCCTTGAATATGTATTTACAGTTGTGTCTTTACATACACAGATCATGAATGTATAAACAAAACTGAAATAAACATTTCAATATACTTGGAAATATGAATACAGATTTAGAGATTTGTATGTTTGAGAGAAATAAAGTAAAGGAACTGGTCGTATGTGCATTAAGACTTATATTTTAACCCCAAGCCTTGATCCAAAAACCAAACCAAATATTCCAAAACTAGGGACCTCAGAGGTTATTTTATTTTCGGAGGACTTGATGAAAAATTAGAATGGGTTTGAACTGTAACTCGAACTCTAGCTCGGCTGACCCGCAGTGAGCAATCAACCGTTGCAGCCGCTGAGAAGTGACATTTTTCAAACAGCATTTAAATTAAAGCTAAGAATAGCACATCACTGAAAAATCCATTCATCAGTCAATCATCAATACTGCTTATCCTTCTGAGAGTCACCCGGGAGCTGGAGCCAATCCCAGCTGACATCGGGGGAGAGGCGGAGGGATCTCTGGACAGGTCGCCAATCCATCACCCGGCTGACGTATGGAAACAACCATTCTCACTCACATTCACAACTCAAGGCAATTTAGAGTTTCTAATTAACATGCATGTGTTTGGGCTGTGGGAGGAAGCTGGTGCATTTAGAGGTAACTGGGAGAACACAGAGAAATGACCCTGACAGCCTGCGTAACATTAACCTAATCACATGTCCCAGATCAGCACAAAATTCGAATTAACTTCAAAGAAATGATTTAGTTTATTTGGATGAAAGCTGTCATTGGGTTCCATCAACTCTTACCTTGTTACAACAAAGAGCAAAGACCCTGCCTGACTCACTGCATGTGGATTTTAGAAGCGTTATCCGAAGCCAGGTTGGGCCGGACAGGAACATGAACCAGCACAGAAGACTGATGGTCTCATTTATTAAACAGTGCGCACTGAAAATGGCGTTCACACACAATTGTTGCCTTATAAAACGTGCACACGCAAACCTGAAGGCAATGTTCACTTAAGAAATCACAGTCCACCTGGAATCGTGCGTCCACAGATCTTCCTCATATTCCGCCCCCTACACGCCCACATTCAACCATAAATGGTCAATGCAAATCACCTAATGAATAATAATGTGATATTATGGTGAGTCATGGCATCAAGCGATGGAAAGAAGAAGTGTGACTTTCTGACACGGACATTCAGGAGCTTGTTAGTGAGGTGGAGGTGAAGTAAGACCGACTGTCTGGTGGCCACAGCAGTGACGTCATTAATAAAGAAAATAGGCTCTACATAGTAAAAAAATATTATGCATCTACGGTGTTAATCACACCACACACATACCTGTCAACCTCTGTCGGGTGGATCCGTGTAACACTGGACTCAGATCAGCACAGAGATATAAGATCACAGATCTATAGAGTCTGTATCAGCTCAGAGTCATCATCATGGGACAGGAAATTCAAGTGCGCTCTGTGCGCCTGATCGCACAGTCACGTTCACTGCAGCGATTTTACACACACAGACACACACACACACACACACTATATGAAAAATAAAGTCGGTCTTGATGATACACACACATGGTTAGAATATTAAAAACTAATAATGATTGAGCGAAAGATTGAGTCTAATAAAAAGAGAGCTCAAAGTGTCTCTGTTAGTAAGTGCGTGTTGTACTGTTGTGCTTATTTTGCAGTTCACCTCCCAGAGTTCAAATGTCAACCGTTTGCTATGAACAGAGGCTTTTATGTAATGTTTCCTGGATTGCTCCTGTAGAGCCATTCAATGAACAGAACAGCTTTAGGCATATTTCAAACCTTCACTAAAGAAAACTCACAAAACCTGAAGCTCTTCTGCCATCCGGTGATGACGACCCCTTGAACGGGACTTTTCTTTGAAAACGATATGTAAAATAATAAGTATAATAATAGACATTTAATGTTTAAACCCTGAAGACTGGAGGTAATCTGCCTCAGAACATTAGCAAATTTATATATATTGTATGAAATTATTAAAAAAAACACTGGCATCCTCTGTAAGACATCTTTGTTAAAAGGATTTGTGATCATAAAAGGAAAGGTTAACTTTAGGGTTATCCACACTGTTTTGCATTGATGCTTAGATTCCTGGTCTGTACGTGAGTCACGTGGCTTTTTCTCAAAGTGGCTTTGTCTGTCAAAGATAGAACGGAGCAAGAGGGAGCAGTTATTTTTAAGAGATGGTAGCAGATTACTGGAATTAGAAACGCTATAACTCTCCTTATGTTAATTGAGTTGAGTAGAGGTTCTGTACTTAGATTAAGAACGACTGATTTCTCATGCGTAGGGCAGGGGCCAGAGATGGACAGATAACAATCACTGGATTTAATACTTATCCAAACTTGTGTGATGAGTTTCCAGAGATTGGAAGATTTCCTAAGCATATATATATATATATATATTAATATTTACTCACATTGGATTTCATATGTCATAAAGTCACGATAAAAATATAATTGTGTCTCCAGATTTGAGGGTTTCTCTAAGCTGTGAGTTGTGTGTTGCAGCCACTGCTGCAGATCCAAATGCTGACAGTGTTGATAAGCAAGTCAAACCAATGCACTAAAGAATAACAGCTAACTTCCTTTTCCCCTCAGTTAATATCTTCATGTTTCCTTTTCCTGTGCCCTGCAACGCTTCACAGTTTGAAATTCCTGCCTTATAGAATTTAGAAAGAAAAGCCAAAAGAAAAGCTACAGTGCATCAGTTTGACTATACTGTGCCATATTGATTATCGATAGTAAGCATTCTTCATATGGTGTTAGTCATCTCTTTACCTCGTACAAACTTCTATCTCAACACTTTTTTTCTTCTTTCCTGCAACGCTTCTACTTTCCACGTTGGATCTCTCAATTCGAAAGTGGAGCACAAAGCCTTCCACTCTACCCAGAATAGAAAACAAGTACTGTAGTTTACATCCCACACAGAGTGGGTCAGGCATCCCACCTTCTCCTGTGTTGGCCTTTGGTAAGTCCTCTTCTTCAACATTACATACATACACACGTACAGTACCTGCTCTCCTCCCAGCTGCGTCAAGGAGTGCCTGCAGTACATCAACAGAGACCTCGAAGTAGATCCAAGACAGTGTCCTCCCCAAGGGAAGTCAATCACAGCCTCCCAGTGGTGTTCCATTTGTCCAGGCCCAGCTGATCATTTTCCCTCTAATATCCCCGGTCCCGGCAGCTCGGAGGCTGATCAATGTTCCTGAAGCCCGAAAAACTGTCTGGCAGCAGTGGGGGAAGTGAAAAACACACCAAATTGATGACTTTGTAAACGGGAGCCAGGGTAGACTCTGTGACACCCACGGTTTCCCCCCCTCAAAACCCATTCTCCGGCGTCCTCATCACAAACGAATTAGCAATTCAGAGCCTGGCCCCGGGGTTGCCGAGTGTTTATGTGGATGCTCGGTGTGATGAAGGCTCACATTTGTTTCCTGTCACCGACCTGTCACTCACTCGGCCATTAGAGGCTGAAGGCAACACTGATTTTAGCCTCAAATAGTCGGAAAGATGTTGGCTGTGACCAAACAGAGGAGGACGGAGAGAGGCCGAACAGACGAGAGGAGAAATGTTTACCAAGCCCTTACGCTTCCCCTCATCATCCACACACACACGCAGTCACACACACACACACACACACACACACACACAGTCACACATACACACGCGCTCAAACAAAACCAGTGTTATACCATCAAAGCTTTCAGGGAGCACTGCCCTTCACAAAAGTGTTGAGCTGGCACATTGCGTCTCACAGTAGATTACACGGTGAGAGATGCGCTCCCTGCTCTTAAACATTATTACATGGGATCGATATTCCTCATTAGCACTTCTAAAGGAGCCTGACGTATTTGTCAGATTTTCAGATTATATTTTCCGATGCACAGATCAATTAGCTGTTTGAAGCGTCGTCTCTTTTGATTCACTAATTCTCACGCTTGTAGTCGGCCGGAAGGTGCAGCGCTGTCTTTTAGAAGGAAACCTAACTTAGTAACTTTGCTTTGACTTTGAGTCGCAAGGTGTGGCGGAGACTGGAGGCGAGCAGCTCCTGTTGTGTGATGCAGATTAGCAGCGACTCAATAGCATTTGATGCTGTACGTCACACTGATCCAAAATACCAACAGCAGGTGCTAAATGAGATTCAGTGCAAGGAACGCCAGTAGGTTGATGAAGGTGTAAATAACGCCTTGATATGCAAAGGAGGGGGGGGGGGTATATTCAGCGCTCACAGAAGTACTGTAAGCTTTGGGTCTGACACTCTCTGCCTAATGCATGTTGGACATGTGCCAGGTGCATAAATTACAAAAAGGGGGTTTAAGATTATTCGTCAGCTAAATATCTGTCTTAAATTTTCATTATTTTTTTCATTTTTATGACAGGATTATTGATGTAAAAATAATTGTATTCTAATAATAATAAATAATAATTGCTCCTTCAGTCAATTTCATCTTTAACGTAGTCTTTTTTTCTGTGTGAAATATGCTCAGAATGCTACATACACTAACCTGCAAACTCCAGTGCCAACACATTTGTCTTGTTTTCCAATCAATGCATCATTGCTGTGTTACATCAATATCAGAATGAATTTGACCCACTATAGTCTCACATCCGTATCTCCTGCTGATAACTAACATTCGCGACAACAAAGCACGTATGCATCAAGCTAGCACACACACAGTCATGCACACACACACACACACACACACACACACACAAACATGCACACACACACACAGGTAGGTGCCCCTGCTGAGGCAGCTGACCATGTGCTTCCTTTTCGTTTTTCACGGTTGTGAAAAAAACCTGCAGCCCTAATACCAAGTGAATGGACAATCAACCACAGAGAGGGAGAGAGAGATAAACAGATTTTTCTATGAGGAGAAAGTTTCTAAGAAGGAGAGAAAGTTTGCTGAGCACATACAGGAGAAATAATGAGCATATCTTATACCTGAAATGGAAATTTGATTATTTACAGTATATCGTGGTATGATTTTGCATTTTTGAAATATAAAGGTTGTGTTAATGTTATTGGCAGGTGTGTGTATAGCATCAGCCCAGCTGTTTGCAGCTGCAAAAGATGCAAAGAAAAATATTTATTCATAGTTTAATTCTGCATTTTAAAGAAACATATTTTACTTTTCCTATATTTTAATAACAAGGGTAAAAGGGGCGAGTGGATCAGCAGGAGAAGCAGCAGTCTACCTTCTGTTGCCACCAGACCAGGTGGAGTTTTGAATGTGATTGATCCGGACTGGAGATGACAGCCCGGCAGTGACATTAAAGACATTAAGTCAATGGAATGAATGTCTACCGGTGATGTTTATTGGGAAATTATAGCTGAATATGTCTTGCTTGGGCAGCGGCTATGGAGACAAAGCCAGGAAGAAGATTTTTCATCTTTTTGGGCTCGGAATCTAGGCAGCAGATTTAATCCCTTAACTGTGAACGGGCAAATTAGCCGTCCACATGGAGCCAAATAATGACAGCTGATATTTAGATGCAAGATGTAAATACTCCAATGTACTGTAGAATGATAATGTTACAAAGATAAAAGGTAAAAAAGCTGGAGTTGATTTAGAGGCCAAATAATCAATTTATAGAGGTCTAAAAAAACATATATATGTAATATATGAATGGGTGAATGGCAAAAAACTTGTCATGTTAATGGCTTTGAGTGGTCGTGAAGACTAGAAAAGCGTTATTTAAATAAATACCATTTACCATTTAAAACTAGAGCTTAAGAAATCTACAGCAGAGTCAAGAGACGAAGGTCTTTTTTAAGTGCGAGCGACACCCTTCACATTTGATAAATTATTAAACTGAGCACTGTTATGAAACAACCTCAACAAAAGCCTTTCCTGAGCAAGACCAGAGTCACAGAGCCGGAGCCACTCGACACACCTCTTACCAGTAAGTCGTTATATCTTTACGTACACCACCAATGTTGGATTAGTCAGTAACAGAAATACAAAATTATGAGATAATTTATAATATTACTGTTTTTCATGGTATATAATTGTATTTGGATTGATTTAGTGGTTTTCCAATTTGTTGAACCATTTGCCTTTTCTTAAAAAGCTGATTGGTGGAATTGTCCATAGATCAATAAACTATAGGAAATCTCAGTCGTACATCCTACAATTTGACGTTCATACCTATAACCTGTTCCTACACGTTGCAATAACATAGGCTTTTACTTGAGTTTCCTGGTTAAGCTTCCTGATAAAGGGGAATTACTGCATGCTGATTTATTTATTTATTCTTATACCGCTAACTAACCACTGACGGAAATTAATAGCATTCGCTGCATGTGGGCTGTGATAAAGCGTAATGACGCCGGCTGCATAAAACAGGCTAATCAGCATGTTATTTGCCACCACATTTTTTATTCACCAGTTCCATATAGGATGACAACTCATTGTGGCTGCGTCGTGTTATTAAATTCAATAGCGGTCACGAGTCAGCTCGGGTTTTATATATGTGGTGTTGTCCATTGCTGACCCTAATTATTTAAATGTAGCATTAATCCTCTGAATCCGGGGGATTGTGAAGCTGAATTAGGGTCAGACAGAGGTTAATGATGGTCAGAATTATCTGGGTGGTTCTCAACAGACGCTTTTCCATTTAGTGCAGCCGCTGTTGTTCGTGTCCTGCTCTGCTCATGTTAGTGCGACCAGTTTTTAAAAATTGTATTGAAATATTCCCTGGCACATATTTGGACCCACTGTTGAATATTTTTTTGTTTGACTTTTTATGTTTGTCCAACAGTACCGGCCAAACAGTGGCCCCATCAGAAAGAGCTGTTAAATAATACAGATCCCAGTGGTTTAAGTGTCAAGGTTTGACTGCTTTTGATTTCTGTCAAAAGACTAAGTGTCGGTCTTTCAGTGTGGGGCCGTAGCCCAATCAATAAGAACTTGGGTGGCCACTTACATGTTCTGCATGAAAGCGTTCGCTCGGGTGCAGTTCTTTGCAAACAAAACACTGAGGAAATTGAGTGAAATGAATAGTGGGGAGAAAAAAAAACAATGAAGCTGCTGTAAGTGTTGAAAATACTAATTCAATAGCTCTTGAAAGCTTTTGATGTCGTTTTTGATGTGAGTTTTTCTTCAGGCTAAACAAGAATCTCTGCACATACTGTAGTTTACTGGGAAGAAGTCGGGATGTGAAGTGCTGCTTATACAGTGATTTTCTAAATAATCAGAGTTCTGTTCCCAGGTAAAGTGACTGGTTGTCTCCTCTTCTACAACCTTAAAGTCTGAAGGTGTTGGGATGCAGCATAGACTGTATGTAAAGATGGACGACATGAGGATGCAGTTCATGTGTTTTTGAATAACCCCACAGCAATTACTTCTAATGAATTTTAAATGAGACTTTCCACACTTAAATCTGCAGCACAACTTATAAGCGTATGCGTTCCAAAGTTTGAGACCAATTCCCATCCACTTTTTCTGTAAACACAAGCTACAAAAAAACATTGAATTCACAAACGGTTTGTCATCAAGGTTTCGTCTTTAAAACTGTGAGAAACCAAAGTTGTGTTTGAACTCAGATGCTTTCAGCTGTTGCTCGCGGTCGTGTTTCGCTGGCATATCATTACCTGCTTTCATGTGTGTTTTCGCTTCTCGTCGAGCCTACACTTGTTGTTGTCTTGTTGTTTTATCCCTTGCACTCACAGTGTTTTTTGCCCTGATTTAAACAGAATAAAAACAATAATTCAACGGCTCATATATTCACACAAAAGTATAGGCTATACAGCCATTTTGTCAAGAGAGAAATTGCTGAAAATGTCATAGCAATTTGTAACTGAATCCTTTTTCTCCCTCTATCTCTAACATGGTGATATTTTAGGCAAACTCTCAGTTTATCAGGTCAGTGCACACCGAGTGCACTCACCATGCTCGGAATGGGTGAAGGAGGCTGAAGCATCACCTGTGTGTGATCCTAATGAGATCAGGCAGCCTGACAGGGAGGGCTTTAACTTAATTAATAACATTTCATGGCTTAGCTGGCATACATGTAGTATGAGAAGCCCTGCAGCTCTCATCAGGTCTAACATGAAGGCACTGGTAGCCGTGACTCGGCATAAGCAGTATCTAAGGAGGAGTGCATGGGGCCCAGGGGTGCACTTGATTTGGTCATCAACATAATGAGGTAATTTTAAACAGATTGCCACTGAGAGAGATAATAGGCACATCATCAATGTGCCGGCCTGACCTTTACTAACAAAGCATAAAACTGTCTTGCTCCAGCTTGATGTTCATGTTCTCGGGGTAGTAACCTTTGGTTTCCAGACAGTTTTTACTTATTTGATCTATTTAGAAATTACAGCAAATAATATATATTTATTAGTATTTTCTTTCCAGTCATGACACATGATATTTTAAGACCTAAATCTATCTTTTGACAGATATTTTTTTTTTATATATAAATTCTCTCAGTGAAACCCTTTATGTATTTTTGAAAATACAGGGTAGTTTCCTGACCGTATTTTAATTTTTTTTTTTCTATTTAATGTTTTCAAATTGCAACTGCATCAATATGCAGGAAAGCTTCAGAATAGCAGCCTCATAAGTAATTCTAGTGCTTCTTAAGTCAAACAGAGTTCAGCACCAAAATGTGTCAACATGTTTCAATCTACCACACAGTTATGGACCCACCTTTTAGTCTTTTAAAAATGCTTACATGTTTATACTGTGCTCGGATCCTCTTTGCACTGAAGCTGGTGCCCATTTAAACGGTGGAACTAGTGCAAGCCAGATATTTACTTGGTGCTAACTGACGGGTCTCAAACAGAAACTTTGTCTTGACTGATGTTCTCATCTAACCTTCCAACTCAATGAGAAATGTAGCACTCTATCTGTGGTCAGTGAAAAACTGCTTTCGGGCAGATATGTCACCTGTGCACTGTCGAGTCTCTGCCGGGCTCAGACTGATCCCATGGAGCCGCAGGATTTCATTTTGAGGATCCTTGGGATTTTATGTATCTTATTTATTTATTTAATTTGACCTCATGTGCACTCTCCTGCCAGTGTTCCCAAACTGGATCAATTAAACGTAGTTTGAAATTGATCTGCTGATGAAGCAGCTCATCTCGGACCTTTTGGCTTTGTGATTGATCTCCGTCCTGACTTCAGACTTCAATCAGCATCACATCATGCAAAATAATTTTCAAACGCACAGCATAACTAATCAAATTGCCAGAAGCACAAATATAATAACAGAGCATAACGGTCCACATGCATCACAGGTCGTTACCATGCCTGCTATCAACGTCTCAGTCATTAGTCATCATAGACAAATGTTTCTGGCAGCAGACATTAGAGATGGAGAACAGCAGAATGTACAATCCATCCATTCTTCTTCCAACCAAACCACTGAGTGTTTTCTTTTCTTTATTTGCCTAATTAAACCTTTTAGTTTGTTAAGTCTCAAGAGATGTAACCATTAAAGCTTCTTTTGTGTGAATATGACTGAGTACTTTTGCATACAAATTCTAAATTCTTTTAAGCATTATGTGACATCTGAGATGTAATTACCTGCCATCACTTTGTCCCACAGGTAGGGAATTTAATGTCGCTCTCGCAAACTTGAAAAAACATTGTTTTTTTTTTAATGTTTTTAATATTGATGTGTTTGTTAGATTAATGTCTGCTTCTCTCAGACCTTGTCAGCAGTACAGTAGATCACATCATGGGGAGAGGCACTGCAGATTAAAAATGTCAATTTCAAACGTCACAGTCTGCTCCATGATATACAGCCGGCCCGAGGAACGCACCCAGGAATCTGAGCAAGGACTCGTGTGCTTGAATGTCACAGAGAAAACACCTGCTCCTTCCACAATCATGTGCACACGCACACACCCAGGACGTGACTGTCCTGACTCCCGGTGACATTACTACACACCCTAATCTCAACCAGGGTTCAGCCAGTGTGCTGCGCGCCTCAGACTGAATAATGCTTCTTCATCTTCTGCCTTCTAAGCCAGGCTGGCCTTTGACTTGTTTACACAGATTAAAGATTTGATGTTGAAACATGCGCCGGATCAAACAGCGGCTCTGCCGAGGCGTAGCAAATGTCAGCATGATGAAGGTGAGGACTCTAATGTTGTATTATCTCTGCTACATTGTTTAGCCGATACGAGAGGGGGAAGCAGGTGTGATGAATGTCCAGGAGAGGCGCACGTACATTTCTACCTGTCTTCACCTGTCTGTGGTGAGGGGGGGGAGCAATCTATTTAGCCTGGGGGGTGTGGTGCGATGGGGGGGGGGGGGGGGGGTCAGGCAATCCAATCTGGAGACGTTTGCTGGTTGACAGGGTGGAAGCAGTGAACAGACGTGGCACAGTTTGGCCCTGGGAGATTTCTGTGTGACACTGCCAGGGAGGATCGACAGGAACGGGTCGAGGACAAAATGGGAAGGTCAGCGCAGGACGGGCAGGTGTCACCTGATGCATTGTGGGTTAACAGTCTCTGAATGATGTCGCCATCGGCTCAGGAGACAAGAGGGACAACTATGAGACAAGGCTGAATCCCACTCGTCTTCTCTGCATTCCTCTGATGTTATGCAACTCTTTTCTATATTTGTTGATTAATGAAGTATTTAACACATTTTTCTATAAAAAAAAGGACAAGAACAATCCCAAACAATTAAAGAAAACATTGGACTTAATTAAGTAATGTTAAAAAAGCCTTTAAAGATTTAAATCACCAGCGCAAAACAAGTCTTCAAGTCATATCCTGTTGTCCATCGAAACTCCAACATTAGACATATGAGCTTTTTTTGATATGAAGAAACCTGTGGACTGTGTTTTTTTTATGGTTCATAAAAAAGTAAACATTAACTGCAGTTCTGTGAGGGGACACACACTCCAGGCTACTGTGTGAAAACCAAACAAGACAAACTCACTTTCTGCCAGGCCACATATAGGACACACTAATTCCTGCACTGGCACAGAACATTGGATTATAATGGGATAGAAAAGAATTGCATCAATAAAGGCTTGACACTCTTTGTTTCCCTTTTCTTGTTTCGTAGTTTTATTAGCCGACCCTCATGATATTTCCTTAAAGGACTTGTTTGATATTTGTTAAAGATTTGTTTTCTTGACTAAAGTCTCCGCTTGTTGCTTAGCAACCTCACAGGAATGGCAAAAAGGCCCTGTTCCCTGACAAGAAAGAGTCCAGCACATAACCTGACCGAGTGTTTAACTGACCTGATATTAGTCTCCCCCTACTTAACCCACAATCTTAATTATAGTTTTGAACATTTTGGCATTGGACATATAAAGTACCATCACAGAATCATTATCCGTGTCCTTGTCTGGTGATGGGGTTGGAGGCATCTCAGCCTGATGACGATTTGTTTTCCTCTTTGTCACGAGACTTCCCGCTTCTCTCTCTCTCTTGTCATATCTCAGACAGCAGCTGCAGATCCTTTCAACTCACCACAGGTCCTATCTGTGGCTCCTGAGTAAATGACAAATGCTGTTGTTTTTCTCACGGCACAGCGTCATACAACAATAAATAATAGTTTCCATCAGTGGAATAATAAAAGATGAAATTCCCCAGTGCACAGCTAATATTTAAAAAAAATCCATCCATCACAAAGGTTGTATGAGTCAACAGTCCGTCAAGCACGGTAGATTGCTTTTTCAGACACTTCAGTTTTAGATAATGAATCACATACAGACGTGTGTGTGTGTGCTGAAAACTCCCTCCTCCATTATGAAGCCAGGCTAATACCACCAAGATTATTAGATCGTGTTGGTGTCAGGTTTCTCAGAGAAAATGGGGCTTCGGTTTATAGATGTAAAATAATTATAATAAAGCACACTGACCCTTTCTGTGACCCTCTTTTTTAAAAGGCTGTTCTGCTGACAGGCCCTAATTAACATTAGCCAGCTGACCAGTGTCTTCTGGGAAGCAGAGAACAATCCTAGCCGGGCTGTAGTCCTGTAAAACACAGCAAAGAGCCAGGGGTTCATCTGTTCAGCCCCCCCCCCCCCCACTCCCTTGCCGCTGCTCACCCTCCCCGCCTCTCATCGCTCGCTCGGGTGAAGAAGACAGCTGGAAAAGATGCTCATTGATGCGCCTATTAGAGAAGCTTTCGCTCTGTTTTTTACATTTAATCTCTACGCTCCATATTTACAGTCCCGTCGCTGACTGACTGACAGCTCGCAGCGAGTACTTAAGGATGCAGAGGAAGTGGGCAAGTTCAAATGGGCTCGGATGGAGAGAATGACATGCTGGTGATTACACAGCCTGTGGTGGTGGTGGTTGAAATGTTGGTTCTCGGCACATGATCATTATCAGGAGACATATTTAGGGAATTGTTTAGAGAATGAACATCACACGGTGTTTCATGTCAGTTCGGCAAGTAGTTATTGAGATGTTCTTGGCACCTGTTGTTTTATGTGTAAGCCCTCGCACCAGCAACAATCTAGAGTCTGACAGTAGGTTATGTCTTATTTAGTTTTCTACCTGACTTGCGCTCACTATTTTGAGTGCACAAGTGTGTTTACACTGAAAACTCCAATGCTATAAACCTCCGCCAAAGTCCAACAGCCCCCTTATGAAACCCCTTCATAATTCAGTAGATCCAGATTTTTATTCACATCATAAATATCACTCATTTAAATATACCAGATTTTCTAAATCTTTGAATTTTTCCCTGAGAAATCAGGTAAAAGTTGAAAAGTCCCTTTCTCACAAAGAAGGTGAACAAGAAAGTTGCTTCCTCATCTTGATCAGCACCAAAGTTTTATGGGTTGTTTCTTTTTCCTCTCCACGAAATGTCATGGAAATCAATTCAGCATTTTTTGCTTAATCCAGCTGACAAACAAACATCAAACACATTGTTGTGTCTGTTATCCTGAACTAATGGATGGATTACAATCAAACCTGGTGGACGGATGTGGCATCTGTGATGGAATAACCATTTAAAATTTGATGAGAATTTTTTTCCACAGTTTATAACATTGGGAGAAACGGCTGCTTTTCTTTTTTTTTTTTTTTTTCTTGATTTCTCAGAATAATTCATCGATCTTGATGTATAATCAGCTCTTCTATGTTTTAACTTGTGTTTTTTCTGCCAACTGTCTGTACAACAGAGATCAGAGAGAGCAACAAAACACAATGCAGCCCTTCAGGCCTTTGTGTTCGCAAGACAAATACAGAAATAGTTTTCAAATTAAAACCTCCCTCATGTTGTACATTTTCACACTATAATTAAGACGTCAAAACTCTAGACTGTTTTCAAAGCAAAGGCTGGAGATCAATGAATCTGGTTCAGTCTCTTTTCCCTCTGACGTTTGATTTATTAAAACTGAAAAACATGTAATAAATATTCCTTTTTCACCCAGTTTCTGGCTAAATGTTTGGTAGTTCTGGTTTACCACAGAAATCCTTAATGTGGTTTTCATGTTGTTAACTTCCATTAACCCTTACTTGCAAAAACAGTCGTATAGGTGTCACCTCTGTGTTTAGATCTCTCTGAATAGCAGCTGCAGCACAATGAGCTCTGTGGATCCTTCTCCCTTAACTGCATGTCTGTGATATTTCTTTTTTTCTTTTTTCTTTCTCAAATGCTTAAGTCCAGAGTGAGTTTTCTAATCTTTGATTGGCTCAGATTTCCCCGTCAAGGTCAACACTGCAGCTCATCTCCAGGCGTACAGTGTTTTCCCTCCCTCTCCGAGATAAATCCAGCTTCTGTGAGAATACCAAGTACAAACGATTCCCTTTACCCTCTGCGATTTGTGTAGTGCCGACAAGTACTCCTTCCGCACTCGCCATTTTTCACGGGAAAAAAATCAATCAGCTGCATCAGGGGGGCTCATTTCCATCATCACTTCATTGACTTTCTCCCGGGCTAAATTTTCTTTTACAACCACCTGGTGATACAGCTGGAGGCCGGCAGGATCACTATACGTCTTAATGAGCTCGGGCGTGCGTGCGCCTCTGTGTGCCCTTCTTTCTCATTTAGCCTTGTTAGCTGACATTTTGTGAAGGCGCTCACATGTTGCTGACAAAAGCATCCTTAGTATTGCACTTACTAGGTGAGGCAAGTATGGATGGTTCCTTGATCTCAGAGGCCAGATCATTACACAGGCGGTCCGAAGAACAAACCAGGTGACACAGGAGCTCCCTGCTGAGATCTGATGCTGATTTAGTTACTTTATAAAAGTCTTTCATGTTGCTGCTCATGACAGGAGCGATGGAGCTGGATAAAGGATAAAACTATAGAAGTGTCCATGTGGTTATAGAGTTAATGTTTATGGATGAGACACCGTATTTCAGTACATACACTGAAACGGAAAACTGCACTATACAAAACAAAATTTGTGATGTACATTAATATCACTCATTCAACTTATGAGTGAAAGACATCAGGTACAAAAAACACAGATAGAAACTTGCTGTATGTTCTTTTGTAAATTATTAAACAGTCTTAATGAATTCTACATGTAGGTATCGACATTTAATCAATACAATTATCAGACGGCCCAATTTTTAACACAATCCCCAAAGTAAGGCCCCCAATTTCGAATTATACATTTATTTCAACCTTCGAAAGTTAAATTAGATGTTTAATTATTACCATTGATTACCAGTACTTTACAGATAATTAATGCAATGTGGTGAATAACCCCAAAAATGTAAATGATTTGATTTATATCCATGTATTATATTTACATGTTAGTGCCTTGTTTGTGGACATAAAGAAGAAATGTTTGCAAATGATCTGCAGTAGCAGCGTGGGCAAGGTGTGAAACACTAGTGAGGGAAAGGCAGCAAGACACGTGTGAAACGAATCAGGGCTGGAAAGACCATCTCAGAGTCAAAAACAGCATCTCAGACAATGATAAATCAACCGGGAAAGACATTTTTCATTATACCTGAGATTAAAAAAACGGATTGAAGTCACTCGAGGTGCAAATGGTGACTTGCAGAAGCAGAAACATTTCCTGAGTAAAACTGTCTTTACTCTGGAGGCAGCTGGGGTCATCTTATATTCCCCCATCTTAACTCAGATTCGTCCTTGTAGCCACTGAAGTCGTCCTCGCTTTTTTGATGTTGACCTTATTCCCAGTAACTGTGATGTGATCCAACATGACATTCAAGTATATCCCCTGGACCAGCGAATGGCTCTTAGTGCTCATCGTGTTCAGAAGATGCCTCGCTCTCCGGTTCCCTCCGCTATCCTACGGGGAACGATCCCATCGTCTTGGGTGTTTCCAAATGGCCGTTATAGGTTTTTGCACTGGCAGCAGGAGCACCACTACAGCGCTGCTCCTCAGGTCGTCAGGTAGAAAGGAAAAGGGTGAACGAATGTCACCGAGAACAAACATGTCAGATTTTTTAAAATATACATCCGTCCAGTTGAAGCGAGGGACACTGAAGTGCACCGTGGGATGACACCGGCTACGGTGCCGGAGTGTGTTAAACAATCTGTACATTTAAATATCCTGACCAGCACAGTCACGGCCTCTCCCAGCGGATGTGACCCACACTATTGGAAATCAATAAAACCGCTGGCATTTCAAACGTGGCTTGATGAGATGTGTGAAGTAACCCAGAGAAAAGGAATACATTGATCCAAAGAATAAATTGATACAGGCTGAAGTGATAAGCCGCGAGCTGCTGTTGTGTAATGTTTGTCAGAGGGATTGGCCGTGAGCCAAACACGGGCTGGGTGACCTGTAGCAAAGCATCGTCCGACCAAATAAGGCCCGCTGCTAAATATTGCCATCGGGGGGGGGGGGGCTCCAGCCGAGAGCTCACACAGAGCTGATGCCACAGAGGTAATCACAGGTACATAACACCAGCGGGAACACAAGACACAGCATCAGGGCAGGATTCTGTGAAACGGTTAGTGTGTGATGTTACTTGCCAAGGTACAGATCTTAAATCGAACTTAGGTGGGTGTTGGATGTGCTTTAGAAGGTTGCCCCATGAGAACAGCGGTGAAAAATGTTCTTTGCCGAAGGGAAGAAAGAGAGAGAGAATATGTGTTTCTACCTCTTTTGTCATAGATGCGCAGTTCGAAGGTGAACGGTCTCCTCACCAGCGTCATGCTTTCATAACAAATAACATTCTCGATGAGCCAAACCACGAAAATACAACATTTCACTAGTTTTTTCTCTTTATGTAACACCAGTGATTTATCATGCTCAAATTTATGTTTCCGAAAGGCATGCCTGCACCCGAATCTGCTGGTTTTTAATTCCCATTTGGAAATATGCTGAATGAAAAGAGGACTAATTTATACAATACAGTCACATTTCTTTGTTTTGCTCTGATAAAACCTTTTTTCTCCGAGTGTACTGTAAATACGCTGATGGCTGATTATATTAGCAGTCACTCCTAATTATTGAAAACTGCTCTTATCAGCATGTTGCAGGGTCTGAATCAGATAACAGGGATTAATGGATTTCATTAGCTCGCTGATAAACTAATAGACATCGTGCTTCGCTGCATAAATATGTGCACATTGTTCCCCGTGGTCTCCGGGCTGGAGAAACCGAGGATGGCAGGCTTGTTGGAAGTGCTTTGATAGTAAAATTACACAGCGCCCCTGTGAACAATGTAACAAATGCACTATAAAGTTAAATGTGTAGGTTGTGCGGTTGGTTGAAGAGAATGGAGTCAGAGCACGGAGCTGCCCATTTGGCAGACAGGCAGCTGCTGCTGCAGCTCCCAGCAGCTTTCTGTTAGACTCTGCTTTTGACAGCCAGGGATAAGTGGCCATTAAAGTCTCATGATCACTTAATACACCTGTCATTAGCCATCAACTGTGCATTAACACTGCCAGCCGGGGCTCGCCACACACGGAGAAATACAGTCTTGCCACAATTAAAAACTAAAACACAGTCCCGCATTTTGCCAATTTGTCTGGTCTAGTGCTCTCTTAAGTGCTCTCAGGAAGGTCAAATAAATTTGTATGTTCAGGACTTCCCACATAAGTGGGAATCCAACGATTCAGTCTGTTTGACTTAACATATTCAGCATTCGTCGTTTGTGAATAAAAAATTGTCTCTACGCTTAGCAAAAAGGACGAGGAAA
This sequence comes from Limanda limanda, assembly GCF_963576545.1. NCBI lineage: Eukaryota > Metazoa > Chordata > Actinopteri > Pleuronectiformes > Pleuronectidae > Limanda > Limanda limanda. The sequence continues at coordinate 21,686,436 of NC_083651.1, read as the reverse complement.
TCATTAAGCAACAGTTTTCATGTGAGTCGTAGACCCCAAACTCATGAGTGAAAGACATCACGTACAAACACACAGGTAGAAACTTGCTGTATGTTCTTTTGTAAATAATTTAAGGACTCACAGGCCTAATGAATGAATGATTCAATGTTGGGACTTTGGGAAAATATTGAAAGTTAAAGAGAATGTTGAACAACCTGGCTGCCGTTCTCTGGTAAGAGCGGTGCAGACGAATGTGTCTGCTTTTTCCCTTTCCACCTCTTCCCATCTCCTGTCTAAAGATCATCTTGACGCCTGTGTTGTTGTTGTTGTTGTTTCATCAGGTGCAAAAATTGCTCCTCAGAACATCAATACACTTCAGTCACTTTTTAAGATGAGAACAGTCTCATTTGTCCAATTTTCTGTTTGTAGATGCATTGGAAAGAGCTCCTGAAGTTTACTCCTCCTAGATCTGTTTGTTTCAAAATGGACACAGACAGAACCACAAGGGGGTATTTTCATATCTACAAATCTCATTTTTATGAAGACTCTCAGCGACTCTGATCCTGTAGCTGTCCTGATTCTTACATGTGGATGAAGTCGTCTGTGTCGTAAACACAGTGTTGACTGGGCCGTCCAGAATTTCAGACATTCTGATGCACGGCTGCGGTTCTTATTGCAGATCTGCTCCGTAAAGACAACAGGCAGTTTCCATCAAAACTGACTTTTCTATCATTTTGCTCCATAAGAATAAACACAATGGACAATAGAGCCGGGGCCATGGCCAGTCAATTCAATGTTATCATTAATAGAGTCATTAAAAGAATCGGAGGCTCAGAATGTATAAATGGATGTTCTGGTAATTGTTTTTGTTGCCCGAGGCGCTGGATGCGGATTTGTTTAGTTGGCCTGTTTTTTTCCCTCAGTATCAAAGCTAAGAGTTTCCCATTTTCTGCATGAAAATACTGTTTGAAAAGCACAAGGATCGGCCCATTTTTATAAGGTCCAAAAGTCCAAAACAAGCCACCTCTCCTGCCAACGTGTGTAACTCTTACCTCTTGTTCTGTCAGAAACCGATATGCAAAAAAGAAAGGGCCCGTCTAACTGCTGATCCAAACTCCAGCGAGTCTCTTAACATTTGGCCGTGGTACAGCTTCTGCAAATAAACAAAATTGCTAAATCGAGCCGAGTTCTTAATTTCCAATGGATTCTGGCTTCGCTATTGTCAAAGTTTCAGGAACTCCCCCCCCCCCCCCCCCCCAGCTTGACAAAACACAATGACCGTCTGTGCTGCATTATATTTGATGTGGCGTATTTCAATTTGTCGTCTGGGAAGGATAATAATTTACTGAGTGTGTGGGATTTGTGGGAAGGGAATTTAAATATGTGGAATTGAGCTGCTAACACAATGGAAATAAGACCCAACCCAAATTTTAAAAAAGGCACCACATACAAAGGAAAGTCTTTATTAATTTATTTTACATGGTTTAATGAATTGGTGATTTAAAGGAGATGGATCTTTTGATGTTTGTTCGCTCTTTCTGCTGATTGTTATAATCATAATGCCAATCAGTGGCTGCAGTAAAAAGAACTCTCTGTTTCTCATGTGGACGCCTGAAGGGGAGTTTGTTGACTACTGGGCTGAAGCCTAAATGATGGTTGTGGGGTCAAGTGGAGGTCGACATCAGACGCTGTGTGTAAGTGCAGGTCAGTTGTTTTGTGCTGTTAATAACGATTGTGTTTCTGTAGTCCCAGAGTACCAGCCGCCCTTGTGCGTATTGCACTGTGTCTAATTAGAGCCGTGGACTAAACTGCAGTGAAATGTGCTTTCTTGATGAATATGAATATGCTTGTTTCTGTGTTTTTACACGCTTGCTAAGATTTATGCCCATGTGGGATTTTTCTTGCTTGTTTTCCGCCTGGGGGTATTGGACAGCTGGTTTTCCAACAGTCTTGTCAGATTGCCGGCCAATGAGCTGCACCATGTCTCCGCCGGTGTCTCCTCTCGCCGCAGTTTCACCCAAACAAATGTGGAGATGAAGGTTGTCAGTGGCATCTGAGTCTCTACACAGGCAAGGTGTGTGGCAGGCGCCGCTCCTGCCAGGAGGGGGTAGCATCAATGTAGCTGCCGTTAGCTCGTCTTCCCTCTCTCCCTTTCGTCCACCTTACCTCCACCACCCAAATCCCCATCACCGCCACCCCCGCCACCCAGTGCTGAGTGATGTCAGACAGTCAGGGAAGCTGGATCCTGAGAGCACAACGGCAGCAGGCGGCAGAGATAACCCCCCCCCCCCCATACCTCCACAGATTAAACAGCAGGATTAACCTCTCTACTCCACCACTGCCACAACGGTGTCTTTCACCCCCTTATCTACACCCACCTCCCCCCTTTTCTCCTCCAACATTTGCCACCATACATTTGTACAGTTGTCATGATGTGGGAAATTGCTTTTTAACCCTATGTGGCTTCAGCCTGTCCTTGGCAAATGAAACATAAGAAAATGGAGCAGGCCCTGCCATTTTGGGGGGGGGGGCTGAATTGTTTCCCCACAATTTTTTTGTGGTCTTGTCCTAACGTCGTGACTTGAAATAGCATGTCTGCAGAAATAAGGAGAAAAGTAAACCCTGTTCTCCCCTTCTTTGCTCTTCCCAGATTTAATAACTTGGCGATTCAGTTGCAACATTTGAGTTATTCATGTTCAAGAAAATAAGGGAAAGCAGAAGCACCAATAAATACTCCAACAGATAATGTCCTCAGCTGTACCACCCTGAAGCAAGTGATTTGCAGATATTTATTCATTTCGTGCTCGAGTGTTCAAGGTTCCAAACACGATCCTGACTCTACGAGCTCAGATCTCAGGCTTCATGGTTATTGGACAGCAATCAAAAAAACATATATGTTTTACGAGTTCAGTAAAACGAAATGACATACAATATATTTCCATAAATTGCTTGACCCACCATCGCCGCAGCTGGTATCCAATCAGGAGTGAATACATTTCAGCTATCTCTGCCCAAGGCTTTTTTTGCAATTATATAAAAACTGCAATTTAAAACACCTTAGTTTTGTTTCTTTTGCTATTTGTATTCTTATACATTTTTCTAATCTAGCCTCTGGGAGCAGGATTGAGTTGTCTGGGCGCATTTTCCAGGACAAATTGGATTGAATTATAATTTCCTCCCGATTGCATGAACAGTTTCAAATAAAAGGTACTTGGCTGTTTCGCTGCAGAAATTATTCTTTGTAAACATCACAATGCGTCGAGTGAACATTCTGTCTTCACACCTTTAGGCTTTTGTTTGGCAGGAAACAACCATAATCAATCATATCGAATGTTGTGCTCAGGCCGAGATGGACCGAATGTAGATCCCCGGCTCTCCAAATCAGCCAATTAGCATAGCATCCCTCTGCCTTAGGTACCTGCGATAAGAGGCTACTGACCAAGTGAGCTATGACATTCCATTGATCCAGAAAATTGCTGCAGAGCCAGCCTTGAAATTAGTTTAAATTGCTGAATCAAAAAACGTTTTCCTGGATTCTGGCGAGGCCAGCGTAAACCTTAGGCCTCTAATCCCCAGACTGATGTGGAAAGTTGTCGCGGATCGTGTCGGCCCCCGTCACGACTGATGGGGGAATCTGGATTCTGTGTGACAGAGAGAGACACATGCAAGCGACTGGGATTCGACTTGGATGGCACTTATGGCTACCAGGGTCGTGACTTGGTTTCAAATCTGCAGGCTTTGGGAATTTCCAGTGTGACCTACCTCTGGCTTTGTGCTTTTCAATTCAATTACACGCCAACACTTGACTCTGGGACAATGTCGGATCTCAAGCTCTCTTGGATGTGAGTAGAGTCATAAATTTGAGCGTTGATGCACAGTGCAAGGATTGTGGGGAATAATTTACCATCAGTCAGGTGCCTCATTTTAGCCTCCTTCGATACTCAAAATAGCTTTGAACAGCAGCACTGGAGCTGTAGATTGACAGAAGGAGGGATCAGGCAGGAATGTGTCAACTCTAAACGCCCTTAATGTGGAATAAGTTCTGGTAAGAGGATCACTGCAGCAAACACAGCAGTGGATTTAAGTCAAATATATTCTGTTACAAGCATAATCACTCATCCTCCCAGAGCCAGCACTTGACCGAGAAAACTACCTGGAGTGTAGGAAATTGTAGATATGGGGTTTTTTTGCTTTTCGGACAAGAAAATGAACTCTGGCTCACGGTGATGGGAATATTAGTGTGTCAAACTCAGAGGGAAGTTGCAATTTGAATTTTGAGAACTCGCCCACACATTGGATGGCACATTATATTTTTCTCACACCTTTCCCAGATGTGCTGAGAGTGCCCGAGGATGAACAGCACTGGTGCACAGCAGTATGTTGAAACCAGTTCGTACAGTGAACAGACTGGAGTTATATGGTTAAAATACAACACTGTCCACCCTCTGTGGAACACCACTGCAGCCCACTCCTCATTTATTAAATGTGTCTGTCAGTTATTTGTTGGCAGGATTATGCAAAACTACTAAACTGATTTCTACCAAACTTGGTAAAGGAGTGGAGCCTGGGCCTGGGAAGCCATTACATTTTGGTACAGCACAGTCACGGTTTGAAGCCAGGTGGATATGTGCTCTACTAAGTCCCATTCTAGCTTCTTTATTTATTAATTGTTAAAGTAGACTGCTGACGATTTGGTTTCACAATCAAATCATTTGCTTTGTCTCCACCACCGAGTTTTCGAAAAACCAGAAGCCATTTTATCTGCCTCCTTGATGGGGCAGTATTTGCCATCGCCTCTGTTCTTGGGTTTATTTTTTACCTCCCACTAAGTCAGCAAATGCAAAACTGTCCTTTTTTAACTTGGTCTTTTTTGCCTTGTGGAAAAAAGTTAAACTCTAAGTAGGTGAAGCTTTAAGTATTGTACATAATCCCCCTTACGTCTGACAGGAATAAGAAACTCGCCCTAAAGACCACTCACCGGATTTTTAAGTTAGTGTGTGAAAATCCAGCAGGATAAGAGAATGCCCCACTGGATACAGCGGGATTAGTATATCTATTGATTTGTGTCATCGTGAGGGACATGCAGTATATTACAAGCACATTAGAAGACAGAATCTCTCCACATTAAAATGTAAAGCAAGGGGAATGGGCAAATCACGCACTTCAAACAGCTGCTTAGCAGCTTTACTGATTTGCTGAATGTGTTGCTTCCCAACAGGTGGCTAATACTGTGTTCTCATTAGAGCTGAACATCAAAGCCACAAACACAAAACTCCACGTATAGTAACTCGTAACTGCTGAGGACGTTCACAGATTAAACTTTTAAAGCTTCAGATCACACGTGGGGCTGAAATGGCATCTTAGTGACCAGTGCTGTAACTCTTGCAGTCATCAGGGCTTTGTCATTTTTTAAATCTCCCACTGGGGAGCAGAAGCCACGAGGCCTGACGGTGTGTCGACTCCGCAGTGTGTTGACTCAGAACCGCATGTCACACCAGCACAGATGCTGAAGTAGGATAAAAATAGCCAACGATGGCATGGTCAATGTCCAGCAAAGCTAAATAATTACTATCCTCATTCCGGCGTTCCCTATGGCCTGAAAACCTGTTTCATGGGCGACTAACACAGCACACAGCAGCACATTCTACTGTGAAAGGTGACAAAAATACAAGTTAATACAAAAATACATATGTGGTGAAATAAAATCCAACCATAGCTAAATCATGAGAGGCCGGTCTTCAGCTTGTCCCTAATAGAATTAATACCCCAGCGTTAAAACACAGCTCACACACCTCAGGCCGGTGCCCAGTGGCTTGTAATTGATTTATAACTCAGATAATCCTGAACACACACGGTGCAAGCAGAAAAGCCCAACTGTGGATTAATACAATAAAGTTTTGAATGACGTTTTGATTAACATTGTTACGAAAGTGGATGACCATCGACAATATATAAAGATAGATAACATCTGTCTTGATCACCCCCTGGTGGCTTGCTGCAATATACAACATAATCCATCCTCCATGTTGGCAGATGGGACAGGGGCTAAAGTAAAAAGTCAAAGTACACATGAAATTCATTTTTTACTCAAAGATGGTTTCTGTCATTTTAGGTACTTCTTATCACTGCACAAACTGGGCACAAGATATTGGCATTTAAATTCTACATATTTGGTCCAAAGCTCTGCACAATGGGAGCAAGTCGAAACACGTCCTGTTGACGACCCACAGCAGGTTGTCGGTGCGATAACCAAACTGAGCCAACTCAATGTATCTCTGCCTGGTTAAGAAGGAAGTTGGTAGTTTTATAAGCAAGGTCAGACTGTTGGGGGGAGAGATGTGAGGATGGAAATGTTAGCTCTTTTATATCATGCTGTACCCACAGCCTCAGATAGGCCGAGCTCCCGTGGTGACACCGTGTCTCTCTGAGCTCAACGTTAAATCGTATCTGAGTGATATTGACAGAACATCTGTTAATCTGGACTGCTGGAGGAACCCTGTCAGTGGGCCTGAGAGCAGCAGGCTGCGGGAACAGATGATGGATGTGTCTTCAGACTCTGCGCTAAAGATGAAACACAAAGACAAGACATTATCACGGTTTCCAGACCTTAACCAACCCCCATGGGGATCTAAGTTTTTGTGTGAAGTTACTATCAAAACTGAATGAATCGGAGGAACACACAGGATGTGGAGAAGAGCCTGATTATAGCTGTGGTTACTCCACAGTCACGTTGAGGTGTCTCATTAAAGCGATTAAAGATTTGCCATACTCCGGCTCCCCCTACAGGTGGGATGCCTTATTCACTCTCGCAAATACATTCGTGATGTGTATCGAATCACATCGATTTGTTTGACTAACTTGCTAAACCTCTATCAAAATGGACTTACCTGGCTTCTGATGATAAACATCATAACTTCACTAACACAGCTCTACGTCAAGCAAGCAGAACAACACAACGCAGAGCAAACAAGCAAGAAATGTGACTTACTTGTCCAATAACAACAAGGTTAGGTCGTCATCCGTCGTTCATCTTTTGGCTTCTTTCAGCTCTGGCCAACAATGTTGTTCGGTTTCTTACTCTCACTCACTTTCACTTTTCCTCTTCGTCGTTTCCCCCGACGATGTCCTCTGCAGTTTATTGGGTTGCTCTGCCATGATGTCCACACTGAGAATGCCGAGCTAGTTGTCGCCAATGGCCTGCAGCTCTTGTTGTTTGTGAGTGACGTTTGGCGTAAAGCAGGTCATACAAAGTGTGGTTCCAGGCGGCACTGTGGCAATGACACCTTCTATTCTCCCTATTATAAGTGAGTGTACCATAAACATGAATTTGAAGCTGTTATTTTCAGGTGGAAAAACAACCTAGTGTTGCAAAGAGAGACAGAGCTAGATGGTTAAAATATGTTTTTTTTTTCATTGTTAATTCTTTTATTCTGTTGATAAACTGCTGTGTTGATAATGTTATCAGCAATGGCTCAAAGTAACTTTATTTCTTCTGTTGACAAGTGGAGCCTTACTGATAGGAGAATAACTAGGGTGCCACTGGGAAGGACAACTGCATGAGCACCAAATTGACTGGAAAGTCAGCGATCTGACTAACCTTGGATCTTTTTTTCAGTCACTTTCATTTTTTAGCTTGAAAAAACATTTGAAGGCTGTTGCAATTTTCTGGTTTTATGTTGCTTTGACGGCTCTATATGTTAACGGCTTGAAGGTCTACGTCCCGGAAGGAAGACAAACTACAAGTGTCAAACTCTTCGAACCCGTTGGGCGTTGTGTTGGGTTTGAACCTCATCTTGTAAAATAGCAACAGGAGTAGCTCAGGTGGTTACCCTTGAAGGACAGAGGGGTACAGCCACAACACAGTGTGGAACATAATATTTATAACAAGAAAGAATCTTAAAGATCACTCTCGAAGGCCGAGCTGGGAGGTCTAACAGCAACATAATACCTGTTCCTGTGAGTTCTATCATGGAGCCAACATGGTCGTCATGCTTGTTAAATTTGTGTTTATTTGTGTATTTGTTTTTAGATTTCTAAGCATGATGATACTTATATTTATGGTAAAGCATTTGTCTAAAGTCTTTTTTAAAGTCATATTTTTTTTGAAAGGATCCCTCCACACCACCGTCCTTGAACAAAATATTTCCGAGCAAATAAGAACACAGAATGACCACAAACACTCACACAAGCATGCTGGGCCAGCAGGTGGCAATGAAGTGTCCATCACCAATGTGGGAAGCTCAGTGAGCTTATGTCAAAGTCATACAAGGTCAGGTAGACAGCTGTAAAGGCTTGAATGCCATTTGAGTGACTTAAAACGTTGTTTGCATGTGAAAGAGTGCAGAGTAAAAAATATCTGCATATGTGTGGACGGGGTCCAAATGATCAAGTAACATCTGGTTCATCAACATGATCAGATTCTTCCATCTCAGTCTAAACTGCATAAAAACCACCAAGTCTAATGTACACCCTTTTTTATCCATGCATGCAAATAGTTCCCTATCTCCACCTTCAAACCAGCTAATGGTTGCATGATCTCCATAAGAAAAACAAACCCAAGACGTGTTTTTATTATATTTACATGAAGGACAACAGAGGAAATACGTCTTGTAGATTTGTGTGATTTGATTCTTTTCATAATGTTTAAACCCTGAGCTAAAATCACTTTCTTTCACTGTTAAATGTCGGTTGTGTGAAAATCTGCTTATCGCATAATTAAATGTCAAAGAATTACAAATGAAGTTATCAGAACGCAGCGTCTCCGAGATAAAAAAAAAAACAGTAACGTGTGATTTCCATTTGATAGAAGCTGTGGCATTGATTCAGCAGCACTTGAGTGCGTGTCCCAGCGGAGGGCAAATAGAAGAAAGTAATACACGGCTTTGAAGAAGAGCAAGTGTGGACCATGCAAACAGGCAGAATATATCATGTTAGGGCCAGTCATAATGACAAAAGAAGAGAAAAAAGAAGCATACCTTTTAGTTTCATTCAGCAAAGCCGCTCTGTCGTTAAATAGTTGCTGTGCCAGGACCTCCTGGGAAATTAAAAACATATTGTGCCACGATTTCCCTGCGACTCCCGGGATCCCAGGGGAGAGCACTTTTAAAATTTCTAATAAAGGAGACTTCAAATTACAGAGAGGGGACCTGGCATTAATTAAACTGGGGATTTCTGTAGGGTCAACGTCTCATATTTATCTGTTTACAGCCGTGGTTTGGTCCTCGGTAAAGACTGTTAAGAGTATTGAGGTCACAGCTCTTGGGTAAAACAAACATGTGGGTGTTCACAAGTATGATACAGAGATGATTTATGTGTTACAATAAACTAAAATCATAAGGTGATAAAAATGTGTTGCAGTGGAGGGGGGGCGGGTGTGACACAGTTCTATTATTTCTCTTCTTTGACTTTTCATTAAGGAGCTTTTAACTGTAGGAAATGTACTGATTGATTTGTTAATTGTCAGACTTTAATGTCGTCACCTCAGTTGTCGGATTAACCTTTTCCATAAGAATGTGTGTGTAGAGGACGTGTGATTTAACAAGGTTTCTCTCGCTCTAGGAAGCGACCTGCACCACTTTGAGTCAACCATTATTCCTGCTGCACCAACCTACAGGTGATCACTCACCAACACTCTGCAAACGCCAGTAAATTACTGTCCCAGCACTGCAGACTGCTGTGAATCTTTTTTATTTAGTGTATTAAACATGCAGCGGATGCAGTCATGAGCCAAAATTCAGACTGGTTTGCAGGCAGCACAGAGAGGATATATACTGTGGTGCAGGGTTTTTTGGCCCCCCCCCTGTGATGGAAACTAAACTCAAAAATGATACTAAGTTCCCTTTAGAGGATTGCAAATTATTTTTGTGATCCCTACTCCTGTAGTTCCACTGTCATATCAAAATCCTCTGGTACCACTCATCCCACTAAAGACCAATAATGTTTTTATGGGTAATTATTGTCTTCAGAATCCTTATCTTTGAACCACCAACCATTTGGTATCTTCCTTCTATTGAACTCTGCACTTGTAAAAGACTAATGTTCCGCATTGTCATTCCTCCATGAATCTACTTGTGTTTACATTCAATCAACAAAGTTTTAATAACTGACAACCTCTCACTATATTCAGCAACATTTTAAAGATGCTCTGATCAATATTGTTTGTTACAATGGATTTAATGAAAAAAGTGTCAGGTCTTTTTTTTGCTGAGACAAACCATAGACTTTATACAAAGATGGACAACATGACAGCACCAAAAGCAAGGCCAAATCATCTTGATCGCCCACTGGTGGCCGGCTGCAGTACAGACCACAAACCCTGCCTCCTCCATGTTAGTGCATAGGGCATGGGCCACACAAAAAATTCACGATTGGTAATAAGTGAGACTTAACTGGTACAACTACACATTGGGATCACTACTGCACAGATTCTGGCTCTAAATAGTGTTAGAATTGCAAGATGGCTGACCCGCATATCTGAGATATGTTGGCTTCATTTTTGCATAATGAGAGGAGGAGGAAAAGCATTGTCCGTCTTCATTTAGAGTCTATGTGACAAACACGTTGAGTATTAGCACCCGGTTCTGTTTGTTTTGGTTTTATGCCTCACAACTCAATTGTCCTCCTTCACTGTCATGAGACCTTGCGGCAGGAGGCTGTTTGGACCTGTACACGTCCTGCCCTTCACCAAAATACACTTGGACTCTGTGACAAGCTGGTGAGAGAAGCTTTTAGCAGATTTGGAGCTCGACATTGTTTGGACCCTGTTGTCATCTTATTGTGTGTGTGTGTGTGTGTGTGTGTGTGCGTGTGTGTGTGTGTGTGTGTGTGTGTGTGTGTGTGTGTGTGTGTGTGTGTGTGTGTGTGTGTGTGTGTGTGCGTTTGGGTGGGTGGATGAAAATACAAGGATTTAGCCTGGACTTTGTTTTACATCATAACCAGTGATCCCAATCAGTAATTTCCTGTGATCCCACAGCGTTGCCCCACTGGAGGCTTTAGTCAGTCTGGTTTTATAGATTTCCTGATGAACTAGCGTGAATTCAGAAATGTAAAGCCTCCTGCATGGCTTATTTTAAATTATATGGCTGAGTAAATAATTGATTTGAAAAAATCTAAATAGAAACTAAATCAAAACATTGTGTCTCCATGTTGTCGAGTATTTCAGGATCATTTGGTTGTAAACGTTGAGACGAATCCGATATGTACTGCCTTCTCAAATGTCACTTTTAAACAATCAGTTTTGTCTTGCAGAAACAAAACAATGGAGAGTCTGTCTCTCTGCACACAGCAGGGAGACAGAGGAGAAGGACGTGGCTACATGTGCCTCAGTTATGGTACAAACCATGGTTGCATGACTTTAATTATATTGTCTGTTTGGCAGAGCAGTGGCACATCAATCTTATCTGCTCAGCTGCTTGCGACAATCCCAAACCCCAACAAAAACCTCTCAGCTGACACATGACCCACAGAGGTTCAGCAGATACGATGCTGTGCACTCAGCTGTTATAAAATAAAAACATTTATAGAATTCCACGGCATATAATGTGAGGGTATAAAGTGATCATTGTGTCCATCTGGCCATTCGTTACAATTTCATTTCTGGAGCAGAACTCAAAAACCATTTACAATTTCTCATAAAATGTCATAATTATGTTATCCATGTAGTTAAATGATGCCTCTTGATATTTTACATTTGTTGGTGGGGGGGGGGGATATGCCATCTTCTCATCATCAAACAGTTTTTTCCAATTTATAGATTTAGATTTTCATATGCAAATGAGGTCAAATAATACAAGACTCTTTCCTCATCCACATTACTGCAGATATTTTTTAGAAAGGGATATTTTCCCCATTAAATAAAGTACAAGTACAGTAGTAAGTACAATTTTAATCTTGTACATACAGATCTTGAAAATATTCACTTGTGAAGGCGTTCAAAAGGTAAAAGCAAATTTTACTAAATATCCACATTAGGTAGGACACAGCGTTTATATATACATAAGAGAAACTTTGCAGACACAAATTAGGGCAAACACATGTGACCAGTTACTGTTCCTCCTGAGTACAGTATTGTTGATAAAGTTGCATCAGGATTTTACTGCAGGATAATAAAGCTACAATTTTCGATGTTTTCCTTTGACAGTAACGAATGTCCTGTTTGTGTTGTTTAGCATAACAGATTGGACCTAAACAATGTTTGATCCTGCCTAATTGAAGATAAGGCCAAACCTTATCTCCATCTCAGCAACCAGCAGGGTAGAGCCAAGTAGGAGTGATGGATGGCCCCTCCTAGCTTCTCGTGTTGTTTGTTTCATCCCTCGCTGTGTTTAAAAATGACCCTTCAAAACTCTACCAAGGGGGGAAACTAGTGTTCTCGGCTGTGCTGAAGGAGGACATGCTTGCTTGCGTGATCCTTTACAAGGGCTTTTACAAGGGCCTTTCTTGGCACCAAGGCAACCCTTCAAACTCAAAAATATCTGTAACCCTTTGGGTAGGTTCGGTTGACGGCTTTCCATCCTTGTACGAGTGCTCGCTGGCAGAGATGGAAGCGCCACGGGAATGCACTGACATTGATTTCTTCATCCCAATGCACACGCTGATGTATTGACTGCCATGCCAATCAGTTAGAGACATTCTGTTTGCCGCTGTTTGGTGGAGCTGAAAGACGGTGAACAGAGTTTTAACAGGCCGAGCCACAGATTCAAACGCCGTATGCATTTCATTTCACCACAGCAGCACAGGCTCCTGCTTTTCCTGTTTTCTTTCCGACTGTTTCTGCCTGTAAAATGTTGCCCGAGTCAGTTTAGAGAAGAAGTCTTGACTTTCTGTTCAAGCCATGATGACAACCAATGTGATTATGCTGAGGGGAGGGGTGTCTGAGTGCAAACAGTGCAGCACGCTCCTCTCTGTTGCACTTACTGTCATTCACGTGCAGTCAGCTGCTCGCGTGCAAAAACGTGTAGGAAGAGCATGGAGCGCTTTCTGCACAGTCGGATGTTTCTTCCCTCTTCTATCCTCATATTATGCTGGGGACTCTGAAATCGTGATTAAGTCGTCTCAATGGTGTCTCCTCGCGCTAATGATAAGTAATGCACCGTGCAGAATTCACAGCCCGCAGGACGCTCAGACGTCTGAGGTCTTCAGAGGTACATTCTGCAGCTTGTTGTCACAGCGCACCTAAAATAAACATGCTCCGCTTCTGACATCTGTCAAAGTGAATTATAGATCCCGAGAAGCAGTCACAATTCCTCTTCTTGCTTTACAGCCTTGTATTTTTTCCTTTTTTTTTCTAATAATAAATCATATGTTTTTACTGCCTGGCTGGAATCTGACTTAAACAACACGTGCTCTAGAGGCAGAATTCACGAGGAAAACACTGCAGCTGCTTCCACACCTCAAGGTAATAGAGCTGATAGTGTGTGTGTGTGTGTGTGTGTGTGTGTGTGTGTGTGTGTGTGTGTGTGTGTGTGTGTGTGTGTGTGTGTGGCGGGGGGGTTGTTGAGAGTGGGGTTAGGGGAGTTAGGAACAAATAACCTTGTAGCAGGAGAAATATTAATGCATATATCAAAATGCAAATGATAGATTAATTATATGTACTCGATCATGACCCTAAACCTATTAAAGTCTTGTAATTGAAATAGTTTGTTAACAATTAAAATGGCAGTGATCCCCAGTGGTGATAGATATGTAAAGTGTTTGCATTATATCATCTCGCTCTCTGCCTTCAGCAGCACTCATCGCTGGATGTGTTCAGGTAGGCTTTGTGTCTGTTAAATGCAGGGAAATTGCCTCGACTTGGGTTAATGGAACTGAGTCACAGCTCTGGACAAGGTCAAAGTAGAGGCCACCACCTTTGGAATTGATTTGACACAGATTCAAGCATGGAGCTAATGTGTCTTTAAAAAATGCATGCCTTTTGATATTTTCATATCATAAATGTCGGAGCCACAGTCACCTGTGACACAGGGAAGAAATAAATACATTCATCTCTTTACTCGTGGGAGAGACATTTTATTAATACCTCCATCTGCATGACAGACAAAACAAAATGTGGTTATCTGTTTTTTTTGAAAAAAAGATGTATCTGCAGCCTTATGGATGACAAAAATAAATAAATGTAACTGTTGACTTAGAGTGTCAGTCTCTAGAAAAAACATTTGCTTTTCTTTTATTTCTGCAAACGTTGAGAAAGGTGTGCGTGTGTGTGTGTGTGTGTGTGCATTTAAAATTCTCAGTATAACATAAATATACATTATTCTAATTTGTTCATAACACCAGAGGGATAAAGTCAGAAGGAAAACATCACTGAAGTTGTAACAAACAATATAAACTTAAACCTATTGATTTACATGATTTCTTTTTTTACATTTTCCTGATTCATTGATAAAAACAAGCTAGCTACATTTTACATTCAGTTACACATTAATAATCAAAAGCCATATCTACCCAGTCATGGTAAAAAGACTTTGTTGTTGTGTAAGGCTGTGAAATGAAACTGAACTTTTAAATAGATTAGAAAGTCTACTTTTCAAGATAAAGTGTTTATCTTGCCTTAGGCATGAAGATGTAAAGACGTCGAGTCATTAGAGAGATTTAATGATACAGTCTCCTAGTGTTGGATGAGCAAAGATGTGCTGCAGAAAGATGAAGGTAATACAGTCTTTGCTGTTCTGTTTTGTGTTGAGTATTAAGTGTTTATAACATGAAGCACCTGAATCATTGTCACTCTTTCCGTCAGTGTTTATCACTGTCGCTGTCTTGATGTGACTCATGTTGATGTTTGCTAATCAACACAAAGCTGCAGACGAGACTGATGGGAATCCCCTTATCATCACTATAATAATCTCTCATTTTATATATCATATATTTTATTTTATATATTACCAATATCAGCCAGCCTCCAGGTGGCGATCCAGACGCATTGACAATCTATAGATTTGACAATGGCTACCGACAATGGCTACCGACTAACTCACCACCCAAATTGACATATTGAGCAAAGTCTCATGACTTATTTGATTAAATCTGGTAAATCTTGTGACTTTGGTGTCACAGTGTCACAGAGGAGTTGAGGTCAAAGTCATGTGAGGATATAAACCTGTGACCCCCTTTCATTGAATGTGTGTTGGTCTCTGCTCTCACTCGGAGGCTCTGGCTGCATAAGAACAAACAAACTTCAGTCTGGGTAAACTTGGAGGAGATGAGATGCACGATGACAGTCCGGGCTGAGACCACAGGAAGCCTTCCTTTATTTTGAGGCCCCATCACGAGCGAGTCCTTTAACTGACAGTCAGAGCCCAGCAACAGGCACAGCAACATCAACGCCTTCTAATCCACATTGAGCTCTGTGGCCTCTGATGCAGGATATCAAAAGTGCCTGTTATATTCATGGAAAATTTAAATTTAAAAGTGAGGCGGCCGTGTCATCAACTTCTGAAGGCTTCTCGAGCACATGCAGTAACCTTGTTAGCAAGGTGTTAAATGTATCTTTTGAAAACTGTTCTATAAAGCATTAACATGGAGCTTGAACAGCATACATATTCAACATATATACAAGGATGGAGAGATTTTTCTAGAAAATTATAATATAATCCAAATAGATAAATGACTGCAGGCTTGTCCTTGAAGTTTGGGAGCCTCGGATGCTTCCTGGAAGGCGTCCTGTGGTCTCATGATCCCCATTTGGCAGAACTGGAGTCCACGTGCCAAACATCTGGGCAGGTGGCATGCAGCCACCGGGCTAATGGCAGTCCAGATATCTGCTCCTGTCTTTGATGTGCAGATGGGGATTACTGAGGTCCTCTGCTCTCACTCTTAACAACCTGGTATAAAAAGGAAAGGGGCGTCAAAATCATCTATAATCTTTATCGGCCTCCATTGGCGAACAGTCGGGGCTGCAACAACATTGATAGTTGAGCCTCAGGCTCACAGATAGACGGAGACGAGTGAACCAGCATCACTTTTTTAGTGAAGAAGAGTAATTACACAGCAGAGTTAAATTTTTTTTGCAAGGGTGCTTAGTTTAAATGAAATGTGTCGTCGACAATGCAGCGATGCGTCTGTGTACGATGTGTGGGCGTTTTTTTTTTTGTCCAGTAAAGAATAAGCACAAGACAGTGAGTTTATAATGTGAGAAATGTCACCACTTAAAATGTAATCATTAATTCACTGAAATTAATCACCCACTCTATCAGTCCCCTGCAGATACAGTGCACGCTGCAGGAATGTAGTGAGTTTGTCCGGTGGAACGTTTCTTCCACCGCGACTTTGATCAGTGAGGCAAGGACGGGAACAGCAGGTCCGGGCTTTCAATTCCTCTTCGATCTGCCGCTCCTTTGTGGCATCGCTGCATTATCGCCTTTTCCTAATTCAAACCTTTGGGAGGACTGTGATTAGAGGCCAAAGGAAACTGGGTGTGTTTAGGTGTGCAGTTTAAACCTCTGGCTCGCCCACACTTCCTTAGGCTCTGGCTTGAGATCCAGCTTAGTCTAATGGACTGTGAGATCTGCGTTTGACTCAAAACACGCTCTTTCGCATGAGCAAAAACACTAATCAGACTTGTTTACTTGGATGATTTATGTAGCATGAAAAACACAAATCCCCACACTCATAAATGTTACACGGTTGAGAGGCAAATATTGTTTCAGTGTTGCACTCAGCGAAAGGACAGGTTTGGATAAGTGAGTCAATAAGTTGGTAAGTAAGTGCACTTATTGCACCATCTTGTGAAGAAAGCAAGTGTTGCATGTCGTTGGGAGTCCCAGGACAACAGGCGTGTTGCAATGTGGAACAGATGGAGGAAAAAATCACACATTTATTTTTTATTTTCTTGTCACATTTGCTAAAAGATAACATGCAATTTCAATAATTTGTATGTGTCGATAAATGCGTACGTATGAAAAATATGTAACTGAATGACAATAGCTAGCAGCTGATTTTTATGCGTATCTGTATTTCTCCCATATCCATGAAGGGATGTCATATTTTATAGTTATGATTCATGACCGGAGATAGTGGATCCGGCGCTTTTCCTCTCCACAAGTTTCATCAAGCTGAACATGTGGCTTCGATCCAACAGATATCATTTCCCCCCGCAGTTCCCCTGCAAAAGAATAAAAAACAACAGCAAAGCAGGTGTCTCAGTTACGATGAATACTAAATAGAAGGTTGGCCAGGGAACTGTGACGACTTCTCTTCAGTGGCTTTGCGAGCGCTTCAGGGCGGCTGCCAGCGCCGGAGAGAGAGGGACGCAGAGCGGTTTGCAAGACTGAGAGCTTAGGAAATTAAATCCTGTGTTAATGACAGAGGTACCTTAATTAAACCTGAATATCTAAATGACCGCGGGAAAACAAAGTCGACAGTAAGACAAATGCCTGAGGCGGGACTGTTTGCTGGTGCGGTGCCCAGGGCGGATTCCTCCTCGGCTGTATCAGGGTCTGCCACGCAGAATGACTGATCAGACCTGTGGGCGAAATGAGGTGAATGGGAAAGGGAAAGCACACTTGGCTCTTGTGTGGCAGAGGCAATATGCTCCTCTGATATCATGAGAGCAGCATTATATCTTACATTCAGCATGACTGTACCGTACCCCCCCTCCCATCTTCCCCTTTGAGGCATGACCTTAAGCTCTGTAGTGGAATAAACAGCCTGGCATTGTTCCCAAACCACCCATTAAAAAAACACACAGCCTAAGCAGAGGTGTTCAGTTTAGTTTAGTTCACACAACATAAATACCACAACATAAATAGCATTTATAACATACAAAATCTTTAATACAGTTTATATATTAGTATGAAAGAGAAACAGACATGTACATATATAAGTAGAACAAACAAATGCAGGGATGGAAGAATATGTGCAATAAATACAGTATGAATAACAGAATCTAAAAGAGCTCATGGTCCTTGCAAATCAAATGTTAAAACAGCAGACTATTTGTAAAGCTCTGACAAAGAGGAATCCAGTAAATGTTCATCATCTTCATCCCTTTCCAGCCAAGAAGTCGTCTTTAGAAACTAAAAGCCACGACCCCGGGCTTGATATGTAGACAAATCTAATAGTTACTGAGTTGATTTTAGCCGGATTGTCTCAAGGCCGAACTCTAAGGAAGGCACAGCGGCTCTCCTGGTGTTTCAAGGTTTTCACGGAGAGTCCTGAAAAGTTCCCTCTAGATATGATCTGAACTGCAGATAAATGAGCCGATGGGAGAGTGCAGCAGGAGAATCTTTCGAGGATTCACTGTGGGCGAGTGGGTGTGTTGATGATGTTTCTAACACGCGTCCGATGCAAAGACGACGAAAACAAACATCTCGGGATGAAAAAGGACCAAAGTCCACGTCTCACGTCCCACACCAGGGCTATTCGCAGTTTTCTTGAGGGGTTAAGTCCAAAAATCACAGGTTAAACCAGGAGAGATGGATCATGGCAGCTGCAGTGTTTCCCCCTCTGGAGCATAATTAACATGCCATGTTCTGTTTGGCTTTTTAGATCAAGAATTACTTGACCGTTTTTGTTGGAGCCGGGCACAAGCTCCAGCTGCTGGAAATGAATCATCTCAATTACACGTTAAGACTGATTTGGGACCTGTCTCTCCACGGTGATCCACATGAATTATCCCCATTATGACAGCAGTTTCTAATCACACTTATAAAACCGTGGCTTTATGGGCCCGTAGCCGTGCTGTTAGTGCACCGTGCGCTCGGAGGCAGCTCTCACATCTCAGTCCTGGATGTAGCGCTCAGTTCTATTCATGTGTTGCTGCTTTCTGCTGGAGAGTCTGTCCATTTTCAACCTCCAACCTTTCTTTTTTTTTTTTTAAGAGCTCCTCTCACTGCTCCATTAGCTGAGTATGCTCGGATACGCGGGGAATAGCAGCATGAGAGGAGAAGAGGAAAAAAAAGGGGGGGATACTAACATTTGAAGAGATAGAGGTTTGCTGAGTGCACTGTTCTGACTTTGGTGCTCCACTTATTTTCGATGCTCCGTTGCAGGAAACCGGAAAGAGGGCAGCGGGGGGGGGGGAGGAGATGAGTCAGAACTCCTACACTAATGACTGAAACAAGCCCTGCAGGTTTACATCCCAGATCATCGTTTTTAATGTATGGTATTTAGCAGGAATATAGGGGGCGCGTAAAAACATAACCCACTTACAACTGTCAGGACAATAAAACCGACCTCGGAGTTTAATCCGGAAAACGGGGAGGTAAAATGAATATGTTATCCTGTGATGGAAATCTGGAGATACAAGAGGCTGGAAACAACAAAGTTATCTAAGTGTATTTATAAGGGGCTTTCTGCAGAAAGACTCAACACAGGGGAACGCAAGGGTCTCAGAGTGAAGATGCAGGACAGTCAAATACATGATCTTTTATAGGAGGACTAAGGCCATCTCTCTCAGCCAATCCAGACTGGTTCTGTAGGCGCAGGGAGAGAGCTATCTAAACACAGACAACTGATTTACATGCTTTTCCTTTAGAGATAAGCAGACATAAATTCAGTTCTTTGGGGTCTAACAGTTTCCAGGTCATACACAGTTCAGACCCTGAAAACAGTCAAAGTCATAAAGTATTTAGCCAGGTTGTGTTCCTATGTAGAAAGGTCATTAAAGCCTTTAGACAGAGCTACAAAAACTCACTTTCCAACTAAAACATAGGTTTCACACATACTTAGTTAATTGTTCCATTACAATCCTTTTTCTTATTGTTTATCAGAGGGTCTGCGGGGAGCGCTCATTACTCACCCGGCGTTCATTTACATGTCTTAAGACAGTCGGAGGAAATCAGCCCTTATTTATGAAACATGTTATTCCAGCCGGCAGCGAGAGCGAGACAAACCGCGATGACACCCCGCTGATTACACACTATTTACCTCACTTGAATGACTGTAATAAACTCACATGGAGATATCGCCACTCAGTTGTGTAATGAAGGTAGGAATTCATATACAATAACTGTAATGTGTTGAACGGCACTCCAGAGTACGTGTCGTTTCTTCCGGGCCCGACATTGAGATGGCCGGGTTAATGGTGCAAAACTTGTGTGCCTCACATTCCAGTCTGCGTGTGTGTGTGTGGGGGGGGGCCTCCTCTGTTTAGTCAGACTGTTATTCGCTCATTATATCAAAAAGGAGAAGAGGGGGGGGTAGGTTAGGCTGTTAGTCAGATTTGTATTTACTCCCCGCTGTCTGTATGCAGAGATTTCAAAGTGCTGACCGACGATGAAAGTAATCTGCTTGACATTTGATCGAGGATTATTTATGAATTATGCAGCTTAACTGCAATGCACGAGAAGATGAAAGATTTAGCGATGACTTCTTATCGCTCGGCGGCAGTTTCTCAGACACGACATGTGAGTTAACACATCGCCGTCATTCTTCTTGTCTCATCTCGAGGGAAACAATGCACGGAACATCTGCGACCTCGCTGTTAGCCTTGTGCCTGACGACTGAAGATTCCTGACGGGTTTTTTTAAGAGGGACGGGTTTTTATGGAGTTTTTGTTTGAGGGGGGAAAAACAGTCTCACGCCTCATATACAATGCAGTGGCACAATAAGACATCCTATCTTAGGCTGTTTTCAGAGCCCTGGAGAGTCGTGGAGATTCTCAGGTCAGACATCTGCAGGGCTTTAGGTGTGGGGGGGGTTCAGTGTGTGCAGGCAGGACAAAACGCATCAATTCCACTGTGAAGATCACGTGATTTTGTTTAAAGCAAATCAACACCAGGATCTCCTGCTGTGTTCTCAAATGGGCTTGTTTTGGACGTCATGCACTACGGCGCTGGCCAGAGAAACTCCTGATAATGTTCAGAGCCTCTGACTTGGAGGTTTGTGTTCTCACATGCAGCCCCTCCAGAGAATGTCAGGAGAGAATCTGGAGTTTAACTCGTGGCTAAAAGTACATAACTTTATTTTTCTCCTTCCTCACATTCGTGTTCGTCTCTGCAGATAGGGAACCGAGGATAAAGACATCACATCGTATTTGTGTTTACCTTCGAATGCCCGTCGGCAGCAACGGTTATGACTGAGCCGAGGTGTCTCCTCGAGTCCTTTTCAAGTCCTCTGTGTGGCTCTCCCTTCACCGTTATGTCTGTGTCTTGTCCTCCAGTGCAGGTCGGCCATAGAAATGATGACACTGTCCCAGATTCATTATGTAAGATTTATATACTGTTGTGCCGTCGCTGATTTATTATTTTGTTTGGTTGTTGGTCAAGGACATTTCAGCATCACATGAGATGAGGCTCCATGTTGCTCTTTGCTGTTTGACCATTTGAAAACATCGACACATGTGTGAGGGAAGAAAACTGTGAACCAGGATCCTCTTAGCTGCAGTGTGACTATGTGCCTTTGTGGCGGAGAAGAAAGGAATGTTTTCTCTCATTCTCCCTCATGCTCACGAATTGTGTTGACACCAAATGATGGTAATGTGCATGTGCCATAAGTAGTAGGTGCACTTTTTTCCCGAAAACAAGAAAGCACATCACTATATGTTCTCCATCTTTTTTAATGTTCAGGAAGTTGACAAAATAAATAATGGGTGACAGAGGGATTCTTTCTCTGACTGGCAGCCTTGTGTCACAAACCCTTGGTCCTTAGAAAACATCCAGAAATCTGAATATGTAAATATTCATATTCAGGGGGGGGGGGCAGGGTGTAAATGCAGCCATTAAATCAAGGAACGCTCCGTCTCACCCCTAAACCTGCGTGAGCCGGCCTTAATGGTTCTCAACTGCCAATCAGCACTCCGGTAAATTCCACCACCCCCCCCCCGCAAATGAATTCAAATCCTCCGTCGTCGTCCTCTGAAAGGATCCCGATGACATGTGGGCTGTCTGGAAATGGATGTCCTCCGGAGAGGCACTCAAGTGATTCCTGCACGTTATTGAAAGGGAAAAGTGCCACGGGACTGTAAGGTCACAGTCATCAAGAGTCCACCTCACCAGGACTTATGTATTACATGGTAAGGTATTGGTTTCTTAATGCGTTTAGCATGGGGAGATAAAGAATGAGGAGAGGCACTTTGGAACAAAAGACATAATTAAGTGACATTTAAGACAGTTAAGTTATGAATAGTAAGATACAATATCTGCAAAATGACATGCAGTCAACTATATTTCCATGAGGCCGGCATAGATAAGGGTTTCATCTTTTATACTTTCACTGGAGAGTCGAGTCGAGATGAGCCAACTGGGTTTATGTCACCCGGCGTCACAGATTTGTCACAGTGTGAACAGAAGAGACCCCTATTCTTCGACCCCTGATTTGAATGGGCAAACATATTTAACAAAAATTTTTTATGGTTTTACGAGAACAAGAAGCCTTAAGGAGAGGAATCATCTTCCAAGACAGATCCACTAGATCATATATTAAATGTAAGGAGCAGACAGAAGAGGCAGTCACACCGGGAATATAATAGAGACCCCTGTTCTTCCACCTTTTGGACATGCTTGTATCCTGCATGGTGCAATTTATTTATTCTCGAACAATCGTCAGCGCAAAACTAAAGTAACAAGGGAGAATGTCTCTGCCTATCTTCCCAGAGAGTCACTTTCTTCAAGTTAAACTTTGAGACTTTGGCGGCAGGGACAGTGGCTGATGCTCCCCTCCTTCGATGGGTCACGTTAACCCTTCCAGTTCCCACGCTAAGGGCCCAGTCACACAACAAGAATGTGAAGCGAACATCGCGTGTCAAAGTTCACCGAGATCGAACACCACGTGAAGACATGCTGCGATTTGCCTCGCCACAGAAAGAGAATGTGTTACTCTCCTCCTCGCTCTCACAGATCGAACGGAAGGCGGCGGTTTGCCTCTGAAATATTTACGTGTGACCAGGCCCCAAACTCTGATCATCTAGCCTTCTTCCCCTTTTATCTAGCAATTGTAAAAATTCTGTCGCTTGCAGAGTAGAAATGCTCCTTGGTGAGTAATAGTTTTGCTCTCACGCGGATTTGGTTTCTGTACGTGTGCATATTTTGAGACTAAATGAACGCCATCATCCTGTCAAGTGCCCGTCGTGTACAGTGCACACAGCAGACTGCACACGGCGGCCTCATTACACTTTATCCAGAGAGCGAGAAACTATCCGCTTATCTTATTCTGAAATATTGTCTCTCTCTGCAGCTGCATCAGCGAAGGTGTTGGATCCACATTTCAACACGGGGCTCCTCTGTGAGACTGACCTGAACCTGACACCAGCACATAGTCTGGACACTTGCTCCTCAGTGTTCACCAGCTCCACTCACTAATTGGGTCAGGTAGCATACACTGGGGGTTCGGAGGGGTTTGATAGCAGGGTAACGAAATGGTCCAAACAATAGTTCTGTTTCATACAAAACTTTTCAGCATGTCACAGTCGAAAAGCTTCAGTGTTAATAATCGAAATTATTTATGGTATAAATGGTTAAAAGATTGAATTTCTACAGCGCTCATCTTGTGTTAAACTGCCGCTTAAAGAGCTTTACACTATGATTCATATTCATGCACATATTACCACATACACTATGATGATCATAGCTCTAAGGCCAATTGTATAATAGATACACTATTACCCCATTAAACATAATTGATCATCACCATTGATAATCAATTAGGCTAATTGATGCATAGTGGGCATTATTCCTGAGGTTTGGAAACCCCGGGGTGAGTTTCTTCTCCCAGTTAGACATTTAGCCTTGACTTGAAACTTGCAATAAAAAGAAATAAAAAATGTCATATTCTCGAGCGTACTGTGTAATAATGTGTCTTGTGTGTTATTAGTTGCAGTGAATGAGATGGTTTCATTTCAGTTAAAGTGTTTGTGCTCTGGCATAATCATGCCGAACTGGAGCACATGTTTTGATCGCTTTTTCATTACCGTCTGAAAAACTCTCACACGTTGTGTCGCACATTGTCGAATTCAATATGACAACAAAGCCAACAATGCTGCATTAAGTGCCACAATAATAAGCGCTTGTGTGCAACTTGAAATCCTCGGAGGGGTACAATACCTCCTTTCATTTGGTTGGTAACTACCACGCTGCTGCGTCTCAGCTTGTCAACAGCGGTGCCAAGTCCTCACCTGGGAATTTCCAGAGTCAGTCCCGTTGCCTTCGCTAAACTCGGTGCAAGATGTAACAAAAGAAGAAATGCTCCATCAATCACATTGCAGATGCAGGAAGTGAGAGTGCGTGTGGAAGCTGAGAAATAAACCAGGGGAGGCTCTGCCAACAGGCATTTCCTGCGAGAGATGATGGGAAAACTTCCCAGAGCTCTCCGGGGACATTATTTGTGAGAGTTGCCAACGTCCTCCAGAGCCCCAAAGTTTCAGAGCGTATAACCCGTGCACTTGGTCGAGGTGTTTTGAGCGTTTCTAAACTGAAATCCTCTTTTGCCTCTGTTGCCTGCTCCATCAGATAAAGTCGGCCTGCCGAGGCTTAAGTGTGTCAATGAACAGGGAGGAGAGGATCAATGATAAGTGCAGCTTACCTTCTCAACTGCTCCGCACCAGCCAAATAGAGATTAAACCATTTCAACCTAATAGCACATGTCAGTCAAAAGTCATCCCTCCCCCACCCCCCCCCCACTCGCTCCCCTCTGCACTCTATCTATAATTGTCTAACTACGCAGGCTGGAAAGATGCTGCAATTTACCTAAAAAAAAAACAATCAGAACAAACCAAACAAATTTTCCACATGAAGCCTGCTTTGTAGCACACAGATCTCTAATTGTATCGGCTGCTTCTCTGAATCCTCCGCACTTTGAAGGTTACTGTATGTAATGCGTTCAAAAACACGACCCAGATCAAAGGCGCTGATGTCTGTTATTACGTTGAATGCAGCTGCCTGTCTAAACAGCAGCTTTTGTAAATGCTGGTCATTTCTTGCTCTAATCACTGTTATGGACAATGCTAAATCACTCACTGTGATCCAGGGAATTACTCAAATGAAACCCACAGCCGCCGCTTTGATTTGTTGTTCAGCGGCCTCAGATGCGAATGCACCCCGTGGTCTGTAAATGAGAGCTTGTGTTGTTCCACCAGTGTCCCTTATTTAGACATCACAGTGCTCATTAGGTGGATCAAGCTGATATCAAAGACTGAACACAGACGGACGTCAGCGTTGTGGAGAAGCTGGGACTGTCACTGTGGCTCTTTAATGATACATCTGCCTTCTACTCAGCTTCATTGTTGTTTCACTGTGATTTCTCCCTCTTTTATTTGATATCCGGACATTTTTTTCTGCAGGTACACAGCAGTTGTTCAGGGGATCTGTTTGGTAAAACACTTGGACTAACTTGGGTGGAGGTTGCTGTTGTGTACAAGCACAACAGCAACAGCCTAAACTCCATATCTGTTACCCCACAAGCTAATGTGGTTAAGTATGGTCCTTGGCAGTAACATTACAGTAGCAGCTACTGTGGGCGCTAAGATATTTAGCTCCACATGCTGCTCACTGCAACTCTCTTCTTCATGAAGATAGATTTGAAATTCTTCAACATGGTGAGAAATCCAATCTTAAAGGGTCAGTGTGTAGAATTTAGTGACATCTAGTGGTGAAGTTGCATGTTGCAGCTGAATACCCCTCACCTCACCCTTCCCTTCCAAACATGACAGAGAACCTGTGGTGGCCTTCAAATATTTCCATTCTGTGCTACTGAAAAAAAAATGGCGGCCTCCGTAGAGAGGACCCGCTCCCGATGTAAAAAAATAATGCCCTTTCTCGCAATGTTAAAGAAAGGTATTAATGCAGTTCCTGTAGTTGCCTCTTTGTCCAGATCTATGCCAACATTTAATTGGTTCTTTCTTGTCCTATGTCCAATCCTTCCAAAAGTTTTATGGAAATCCCTTCATTAGTTTTTGCATATTCCTGCTAACTAACAAATAAACAGGCCAAAGGACAGGGGTAGAAACTTAACCAACTTGGAGGAGATAACTAACATCAGTAGAATTATTGGGGGGGGGGGGGGGGGGGTTGTTGTTGTAAAGACTTCAATTACCTTGTGGATCCCAGGTTGTGCCTTTAAAACACAGAGGAGGAAACAGATAAACGACTTGTGAGATGGATATTTTCTGCAGTGCAGAGGTTTAGAAGAGAGATGTAAACAAAGAGATGATGAGTCACCCGCAGAGACGGCTCCTCCGATAGGTGGTAATGTGATAACTCATTTAAAAAGCCTCTCTCTCTTATTGTCTTTTGTTTTCTTTTGAAGGAAGATTAAAGACTCTCTTGTGCTATTTGATATGTCAGCGTCCCGCTGGTACTATTGAGCAGCATTGTGCAGGGTTCACGCGGTGGGCGCTGGGAATTCATTCAAATGCAGCTTATCAAAGTCCGTGAGGGGACTGAGCCGCGCAGACTGCATCCGGTGGTGTTGTGGGAATAATGTTCTGCAACTAGCACTGACTCGGTTTGTTTATTTATCTGGGTTTTTTTGTGTTCCATATCTCTGCCTTCAATTCAATGCACCGTCAGCACAAGCCTGTGTCATCCAGCAAGTGGACTTTGTCATGTTCATGGTGATTGTCCTGATTTGAATCTCTTCTCTTTCAGGTTTACACAAGATATGGGAAATGCTACACTTTTAATGGCAACAAAAGCACATCCAGGAAAAGCAAGCAGGGCGGAATGGGAAATGGTCTGGAGATCATGCTGGATATACAGCAGGATGAGTATCTGCCAATCTGGAGAGAGACAAGTAAGCCTCAAAACTATTTGTCCATTGTAATCCTATCCTACGCTGCTGCAGAGATACCTCCTCTGGGGTTTGAATGAAAAAATAACCTGCCTCTATTTCTCTGGGACACGCACTGTAAATAATGCAGTTTTTGATTGCATCCCTGACACCTGGAAATTGTGATTCGTAAAAGGAAATTCCTGAACAAAACATACCGCCGCAGACACTGCTTGTCACATAAAATTATTCCCTGCTGGCTTATTTTTCAAACCTGACTGAAATATGGTTCGCAGTTAACATCAAACTGAGTCCAGGCTGTCAGATGAGGCAGCAATCTGAAATTCCCTTGTACTCTCCCCTTTGCAACGCTCTGAGCTCTTGTTTCATCCCGAAGATGAGACGTCCCTGGAGGCCGGCATACGAGTTCAGATCCACAGTCAAGACGAGCCTCCCTACATCCACCAGCTGGGCTTCGGCGTCTCTCCGGGCTTCCAGACCTTTGTTTCATGTCAGGAGCAGAGGGTAGGTCTTCTTCATCAAATGCACACCTGCCTCCCCATCTCCCTTCCCCCCACCAGCAGATTACTGCTTTTCCTGAGACCGTTCACCCCTGATGGTTGAGGCCGGGGTCTAATAAATCTCTGTGTGCTTAGCTGACCTACCTGCCCCAGCCCTGGGGGAACTGCCGCTCCACCAGCAAGGAGAAGTTCCCAGGATACGACACGTACAGCATCAGCGCCTGTCGCCTGCTCTGCGAGACCAACGAGGTCCTGCGCGTTTGCAACTGCAGAATGGTTCACATGCCTGGTAAGAACATCCCCTACAATATTAGAATTTGTGCACATAAATTACAAATGCACTCAATTTAATATATAATCATGATGTACTAGTATTAGTTGTATCCACGCTCTCAAATTATGTCCTGTTACTATAACAACTGGAAAAACAGGGAAGCACTAGAACGAGACACAGGAGAGAACATATCTCCAGCCAGGCCGAAAAAATCCGTCACACAATCCCAAGTTGGTCTCTAATTATGCATTCGTACCCAAATGTAATGATTTCTTGTCAGGCCTGTGCCCTGTACCAAGTTCGATGGAAAACGGTTGAGTAATTATTGTGTAAACCTGCTAATAAAGAATAAAGAATGACACCCAGAGAGTGCACATCTCCCCGAGGCCCAGCAGGCCCCTTATTAAAACCACATTTAAATTCACTACATCCAGATATATATTTTATTTTGGGATCTGCACCACATTCAAGATCCATGAATTATTCTCTGGGAAAAATCACAAAATGTTTTTTAATGAACGTTTAATGATGTGAAAAGGAATTCTTGCATCCACTCAAACTGAATATAGGGTCATGGACCGACCCTCCAAAGTTGGAGTAGTTTTTGCATCCTCTTGCAAACAAACACACGCAGATAAAACTTGGGGGATTTAATAATAAACGTAGGAACACAGATCCTGTGGCAACCTTGAGATCATAAAATAGCCTTTTCACAGTGACAAATCTTATATTTGGAGATTTAACAAATTCTCCATCGGTCAGTGGCTTCCTGGTTTTCCCTGTTTTAACAGTGTGTGGTCTTGTGTGATTGAAAAAGCAGAAGGCCAACTATTTACATGATATTACCCACTGAGCTGATCTAGTCATCATATTTGGCCCACTTGCAAACATTCCTACACAGATATAATTTGTGCTGCCACACAGCCGACCCCGATGCTTGATATCTGCAGAGGGATGTTCCTCAGCAGTGCTGCCAGCGACTCATCAAACTCAAATCAAAATTAGTTCGTTTAGTTATTCATTTTTTGGCTTATTTATCTCAGCTGTTTGTGAATTACTCTGTTGTGATATTCATGTGGCAGAAAGCAAATCAGTGTCTAATCTTTGTTTAAATAATCCGGTTTGATTTCATCTTTAGAGAAATGGAAACATAAATTGGCCCAGTCTAGTATAAGGAATCAGTGACAGTATTTGATATTAAAATATAACTACATGAAGCGGTGAGGGAATTCCTCTTTCACTGACTGACTGAAATACATGCAGACAATTTTAACTCAGTGTTTTTACTATAACATGAAAAACCTTTATATATATAACTCTATATGTATATTACTGAAATATGATTCAACCATGTATTAAATCATGATTATTGGCATCGTAGAAAGCCGACACACGCGTCATTTTAGTTTTGCAGTTGTCTCTGTTCCGCTTGTTGTAAAGTGAGTCTGGTAAAACACAAAGTTAGATGTCTGGACACGGTGTGTCATCATAGCCACTGTACATGAAGTCAGAGAGTTGAATCACTGAATTCAAGCTGTTTGACTGACGTGTCTAACGAGTCGCCATGTTTAGAGAGGCAGCGTTTGAAGTGAAGGCATGAAACCCACAATGAACGCATGACTCACTTCCATTTCCATATTTACACAGTGCACCGGACATTTGCGACTCTATTTAGCACAGCTAGAAATAAGAAGATATATTGAGAACACAGTGTCAAAAGTTTGCTCTAAGGTGGTTTTGATATTGTAGAGTTTTAACAAAGGAAAATCTCTTACAAGGCATTACCGTACATATATAAGTGTTGGTGTGTGTGTGTTCTTTTTTGTTGCCTATTTTATTCTATTTTATACTTTCACGTATTCTCTTGTCTACCTCATTCTGCTGCTGTTATTAGTCATTTCCTGGCATGTGATCAGAAAAGTTCAACTTAACTTAATGTAGCGTCTGATGTGTCTAACATTCGTGCAAACCCCGCTTCCCAACCTAATACATCTCATAAAAACTCCTGTTTCATCAATTAGCTGTGGTAGGAGAAGTGCACCCCTTTCAAAAAATATTCTTCATTGCAACAATTTTTCAAACGTATGAGACAAGTTAAAAAAAAGGGGAAACTTTGGAATGAACAGATAGTGAGGAATGTTCCCAGAGCAGAGGTGTTTATGGGGCGGCAGAACCACTTTACCTCCCATGATGATGTATTACATCAGATATGATATTTATTATATCAGATATATTAAACGCTGAAGATTTTCCAGGCCATTTGCCCATTGTAGCTTTGGGAGAGGCCTTCGGGCGCTCGCATTCGTTTACTGAAATTATCAGCAGTGAATACAATTTACTGTTGCATATTAAGTGCATTGAAATTCCTTCAGTGGGTTCCAGGGAGCAATTGGTTCTAAAGCTCGCCAGGGAGCACGAGGCTGAACCGAGAATTGAAAATATTTTTAAACCCTCGATGTGACAACACAGTGTCAATGGAAAATCAAGAGACCAATGCCTTTTACAATTCACAGTACAGATCTTCTTTCTCCTCTGTGGAGCGGTGTTAAATCTCTGCTACAGATTTGTGTTACTCAGATTTATACATTAATAACGTTTGTTTTTGAGGAGACAGCTCAAATGTTTGTAATTCGTTTCTCCGTTTCTGTATCGCACTCACTTACATAATCCAGCAGCTGTTTACAGTCGACTCGACATGGCAGCAGATTCTCATTACGTGCATGAGCATGAAACCACACAGTCGGCTGCTTCTCGTTTTTCAGCCTGTTTGACTTCTGTCGTTGTCTTTTCATAGCTTTGTTGTGTGTTTGTTTTCTCGCCATGTAAACAACTGAACCAAGTTATGTTTTTCACAAGTCACAGTTATGTTTCATCCTTGTCCGTTTGCTGGCTGGTTTATTTTTTGTCAACAGGATTATCAACTATCCAATCAATCTAATTAAATGTGTATAGCCCATAACAAATCACAATGCGCAGCATAGGGCCTAATGTGGTCCTACATCCTCTACTACCAAAAAATACGCTAAAAAATTAATTTGAACATTACTGATTGATGGATTTGTTTACTAATTTATTCATTTATTAAAGGATTATGCAAAATAACTTTCACATATATTTATATCATATCATATTATACAATCAAAGGGGCGGATCCCTTTTTTATTAGGGTCTTTAACATGCAAGATTTTTGAAATTTTCACCAATTTCCCAGGTAATGATAAATATTTTTTAAATCTGGCATATTTAGGGGACTGATATTTATGAATGTGTGCAATGTGCAGCTTTATTGAATTTTAAGTTTGGGTTGGTGCATTGATTCTAAAATACTTTGTTGAAACTCTCCCGATAGACATGTCTGTCGCCCTCGCGGGACTGTAATAATAAAACCTGTCCGTCACTAACTCACCTACCTACCTGTGCAAGTGAGTCACGGAAAAGTCGGCTTCTAGCTGTTGTTAGTCAAGGCACAATTATTTGATTTGGGGGTGTAGCTTTGAGGAGAGGACCAATAGGAGGGAGTGGAAGGTATTGGTGGCATATTTACGGAATAGCCTGCTCTTGCTAGTTTTCCAGGATTACCAACCCTAGCTTTAAGGGGACTGTCGGTGGAGGTATGTGCTCTACTTAGTGCCATTCACTTGTTTTTCTTTCATTCTAATGTTATTACCTCCATCTTGAAGATTATGTTTTCAGAGTCATGTGTGTAAACATGTATGTTAACTGGGTATCACATATTCACAAATTACTAAAATGTAAGTTCAGACCAAGGAGCAAGCCGTCACAGTTGGAAGTGGGGTTCACCAGCATGTGGCCGATAATAAAATAATAAAACATTTGATGCTTTCGCACATAACTCCTGCACTCTGAGGCATAGAAGCAAAACTGTGTTTCCCCCGATTTTTCAGTTCCAGTTAAATATTTTAGTGTTCCACCCTATTTCTATATTTGGATGACCACCCAAAAAAACACTATTAAGTTGCTCTTGCTCTTGATATGTAGACAGCATACACAGACACTCCACTGCTTCTGCCTCCACACTCAAAATAGAAAAGAAATATGTCTTTAAATCAGTAAAGTTTCACGATAATTTATTTAGCTTTAAAGCAATGCATTTTTACTTTTCAAGAAAATGTCTAACCATAAAAATGATAGAGAAAGACTAAATGAGGGCAAAAGTGGCTGAAAGACTCATGAGATATTGTTTCTCTGAGTAATAATTAACATTTCTTAGTAACAGGGACGGAGTCGTCCACAAAACATTAACTCACGGACATTTCACACACAGACAAACACACCTCTGCCAATTAATAATGCTTCTGATGAATACCTGTCATTAATGGTGAGTCCAATATGTGTGTCTGCAATAAAGTGACTCATTGATTGGATTTTAAAGACCTTCTAAATATGCCTCGCGGGTGGAGCCAGCATGCTCCATTTCTCAGTGCAATCAAGGACAGACGTCCAAGATGGTCCAGTCTCTCTGAATGGAAGTCGTTCTCGGCGTGTGTCTGCCGTCATTTGGAGATGAATGATAAGCTGCGGAATGTTGTTCACAGCCGCGGCTCCTCATCGCAGCAGACACGGGTCACTGATCATTTTGTTTCTGATTGATCAGACTCATTTTCTGTTCTCCCTCCCCAGGAACCGCAGATATCTGCCCGCCCAGTAAAATCTACTGTGTTGACAAAGCACTCGGTAAGAAACAATCTCCCTTCATTTCTTTTCTCATTACAATAGATAGGAAATGGAAACACAATCAGTAAATATGATAAGGATTTTTTTTTCTTCTGTCATACAAATACCTGCAGGTAGACGAGATATTTTCAAATGACTTTTCCCCAGTGTCATTTAGTCACTTTCATGCGTGATGGCTGTGCCGCCACTATTGTTGAACTGTTCATAATTAACAGACGCTCCATCGCTGAAGATCTGCTCCCCCCCCCCCCCTTCACCCTCAGCCCTTTGACTCCATCCCCACTCCGCTCCACCACATGCTGAATGAACGAAGGGGCCTTAGTTTCAAAGGCATTACAGTCGCAGTTAAAAGGGACATTTTTATGGGGATGGCAGACATATAAGTACAATTATCATCTCCCGGCCAAATAAGCCAGAAATTTAATTATGCCGCTCTTTGCTGAATTCAAACCCCATTTAAAATATGGCTGAGTGAAATCTTAGATATATCTCACAAGAATGAGTGGCTCGTATTCATGTCGGTCTGATTACTGAATCAAATAATGTGGATAAATTCCCCCTCATTGAAAGGTAATAGATTAAAATTTAATTTATATATTTATATTCTTCTTACATCAGACTGAGAATAGGTGCCACCGTGCTCATGCGTACAAATTATCTTATTGTTTGAGTTATAAAATACATAAATCATCAAATTATAATTACTTGCTTACACTGCCTGTTTGATGTTTGGACTGAATGCATTGAGAATTTAAAAAGAGAGATATAAAAAAAATCTATTAACCCTCCTGTGTACATAGTATTGCTTTAGAATTAGAATTTGGATATGAATGAATTTCCTACTGTGTAAGCAGTTCATGTCTGCATGGTAATTGGTTGAAAGCTAAGTTTGCCCTCGGCCTCACTTTACTGCACTTCATTGTTTATTCTCTGAGCAAATGCTGTAATTAAATTATTGTTACTACAGTCGCTGCCCAATAAAGTCTGACATTACCTGACATTTTGTGAAACATATTGTCCATGAAATGATTTTGTAAACCAATTCATTCTTTATGAACTATAATTAATTTGTTACATCACAATTATCAATACACTTCACTGCTAGTCATTTCCTGGCCCTGGAATTACATTTAAAGGTCTGTCGTGAGTGGGATTTAAGTGGATCTATTGGCAGAAATGGAAAATAATACTTGTGATTACTATGTTATTTGTGTGTAATCACCCACCATTAAGAATGATTGTGCTTTTGTTACCTTAGAATGAGCTCCATCTACATAATCCTACATAAGCACAAATTCCACCATGTTGCACTAACTTCTTTCTACACTAGAATAATGTACAAACCAAGCGTTGGCTCTATTGAGGCCGTTTGACTTTTCTGTGATACCTGAGAAACCCCTGAAGATTCTCCAGCCTCCTTTTAACTTCCTTCGAGGGCCATTCATAATAATTGAGTGCATATATTGTACTAATCTCTCTGATGCGATGGCCGGAAGCTCCTGAAAACTCTCACCAAATGCCTGAAGGAGTTTTGCAAACTCTCAAGCATATTCTATTACTCTTTCAGAGTAAGAAAACACACAGTGGTGCTACGGTTAAAGTGGCACCTTTCTTCAATATACAATTCAGCAGTGATGACAGTCACAAAAATGACTAGTTGTGTTTTCTAAGTTGTTTTTCCTGCAGCATTTTCAGTGTCTTCTTCTCAATAACTTGAAAACGAATCCTGCAACTTTCTTTTCAGTCACCTGTTAGTTGCAATCTGCACCCTGACCACAAGATGTCATTACATCCTATACACTGAATCTTTATTGATGCTGAGGGCTGACACAAAATCTGCTTCTCTTTGTACTATAACATAATATATACTCTACGTACTGTTGCCGTGGTAACAGTCTTATTTACTTCATGCCTATATTTAGTTAGTGCATTCAGCTGTTGACTGGCTTGGCCCCATGTAAAAAAACACACTTACAACCAATTAGAAACATTTGCACAGTTATAGCTTTTGTGATCAGGGTATGAAATATATTAACCTACAACTTTAAAGCTATTTTTTATATATATATTTTTACAATGGTTCAAGTGATTGTGTGATTTGAAAAAAGTATAAAATAGAGACAAACAGATAATTATCACCTGACCGCGCTGACCCACCGCTTTAAATGTAAGCACCTTTTAGCCTGTTTGAGTTTAATAGCCGACAACCTAACTATTTAGGCTCGAGCCTAACCCGCCTAACACCAAACGCTACATTGCCAAAGTTAGCAACTACCTGATTCTTTTTTTTCTTGAAAAGGGGGTGGAGACCAAAACAGAGCTAAAAAGACGAATAGCTGATCAGAAACATGACTCCAAATGAACACTGATGCTGCTCAGTATCTCGGGATGAGTAAACAGACGACCATTTACTAACAACCATAAAAACTTAAATAACATGTACAGAGTTTACAGCTTGTTCTGCTGCCCCCAGGGAACTATAAACCTTCCCCACTCCTGTCAGACACTCATTCTCCACATATTTTTCTTTGTTGAAGATGGTTGTTTTTTCTATAGACACTGTGGTAGGTTTCTCGTGACCACCACATATCACACACTGAAACTGACCGATTAAATATCTGTAAAATCACTTTTTCCATTGTGCTGCAGCACAGCAACAGAAGAACACAGGGGAAAGCTGTCCATGCGAGACGCCCTGTAATCTCACCCGCTACGGTAAAGAGCTCTCCATGGTTAAAATCCCCAGCAAGGGCTCGGCTCGCTATCTCTCCAGGAAATACGACAAGACGGAGGACTACATCAGGTACGACAGGGAACCATCAACACGACTTAACTCACTTATGAGCAGTGGTGTTCAATAAAAAGGGTCATAAACTATGACCTCTAGTCTGTAATCACAAACAAACAACCATCAATATAAACAACAATCAGTCACACAAGCATCAAGCGTTTCCGTTTAGTTCAGTAATAGGAAGTTGATTGTCAGACACAAGACTATACAGGTTTTGTTTTTTTCATTTAATCTTAAAATGGTAAATATAGATTTCTCCTTTTTGTCATATTTTCTTGAAATTTGGTGGGAGGGTGGGGGGGGGGGGGTTATGGACCAAGGACAAAGGGACAGAACCAGAAGTTTTCAACGCTTTCTCCAACATTTGCATCGAAAATAGTGACTCATCTCTGCATATTTTAGTCCATCTGTTTGTCCATTGAACACAAAAATAAAACTTATAAAACTACCTAAACCTAAAACTACTTTTAACCTGTAAATTGCAGGTGATTTTAGTGCCACCATTGCACTACAACTGTAATGTAACATAACACAATCATTAAAATGTTTATTCTTGACCTTTAAAGTAGTAGGATGTTATAACCGTAACACTATGTCTGCTCACTTTATTTTATGGGGCTTATTCAGCATCTGCCCTCGACTCTGCACGGATAAGTGAACACCATCTGATGACAGCTATGAAATGCAGCTAAGATTATGTTTATTTTGACCTAAGGTGTAATGACCATCATAACTCTCCCCCCACTTGCAGGGCTTTAACTTTGTTCTCCAATACATCTTATGAAGCATTTGTTTATATTTTGGTTCAATGAATTCAGTGCACTAACAATGTGTGCTTATACTCTAATTCCTGTCTGTGCCTAATCATCGGGGGTACGTGCAATAACGCAAAGACTCCTAAACCAAAGAGCTGATGATGCTTCTCACACTTAATTTTGCCAGACTTTCTAAATCCAAAGAGATCAGAGTCGGGGGAAGTGACGGAGCACGCTGTCAGTGCTTCTTTCTGCTCGTCTCAGTTTAAACCCTGAAACACCTCATTATCTCACGGTCGCTGGTTAGGTCTGTGCAAAGCGCTGTCGGCCTGACAATCTCATCATTGCAATTTACAGCGAGCATAAAGATGACTTGGTTCGGTATTTCTTTTTCCAAAATAAAGTGTTAGATTTGTAGAAAATGATAGAAATCACCATGTTTTTTTGTTTTCTGCTCCATTCACTCTCCACTTGTTTTTCCAGAGACAACTTCCTGGTCTTGGACATCTTCTTTGAAGCGCTGAACTATGAAACAATTGAGCAAAAGAAAGCCTACGATGTTGCAGGTTTATTAGGTAAGTTTCCTGAATATCATGTAGACTCGCTGGTGAGAGTGAAAGGTGTTGTTATTATAGCAGCGGCCCTCACTTTCCGTCGCAATTAGCAGGAAAACAATGTGTCCATTGTGCAAGTACTCTTTCTTTCCAGGTGACATCGGGGGACAGATGGGCTTATTCATCGGAGCCAGCATCCTGACAATCTTAGAAATCCTGGATTATATATACGAGGTACTGTCCCCACACGGCAGCCGGTCACAATATGAATTCAGACCCACAGTAGCGGATGATTAATAATAATTAGCAGCTATTGTCCTGCTTGTGTACCAAGCAACAGTCGCTATTTACAAAACACATTAGTGCTCCCTCATTTATTCAAGTTTTCCTCAATATCGACTTTGTTTGTTTTTTTGTAAATGTTAATCGCTGAGCGTGTTCGTGTGTGTCAGTGTTCTTTCCAGACGTAATCCTCAGAATGTTACCACTTATTATACAGGTGAGGAGTTTCATTTGATTTACAGGCAGGAGAAGCTAATATCCGCTCACTCGGGTGTGTGTTGAGGACATGCCACTAACTCCTGCCTCAGCTGATTCCTCTTAAAACCTGCTGCCTGCTAAGTGATACACATGTATGAATAAAGCCCAGTCAGAGGTGGTGGTGATGGTGGTGGGGGGGCTGACTTTAATGCAGACTTCATAGTGAATAAACTCCTAACTCTGCTGCGTCTCTTATCTCCCTCCCTCGTCTCTGCTCGTCCTCCGGGGGAAACCAGGGGATGAAGCAGCGGCTACGGCGTCTGCTGCGACCGCCTAAAGAGGAGAAGAAGAGCAAGCCGCAGACCACCACAGTAGCAACAGTGGGCCTGGAGGAACTGAAAGCGAAGGTGCAGCACGTGCATATTGTACCACAACAAATGATCGCATTGTTTTCATGCCTCCACTTTCCCTGCGTCATTGTAGCTGCTGTGGCTGCATTTAAAAATGATGAGGAGAAAA
Organism: Limanda limanda; assembly: GCF_963576545.1. Classification (NCBI taxonomy): domain Eukaryota; kingdom Metazoa; phylum Chordata; class Actinopteri; order Pleuronectiformes; family Pleuronectidae; genus Limanda; species Limanda limanda. Next base: position 21,649,231 of record NC_083651.1, on the reverse strand, counting down.
GAAATCAGGGAAAAGCTAATTAATGTTTTTCCACTCATGAAATAATGAAGAGTGTAATGCTCCTAATTAATCTCCCCTGGAGCTCGCAGTTGTCTAACACAACTTTATCTGCGATGCTTATTTCGTATTATTAGATTTCATGTCTCACATCTAACCACAGCTCCACAGAACAAAACAGGGTTTTTCCTTTTTAATCAAGTCCGCCAGAGGCCCTAGAAAGGCAATCTGTTTATTACCATTCAATTATTACAGTCCTGATTCAGTTAAGCTTTAAGACTTTGGCTCAGATCAAATTTCACTGTTCAGTTTAGTAGTCGCCACACAATTAGCTCAGAGTACGAGCAGAGAGAACCCAGTATCATTTAAAAAATGTGTTAGCAATGAAAATGAAAATGACATATTAATTCTGTTAAGATTCAGATAGGACGGAATTACCCTCTCTGTTAATGTAAAATACACAGTAATATATATGTGTGTGTGTGTGTGTGTGTGTGTGTGGGAGAGAGAGAGAGAGAGAGAGAGAGAGAGAGAGAGAGAGAGAGAGAGAGAGAGAGAGAGAGAGAGAGAGAGAGCATAGCAGTAGTCCAAAAATGTTGAGACATTTTAAAACACAAAAACATTTCTTCTCTAAAAGTCTCCCTCCCTCCAACAGGAACCTCATGACGTGACTCGGACTCACCCGGAGGGGGCGTACGCCAACACGATTCTCCCCAATCACCACCTCCCTCACCACCATCACACTGGACACCACGGCGTGTTTGAGGACTTCGCTTGCTAGAGCCCAACCAACGTTCCCAGTCCTGGTGACAACAAAAGATACGAGCTGCCTGTGAGATTCATCACCGAACCTCGGCGTCTTCGCCACTCCTTTGCTGTCACCAGTGAAGAGCTACAGCCAAAGTCAGACAGCCGAGCTGTGCTGCTAACAAACCACTTGTATTTGCAGTATGTAGGCACAAAAATGGACACAGCTTTTTTCTGTCCTCTCTTTCTTTCTCTCCGTCTCTCTCCCTCTCCCTCTCTGGATGGGACCCCTCTCAGCGTTGCCCTGCTTCACGTAAGAAGTCCAGGCGATTTGTGATTTCAGGACCAATTTTCGGTACATGATCACCTCAAGGGAACAAGCTGAGGACTGCATGTCACCTTGATCCAGTTTATAATCAAAAAAAAAAGGGAAATATGATTTATTTATTCAGCTTACATCTCTCTTTTTTTCTGTCTGAATCCCTCCTTCATCTCTTCTTAAACTATTCCTCCTCTTTCTTGGATTAGAAAAACACACTGTATCATACCAATTCATCTCACATTATAAATTATGTAATTATTTAAAGAGAAACTATTATCTATATGTTCTATATTGTATACGAGATGAGAATACTTGAGTAAGCAAATCTTCTTCGTGTTAAATCCATCAAAAAGTACGAGGTGGGGGGGGTATTTAGGTTGAAATGTATGACCTCGGCCTAGAATGTGCTAGAAGCATCTTTCCACATGATACACTTTGTCTGGTTGTGGTTGAGGTGTTAGACAGTAGCGCTGTACTTGTACATAAAGTCCAACTTTAAAATGAGAAAGTTCTAAAAGTTTGAATCGTCGTTGTTTATATTCAGTTGATATATGACTTAGGTAAGTTTAATTTTAGTCATTTATACATTTTAGGGAAAAGACTTTTGTACGACAATAGGAATCACGATTGTAGCAATTTCTGTACACTTAAAATCTGCAGATATGTCAGAGTGCCACTCATCAGTAACTTTTGCCGGGGTGAACAGATCATGTCTGTTATTCACCTTCTGTTTGTGTGTCACCTGAACATTTTAACATACAAGTCGGCTGCCTATGGACGAGGAACGGGTGATAGTTTCCGTTCTAACTTATTCCAATCAATTCTCACTTTGGCTAGCATCATAACTTTAAGCTGACTGAAGAAATAAGAAATGTATTTTTTTGCCAAGTCATCTTCCTCAGCTGTGGGCCAGAACCACTGTATAAAAGCGTCGCAGCTTTTTACAGTGTCGACCTGGCATCTGTGTGTTTTTGTCTGCATGTGCACTTTAACATTTTGCACACACGACTGAGCACATTGGACTGTGCAGGACTCGGCAGAGCTGAGCCATGAAAGGAGGAGGTTGTAGAATCGGAATCGTTAGAAAAGAAGCTCGGAGAGTTTTATTGCAGCCAAACAGTTTCTATCTAATAAATCTAGTTCCACGGCCGCAGAGAGGAGTGTTGTGTCAACAGTAAACTCTGGAGGCCGATTACTTGAGGCTAAAAGGGCAAGACAAGGTCGCCACAAATTTTAAGAGCACAAGGTTCACAAAGTGTGAACAAAAATAAAAACCTTGCATTTATTCAGTCATTATAATAGTTGTTATCATGATGGAAGGTCGGTTTGCTCTCAAGCAGCTGTTTTCCACCCCATGAGGTGAACACCCTCTAACAATGAGCATCAGGTCACCAGGTCCTTGAAGAACTTGTGGTGATTTGGTTCAGGGTTTTCACTTTTAAAAGGCAACAATACCAACTATACTATTGTAATCTATGTGTAAATGGCTGTGAGGAAGACAACCAGAAATTAATACAACAACCAGCACAAGACAGTTTTTCTGTTGTCCCGCTTCATATAGATGCAGTAGTGAAATGAAAGTTGCTGTTGTTGCGTTTGTTGTTGTGATGTGACAAAACATCTGATTGATCAATTCTAATCATCAGCTCAGCAAAACCTAAAGCCAGAGGTACATACTAACAGTTTATTTGTGCATTTGCGACAACTAGAAGCATTTGTGTGAGCGTAATCCTTCACATACTTGCTGTGCATTGGGCTGTGTATTCCACTAGAGGGTGCACCACAGAACTCAGACCCAGAGACTGTATATAAAGATGGATCTCGCGTCCTCAATTTCTCCCACAATCCAGAAATAAAGCTAAAACATCCTGTATACCATCGGGGATGGAGCGTTAGTGAGGTCCCTTCAAAGCACATGCTCGACCAATCACATGAGTCAGTCTCGGCTGTCAATCAAGACATTTTGACCCGTTTTTATAGCATCAAATCACTGAGAAAAAGAATAACTTACCACAAAAGTTATACTTGAAAAACATCAGTGTGATAGGAACTACCTTAAATGACATTAATGTATTTATTTGACAAATAATTAAACTTTTTACTTTGGTCTATGTCCCACGCATTAACATGGAGGAGGCGGGATTATGACCTATACTGCAGCCAGCCATCAGGTGGCGACTGAGATGTTTTGGCTTCACTTTTTGGGAGCAGTTTCGTCATCCATCTTTATTTACAGTCTATGCTAAGAACCTATAGAACTTAAGGATTTAACCACATTCTGCCCTACGCTGCCCCTGCTGGTCATGTTTGTAACAGTTGCAGAATTTCACAAGGCAGCCATGAGTTAAAAGAGTTAGACCAAATCTATCTCTGTCCTAAAATGACCCTGACTACAGTAAAGTAAATTACTTTAGCGTGATTGTTCAAATTTGTTTCAGGGACCATTCCCCAAAAAGAAATGAGTAACAATGGAAGTAACAATTAGCAAGCACTGAAGTTCTAAGACTAGCTGATTAACAAGGAAAAGTTTTGTAAGTATATCATTGTTGAGTTCGTCTCCACTGAGAACCTTGTGAAAAAAGTTCAGTTCGATCATCTCTGACCTGCAAAATGTGAAAAATGTTGCTCTGAGTGTAATTTCTGTTGTTTCACCATTCATTTATATATTTGACAATGTTTGGAAAACTGCTGACTCAGCTGTCACATAGGACTGCATGTGCTCAAAGAGGGATGTTTTTTCCTCGGTTGAGACCTTCATACGTAGCATGCAGGCAGCTAATTTACAAAGGTGCAGCAGTTTGTGTGAAAACCGACGTCAGCTACTTGTTTTGGTTCGAAAAAGTGTGACAAACTACATTTCAACCTCAGTGAACTGATGGTAGCAGACAATCCACTCTTAGCAAATTCATAAAATGCTTCATGTCACAGGATATCATGTTGACTAAGATAATATAAATAAGTTTCTGTTAATTGGACTGTTGATTTCTGTTTCCACAATACCACCATAGATCACATTTGCTCACAGTGAGATTCCAGACTCCTCCATCTGTCAAATCCCTCTCTCCCATCAAGTAATCATGGGCTATACATGGCTGTTTAATATTCATAATCATGTGTCACTTTGACATTTTCAAAAGGTTCCCAATCACAGTCCCTGATGGCACGCTGTACAGGCTATGCATAACAATCTTCCCCTCTGTCATCAATAATTGTAGCTATCCTCAGACAAGTCGCACGGGGGCTGGTGTGTTGAGATGAATACGAGGCTGAATTATCACTGTAGAGTCGTGTTTGAATGGTTCGGCCTGGAGTCGCTGGAAAGGGGATTTTATTTTTTTATCCTCACGAGGCTGTGTTTACGTGCACTGTAAAACACGGCCGGGAGTAATTCTGTATCCGAAAGCATGAAAAATCACAGAGAAGTCGATTGGAGAGAGTTGGTGCTACAACAGGCAGTGTGTGTGTGTGTGTGTGTGTGTGTGTGTGTGTGTGTGTGTGTGTGTGTGTGTGTGTGTGTGTGTGTGTGTGTGTGTGTGTGTGTGTGCGTGCGTGCGCGTGCGTGTGTGTGCGTGCGTGTGTGAGGTGCCACGGGAGCGAGCGGCTCTGTAGCAGACGGGACAACGTCCCTGCTTGATAACATGTAGCTCACATTCCTAAGATTCCTCCAGCCTCTGCTCTATTTCCATTCTCGCTCAGCTCCTTAAGGCCGCCCTTTTTTTTACGGCTCTGTGACATTCAGCCTGTGCTCGCTTATTGCATTATCCATAGAAATCAATTTAATGCAGCCAGCCACCGATTATATGTTTTGAATATCTCGTTATTTTGTCCTGTATTATTTAGTTTTTTTTCCAGCTAAATATGTTTAAGCCGAGCCCTGAGAGGTCATCTGACAGGAGAAAAAAGTGCAGGGTGATGCAAGCGCTTGTCAGGAATTTATAATTTCATCCCATCTCTGACAGAAATGGAAATGGACCATCACTGCAGTAACAAGGAAAGCTTACATTTTGTACAGAAATTGTGATCTTGTGATTATTCCCTCTGTTAGGACACGTTTTATAAATGTTACATATGGTAAATACGATGACTATTAAAGTTTAGATAAAAACCAGTGCTTTCTAAATCAGAGCCTAGTTCACTGTGTAACTCCATGTTTGTCTTATTATTTATTTATTTACTTTAGAACACGTTTCCACACATTTTAAGGTATTTCCACCTGTAATTTAGTGATATTAAAAAAGGATTTAAGAGACTGAAAGGGGAGTTTTGGGGCAACTCATAGAGGGTATTTTAAAATAAGTGATTTATTAACCTCTCTTCTTTCTCTCTATAGAATATTCTGTGGTTCCACTTCTTTGAATACCCCTCAGGTAAAGCCAAATTGTGAAAACAAATATCTACATTTATCTAGTCCCAGTTCCTAGAAGTCTTGAAAGCCTGTGTCGCCGTGTGGGAGGAGAAAGTCCTGAAATCGAGCTTAAAACGAAGTACAAAATAATGACTCACAATTACCTCCCAGCTGCTCTGTAGTTATGTGGTTTTTACTGCATGCCTCAGGGTAGTGCATACAGACCCCTGAAATAACTAAAGCTGTAATTAAGGTTTCAACGTTTTCCCTATTTTTTAAACTAACCCGACGTTGGGAATACCTCGGCTCTGACAGGAGAAGGAATGTTAACTACAGCCGCACTGAGCACATGCTGAGAACGAGATGAGCGGATCGTCTGAATCCAAATATGATTTCTAATGTTCACCGGGCTGCTCTCCTCAGCCACCAGCAGCCAGCCCTGGTCAAGGAGCCGCTCCGCACACAGACGGCAAACATGCTCTTCTGCTGACACCTAAAGGACAAAGTGGATTCTGTAGCTGTAGTGTAAAATCAACTATTTTCTAATCTTAAAAAAAAATCAAATAACAAAAACAGGATATTTTTATATTCAAATATTCTTTATTTAAAAATTACAATAATTCACAGTTCATTTGGGAATTACAGCACACAATAAAAAAAACGTACAGAGCGTGAATTAAAACATATTGCTTTGGTTATATTAGTACCCATATATGCTTCAAATAATGTAAACCAATGGGTCAGAACGTGATGGAAATTAGATACCGGAGCTAATGTATTTGCCTACTTTTTGAAAAGATAAACTTGATTCAAAGTGTAAAGGAAAAACACACATTGTAAATTGTCTTCATGGTCAAACGACATGATTATTCAAAGCACAAAACACAAGAGGATACAGCACATGATTGATTGTGTCAACAAGGAAATAAAATATTATTGCTGTGTAAATAAAGCTAAAAAAGCCGTAAAAATAGTCTTTAAAATATTTATACATGTACAGAGGATGTCATGGAAGCCTCTGATAGTGCAGACGTGTTCAAAATCTGCTAAATGCATAGAGAAATAAGTTACAGACAAAATACTCAGGGTGAAGAATCTGCCCTTCAACCTCGGGCTTCTCACGTCTACAGAAGGCAAAGACAACGCGGTTCACCAACAACTTCATGTTCACAAATCTCTGCCTTTCACAGTGGTTTATTTTTTTTGGAAGATGCAAGTCTTTTTTTCTATTCTGCACATTATTAATGTCGTACTCTTAAAAATCCCACCAGACACTATCGCTGTCAGCTGGAGCCCGGCCGCGGTAAAAGACTGCTCTCGTCAAGATAGAGATGCGTCATGAATATAAAGGAATTTTATATATATATATATTGAAATGTAAAAAGTCAGCACCGACTGACTGCGGTCTGTTTTCACATGGCAGAAAATACAGCAAACACTGCTTATGATCACCACTGTGGATGTAGTGTCTGCTTTGAAATATGACTACAGTTAAAGTGACTCACCTTAATCTTTATCTATTTCAAAGCTAATTTGATGACAAAAAGTGTCTAGTGTCAGCAAAATACATTAAAGTTCTTGTCAAAGTGATAACAGTGTATTTACTTAGCAATAAAGTACGAGTCCTAAATTAATGTAACATCAGGAACAGTATTGTAAAATACACACATTTGCTGTACTTGCAGCAAATATCTTCGACAGTAAAAGTCCTGTCCTCCATCAGACATCGGTCCAGGCCTGTTTTCAGTAATATTGCACAAAATGATAGAACATCAGAACTGTCTGGTGTTAAGTACCGCTGTGTAGTTACGTGGAAAAAGGCCTCCCATTGGATTGTACTGCAACCTGGAGAAAGTAGCCAGTAAATGGAGGACAATGACACTGTTCAATAACTTACAAAGTCTTAAACTCTTTTCAGTGTCTTTTGGTGACACAGAAAAAATCTTTCATACATTCGTAATTTCAGTCATTTCTAAACTAATTAAATTCAGTTTTTAAGTACCGCTTACTTCAATGAGGACTCTTGAATAAATGAATCGCCTGGGCAATCACTTCAGACATTTTAGCAAGATGATTTTACCCCCATTATTCATAATCATCCTTTGACTCTACGAGTAAAAAATGGTATGAAACATCAAAAGATTTCAGAGAGGAAAACTAAACGTACTCTGTTGGCGGATTATGACGACATCTAAGGACATTTTATACTTTTCAGGAAGCTTTTTCCTGCTTTGAGGCACATATACAACCTGTGGACGCTTGGGATCCTGATATTTCCAAGTCACCTGTAATATATAAAGTTTTAACCAACTACCCATTCAATTCAAAGCTATGTAACAGTCTCTATCCTCAGTGAAAGTGAGGATCTCCCGACTATGTGTAAAACTATTATTGATGATGTAAAAACAGCAAAATTATGATGAAAAACATCCGATGTGCAACATCCGAATGATTAATAAGATCATTTCAAAACAGCCAGCATATGAAAACATCAGTGTCAAGGCACATACACAAACTTGTGCTTTTAAGAATACTCAAAATCAGTAAATATCAAAAGCTCAACGTTTCAGTGCCCTTACATGAAAGGGCAAACAAACTATGGCGCAATGGGCCTTTTTCATGGTGGACATTTTGAAATGTCACGGTGCAAAAAAGCACTGGGGTAAATAATAAGTGGAACGATGGCTGAATTCCATTTAGCTGCTTCGGTTCCAGGGGACCTGGTGTCGTGCGTGCTGACTCACTGTCACACAGACTTAGTCTTACTGGGACAGATGAATAAGACAGCAGCACAGTTATACCTGTACTTTTTCTATACTGGGAGAAGAGAAGTGTTTTACTGACTTACACAGTAAATTGATAGGCAACACACAATTTAATTAAGTTTGTTCAAATTAAAGTTAACACGTTATTTTCTCATGATTCACAACTTTAATTTGGACAAACTCAATTAATTTGCTTGCTACCTATCTGAATTTATTTAAAGTTAGTAAACTATTTTCTTTCACAGTGTACTTTAACAACAAAATATCTGCTATGAAAAAGGCCTAAATATTAACATGTGTCTTTACACATGTATGTATATATGTATACTTTACTCTAACCCCATTTAAAATACCTTTGACATTAAAATCAGATTAACATTCTGTGAAATAGGAAAAAGTTGCTGCTCGTTCTTCTGATGCCACTGAAAAGCAATAACCCGCTAAAGCTTTCTGCTATTTTGAACTCATTGTATTAGTTCACTTGGTTTAATCCTCCGACCCCAAACAAAACCACGAGCAGCTGTACCGTGCACACTAATTCAGCCAAGCCTCTTCTGAGTCTTTATTCCAGGAGTTGGTGGATTAAGCGAAGGTTAAAGTCCCTCTGAATATTGGAATTTCACTGGACTCGTGGAAAGTAAAGTGACTCAAATCGCATATGGCGCCGTCCACTGGAGGTTTGAGGACACCTTCACCATGACAACAGGAAAAGCTTACCGTACCTCTAGGCTCTGCTGCTTTGATTTTCTGCCCTCTAGTGGTCAAAAATTGCTCGACGCACATTTTAAAATAGTCAGAGTAGCAAAAGCATTTTGGTTCTAGGTACTCATCTGATGGATAAGTATTGTAAACATTTGTATATTTAAAAAAATAAATGTAAAAAGAGTTTATGAATGTACTGCATCGGTACTATCTACCTAAAAACTCTAACAGACCAAATAATCCTTGATGCACAAGATAGAGAATGTCCGACGAGGCCACATACAGTTCATAACCACATCTCCAAACATGGGCTGTGTTTTGGGCAAAGCAAACTTACGGGTGGTACCTCGTGCAGTTCCCATGTTCTAGCTTGCATCAAAACGCTGGCGGAAAAAAAGATATAGCTTTTAATGTCTGTTTAAAGAAGTGCAGGAGCCGACAGTTCAGTGGAAATTTCAAGTGCTGTTTCCTTGCTCTTGCTCAAACAGTAGCATGGCGAGCTGCGAGCGAGAGCCGAGACCTTCCAAGTTACTCTGAACACATCTGTGGTAGATGTCCTCGCTGAGTCTCGGGTTGCAGGTTTGGTAGCGGTACTGCTGGTGCAATGCTGGCTCTACTGCCCTGAAGACGTGCAGACCCGAGTACTTCACGAACATGTCATAGATGTCCGTTGTCTCGAGAATCTCCTCATTCTCCTGGACGTCCGACACCATCCGCGTGCGCGTGGACATGTAGTCGGTGTTGTAAAAACAGGATTCTTCAAATGACAGGCGGTCAAATTGGCCCGCGTCCTTGATTAGATCCACTGTGGCCGGATGTGGTTGGTTGTGATAGGCCACGTCAGGATTGTAGTCCTGGAAATGGATGGGGAAGAACACCTGCCAGTTGTTTATGGAATTCATGCGACAGCGGTTCAGAAATTCAGTGTTGATATTTGTGTTGACGCCAGCCAAGAAGAACAGCGTGTCGACTGGGTGCTTCTTGGAGATGATGTCCATGAACTTGATCTGGGATGGCGTTTCCGTCTTGACACTTATCCAAGGTATTTTCACTGTGGGATATTTGCGTTCATAAGTATTAATCTGAGTCTTTACACTAGCAAATATATCATTCTGATTCACCTGTTGCGCCTCCACTGGGTCATAAATAAATAAGAATGTTAGGATTGCATTTTCACTTGTCTCAAAGGCATTTGAGGCAAAGACTTCAAGGAAATGCTGGACAAAGCCCTGGTCCTTCAGAGTAAGAGGTATTATGATGTGAACTCTTGTAGCTTCAGTGACATAGGGCATGGGAATTATCTCTATTTGGCTCAAAGGTCGCACCAGGTGAACCCTCTTAGTGATGGAACGGCTGTGACCTTTCTGGTTTACAACCTCCAGCTGAAGGTCCAAGGTGTACTCCATGCCCCGGACGGGGTCGAAGCGCCTGTAGCCGTTAATTAGCTGCTGCTTCTTCAGGTGTAAAACAGGCTTGTACTTCTTGTTCAGCTCTCCGACGGCTGTGTCGATGACATCAGCCACATCCATGCGGTCGATGCCACGCAGCTCACACTTGGGAGAGCCATCAATGCACAAATATATCTCCTCCTCTGTAAAGTATTCCCACTTCAACACTTCAAACCGGGATTTGGGCTCAAAAGGTGGATTGATCCCCACGGGCCACTGGGAGGTTCGGTTGCCATCAAACGCAACCACACTCACGTTCTTTATTTCTGCCTGTGGCGAAACAAAAAGTGGTCAGACATTTACAGTTAACAACCTGTTATTCACAAAATAACACAACGCTAAAACCTGGAGCTACAATACTAGAGGCCAATGAGGAAAGAGAGGCCAGGTGTTTATTTTTGACTGAGAGTAAAGGTGATTTGTGACTCTCGAATGTCAGCTTACCTGCAGCTTAGCAATCTCATCGTAAGTCTTCTGCAGTTCAATCTCAGTGAAGTATCTATGGAGCCGGTACATCTGTTCAGGGTCAGAAACTGGATGGACGGTCAGAGCGTTCTTGAAATGTTCGTTCTGCTCTTTACTTGGATCAGAGTTTTTTCCCAGCTCGTAGTGGTGGTACTGATGCTCCTGAGAAGAAACAGAGAGATCCATTCATGAGCTGTCTCAAATCTGCCATAACAAAAAGATGTCCTAGGTTATTTCAAGCTTAGTTGTTGTACTGCCTGTGCGACTTCCATTCAAATAGACTTTACATGTGATCCGGGAAGCATCTGGCCCAGTTCCACTGCAAACAGCCTGGTCTCAAACCATAATTACAAAGTGACGAGTGGACTGAGATTCCTTTTTTGGAGAACAGAACACTATTGTTATACGATTACAGATTTATTGAGTAATTTTCAGGAACTACAGTTGTTCTGGCAATATGAGTTATATTTTAATTAATTCCACCACAGGGTACATTTGTAAACTGGTCACTATTGTCTCAGGTCATAAAAGCAACAGTTAAGAAATTAGAGGTGAAACCTGCAAACTGGCTGACACTGGCGACAGAATCCCACTTAAAGACCCGGTAATTTAAACTGAAAACACAGTAACCACCTAAGGAGCTTGAGTGATTAAAAAAGTGAATCCAATCTGATCAAGCTATTAAAAGAACAAGGAGCGGAGACGCTGCGTAACTGAGCAATGAGGCCACTCTTGCAAATGTTTGCCCACAGCTTACAGCCTGTCATGGTGCACTCTGTGAAGCATTGTCTGGGCCTAATTGTCAGCAACATTCTCTCCGAACAGAAACATCGATGACTGGCTTTGTGTTCAAGCTCTCTCACCCTCACCAAGCCTTTTAACTTTCCCCTTGCTTATCTGGGGGGGGCTCTTCTGGCTCAGGGATGTTAACGTCACCATGCAAGTCACTCTCAATTGCGAAACAAGATGGTTTCCTGCTCTGGGTCACGGGCCAAGGAGGAGAAAATGGAGACAAAAGGCATCATAACACCCATAAAATATATATCCAGACCTGTGTTTATAATGTGTCATGAGTATAGTTACATTTTGTGGTAGTTTTCTGCAACGATGCTTTTTTTTAAGATGTTGAAAGAGACGACAAACTGTAGCATAGAGGAGTGAAAACTGCTGAATGCAGCAAACAATCACCTCAAAAGGGCACTGGGGCAGATCAAGGTGCCACTGAGCTTGTTTGACCTTAAATGCTAATGACATTACGGGAGCACAGCATGTTGACCCACAGGGGATTTTCACACCATTGAACCCAAGCAAGACTGAACTCAGCTGTGCTCGGCTTTGCCTGTGTACTCGCTGCTGGGATCAATGGAAAAGGGGGGAAAAATGAAAGGGTAAAGGGTATTAGCAATCCACTCTGTTATATAAATACCACCTCTGTGCTAACATGGTAATTAGAGTTTTATATAGCCTGTCTGTCAGTTTTAAGTGCAGTCCCAGAGGCCATGCATGATTTCTGCCATGACCGTTTCTGTTCAAGAAGGACAACCTGGGCAGTAATGTGTCACACAGCTGTTCTGAATGACAGTGTTAGAGCAGTTTTTCCTTGTAGCTGCTCATAATTCTAACTATTACGAAGCAGAGACAGTTTTGTCAAACAAAAAAATATATGTATCAACTCAAATTGCAAATTACACAGACTCATAGAAATCTGTCAGTAAAACATTGCCTGATTTTTTTCACCAAGATCCATGAAATTAACAAAAATGTTGAAAAATGCATTATCTTGCAATATTAAAGAAAGTGATTAATATGTCCCTGCCCTTTGATGTCGGATCTGCACCAAAATAATACCACATAATCCCACCAAATTTGATGGTAATCCTGTAGCTTGAGTAATCTTTCTTAGAAACAAACAAACAGCCAGGGGTGAAAACATGACCTTCTGGGCTGAGGTAATGAAAAGATAAAAATGTTAACTTGTGGTGAGGATTACAGTCGACCTACCTCATATTCACTGACACAGTTTGTGTTGGTGTAATCGATGATGCATCTCCCGAGCCACTCGTCAGGCCTGGCGCTCAGGATATCGTTCCTACAGTTTTCCAAGAAGGGCTGGAGTCGCAGGAGCAAGGAGCGCGACAGGAGGTACCCAAACCCCCCGTAGCAATACTTCCCTTCCATCTCCCCACCGATGAACTCCTCAGGACTGCCCATGTAAAGCTCCCTCTCCATACTCAGGTGATCAACCAGGGTCTTGATCCGGTCAGCCTCCGTGTAGGTGTCGTCTTGGACGAAGTAAAACCAGTCGTACTCATTGATGTAATGGTCTAAAATATATCTGATGGTCTGGAACATGTTCCAGATCAGTCTCTCGTCTCCATGAGAAACCACAAACATGCCGTGGGGAACTTTGCGGTTGCGCATGCCGGTGAAGAAGATGACAGAGTCCAGGTGATGGCTGATGGTGCGATTGACGGCCACGCCCATGGTGTTGATGGTGTTTTTGGATGTCAGGACCCCGACAAACAGACGCTCACGTATCCCCAACTCTGTGCTGATGTACCTCGCCCTGAAAGAAACATAGAAACAGCTGGTGATTAAGACAAACCTCCACCAACATGCCTGTGAAGCGTCTCAGTCATCCAGGTCATGGAATCTTCATCCAGGAGGCTTCTTCAGCTCTGAGCTTCAGAACTGAAGAAGCCTTTCGGATGTGAGGTACGTAAACTTGTAAAGCCTCTGAAGAGTCCACCAACAATGCTCCACCTTACAGTCACATCTTTATTTTCACAATTTTGTCTCTATAACTTTCAGGTATAGTTATTTGATTGGCAGTAGAATAAATGGGAATAATAATTGAATGAAAACCCCAGTTTATCGAAGGAGAAAGAGCCAGAAATCTGTGGTCAAGAAAATGTCATGGAAATTGTTATTCTTGTTGATACACAAGACTAACAAGACTAACAAGACTAACCAAAGGCCTCTTTGAGGTAAACATGTAAGAACTCGTCAAACAAACATGACCTAACCTAGATTTAATTTGTATGTTACACTGTACATTGCATCAGTCAGGGTTAGAGATATAGATTTATCGATAAGTGGATTGAAAGAAAGCTAATGGGTAAATATTTCGATAAACTATGAATAATCTCATAATTTTTCAAGCAAAAGTTCGAGGATGTGATGCTTTTCCTTTTTTACATGATAATAAATGAAATACATTTGGTTGAACCAAAGACATTTGGGCTCTGAATGGCTGTGCTTGTTATTTTTACTACTTTTTCAACATTCCAATGATTAAAACAATCAAGAAAGCAAATCTCTGGTCCATAATCGTCAGATCACGAATACTGCATGTGTATTTTGTGTCAGCTGTACCTCCTACTGTAAGAACTTCTGCCTAGCATTGATTGGAAAGGGGGGGTTTGACACTTACACCTCTGACCTCAGCAGAACTCCTCTATGAGGAAAAGAGTTTCTCAGAAATGTTGTGAAATGCAACCGCTCTGCTTATAAGGGCTAACATTCACACAAGGGCTCTATCCAGGGAATCTTGTACGTGTTTGCCTGTTTACAAAGAGAATGTTGAGTCAGGTTGCCTTCAGCAGGAAGTGTGGGGGTAAAATATGTATTTGATATTATCTCTTTGGCATCGAATGTTAGCTGAGCAGAAGAGTATCGGAGGCCGATGACATGTCATACAAGAAGGGGAAAAAAGCCTTTGGTAAATAAGAACTTAGCTAGCTTATTTTATACTGGATCATCTAATTAATTGTATATACTTTATTTACTTCATGGGATAATATATTTAGTTTTATTACATGTTGTTTGTTGTTTAGAAACAGTCACTAAGTTCATAATTATTGTGATGTATCAGAGTTAGTTAGTCAGATATACATATTATGTTGTGTTATACTTATTATTCTAATTTCCTCTATTTATCATGTTAAGTTTGAATGATAATGTAAATTGTTTGTGCTCTATTAGCTTTCATTATAATGTTGTATTGTGCTTGGTTATAATTGTCATTTACTTCTAACTGATGATCTTTATATGTGTGAAGTCATAACATGACATGACTACCAGGGTCACCTGTACACCCAGTGAGATGTGGACGGACACACACACACACACACACACACACACACACACACACACACACACAGTCATGTATATACAGTGTTCTACGTGTATTCGGTGTACAGTGTGAACTGACAGTGAGCTGACCCGGGACACACACACTGACCCGGGACACACACACTGACCCGGGGGACACACACTGACCTGAACACTTTCTTGGGGTCGCCCTGCTGGACCTGCTTGTAGGGGACGATCCTGGGTTCGAGCAGCTCCTCGGACTCCCCCCCCTCGCTGGGGCTGGAGATGGAGTTGGTCCTCCGGGCTCCTCGGAGCTGTCCCTCCTGGTTGACCGCGGTCACGTCCTCTGTCTCGGTCCCGCGACACGCCTCGTCCGTCCAGGTCACACTGAGCAGACTCAGCGTGAAGCCCAGAGAAATGCCCACGATCACCGGGCCGACCGACCGCAGCACCGACATCACCGCCGAGAACCTCATCCTGTGCGCGGGGCTCCTGTCCTCCGCCAGCCCCGGTGTGCCTTCGCAAGAAGCCCGAAGAAGAAGCCTCTGGTCCCGGGCAGGTCAACCACACATCGATGCCCGAGCAGCCGTGTCCACTTCAGGGTAAAAAGATGCGGCGTCTTCCTTGAAGTTTACGCAAGGTTGTTACGTGTCAGTGCCGGGGCTTCGTGGCTCCTCCCCGGCAGGACGCTGGCGGAAGACGAGGGTCTAGTTCCAGGAAGTGTGGATGGATGCGAGTGGGCAGGGCGGAGGGATATTCAACGATGCTTAACTTAACTAGGGGGGAATGTGAACTTGAACGTCACCAAAGTCCCTGTGTCCTTCCGAGGCCCCTGTTCATTTGTACTGTCACTTCTAGATACTGTATTCCTACAAGTTTTAAATATCGCTGTGGTAGTTCATTTGTTACAGATAAGGGAATAACCACATGGACAAATTCAAACCATTATATTTGTTAGTATATATATTATAAGATAAGATAAAATAATCCTTTAGTAATCCGACAATGAGGAAATTTGCAATATAACAGCAGCAAGAGTCAAAAATAGGCATCAGTAAGTAAAACTAAGTCTAGGATGATAATACTTAAGTGTAATGCTGTTGACACAAATTTTTGTTGTGTTTTTTTTTACACTTTAAAATTGCTGCAACCCTTGGTTCAGCGGGTAGAATTTAGTGACATCTAGTGGTAAAGTTGTATGTTGCAGCTGAATACCCCTCACCTAACCTCCCCTTCAAAACATGAAAGAGAACCTGTGTTAGCCCTCAGTTGTTATCAAAACTCAGAAGGTGTTTAGTTTGTCCAGTTTGGACTACTGTAAAAAACAGGGGGGCCTCCGTAGAGAGGACCCGCTCCCGATGTAAATATAATGTATTTAGATATAAAGGGCCCATTCTAGGGTAAAGAAAACAACAATTCGTACAATTTAGAAGGTGGTTTAGGGTCCTATCAGTATAAATATATATATTTTATATTTGATTTCTTCCAATAGATCCCTTTCATCTTAATCCGGACCTTTAATACAGTTATAACATGTTTCCAACGTCATTGAATATGTATGTGCTAGTAATGTGCAATATTTGCAACATACACTACTTCTTCCTTAAGTCTTAGTAAAAGTAATATTCTAACATTGCCCTTGCTTGTTACCCCTATTTCTCAAACTTCTCACTTTATGGCAGTGTCATCAATATTTTGCATCTTCTTTTGTCTTCATAAAGATTCAGTTTACTTCTGTTCGTTTATGTTTTATTTATGTTAACTTTGTAAGGGTATGTACGTGTTTAGCTAGGATAAGATTTAATTCATTATGAAAGAAACGTTTTTACCAAAGATGCTCATTAGACATACAGTAGTACATATAGATTCATTTTTATACTTTCTATACTAACATAAAAAAGATGACAATAGAAATATAAAATGTGTAGAACAGAGGTGCAAATAGTTGTATGTAATATCAATTTCAGAGAGTTTTGCCACTCCCTCTGCAGCTGCTCCATGTTCATATCAGTGATGATCAACTTTCAGCCCATCCATCATACTTTTCCCTATCAGTCTCGGTGTTATTCACCCAGGTGTCAGGAGCACTGTGCTTTATGCTCTTCTCAGTCAATGCTTCAAACAGAACTTTCTACGTCTTAAAACTCCCAGCCTCTGATCTCAAGCAGTTCACTAAAACCTCCATCATCCCCCCTGCCTGAGCCCCTGATCCACACACACTGAGCAACATCAACAGCAGAATTTAAGAGAACTCCTCATTAGACAGGTCTCAACACTGGTGCATCTGCAGAATTGGCACGTTTTAATGTTCTCTAAGCTGTATTAATTAAGTCAAGTATTTGTGATTGGCAGTTTGAATAGGATAAAAGGGGATGAATCAATAAGGCCTTTGTGCTGGTGAGATGGTGGAATGTATTACACGCTGGTTTACTTTCTTTGTATGCATTACATGAAGTCACAGCTTTATATGTATGGGGTTTGAAGATACGTTTATAGACAAGAACACCCTCAAATGCATTTATATTTCTAAATGTGAAGGGGAACCTGTGACTATTATAAGTCTGATTTAAGTGAATCATTTTGTCTTGCCTAATGTCATCAATTTTATTCCCCTTTTACACTGGAATGAAAATTCCCTTTTGGGGCACTATGATTGTCCTTTACACTTAGTTTGATTTCACAGTGAAATTAGTAGTTTTATCCCCTCCATTAATTCAGGGAGCAAGTAAACAATCGTTCTCTTGTGCCCCCTAGTGGTGATGTAGACACACACCATTGGTTTTCATTCAGATCGATTGAATATGATACAGGGTTAGGGTTGAGGAAATAGCCACATCTTACAATAATTTACTTTTGCTTACATGCGCTAATGATTACATAATTTAATTTTACAAGAAATAGCCAAATGATGCTGACAAATTGTTGTGTCCAACCCATATGTGTAAATGTATCTTGGTGTATTGTGTGTTTAATTTAAAGTATCTTGCAAATTTAAATTTAATGACATTTATCGAGGAAAATTTAGCTAATTTTCTTTATAGCACCCATAACTTGCTAATATGTAATAATATTTAGATAATAAGATTCTTAAGAGGTGACAAAGAATTTTCACTTAACTCTCGTTCATGGTGACTCCCAATGTCTGTATGCCCAAAGTTATCAGACTCTGCTTTGTGAAATCTAACTCAAGAATAACAAGGACGGGAAATGGAGACATTTACCTTTAATACAAGCTGAGTATAGTGACACACCAGAGACAGTTGAACAGTGTAAAACGATAGAAAGTGATGACACAGAGCACAGAGCAGGTAGAGAACAACATTAAAGTGCATTAGTGTATGAGACAAGGCTGCAAGGTTCAAAAGGAGGAATATGAACATACATCTCGTTACAATATTATCTCTACATGTTTTAATCCCGTACGCCTCAAACCTGATGCAAAGCTTTAAATACAAGATACCCTGGCAGAACTAGATGTCATCAAGTATGTCTTAGAGAGTGAGCTCTCACCAAATGATGTGGTTTCCAGGGCTGGGGTGAAGGTCAAACTTTATGTGCACCTGTCCAGTTTCATGTGCCAGGTAGGAGGTCTGCACGCTCAGGTGCTGGGTGTGCCTGCCGTGCTTGGTGATCCAGCTCAGCAGCTAGTGGTAGCTCTTGTCCCGGCTGGGGAATTCCAGGGTGATCATGTAGTTCCTGCGGAAGAAGATCATCCCCACGTGGGCCCCTTTCCTGGCCATTGCCAGTGCTGTGCCAACCCCAACCAGATCAAAGCCTGCCTCGAAGTTGGGGTTGTCCCTCAGGCCGTCCAGGAGGTCTGACAGGGGCCGCATGACGATGCTGGAATCAGACTCTGAGATGCTGTGACAGTGTGTGGCACTGTAGACCTGCAGAGGAAGTGACACCTGTCAGTCTGTGCTTTCTCTCTCTCTTCTTTCTCTCTCTTTCTCCTTTGATGACTATGACTATGTCATCAAAGGAGCCTTCATCATTTAGGAGAGCTGTATTCCAAGACACAGCCACAGCTCCAGCTTGATCCTGTAGAAGATAGTCTACGTCCTTATCATTAGAGAATTCAGACTCAGAATCAAGACCAAGAATTGCCTCCTCATTCTCGTCATCAAGTTCTTCATGCACCGTTAGTCTGAAATGATTGGGACCAGCCATACTAACACTCTGTATAAAGACAATTTAAAGTATATTTTCAAATGCATATCAATCAGTCTATTAAGTATATACTGTTATATTTCGAGTTTTATTTGGTTGATCTAGCTATGGTTGGCATTGAAATTAGTATTGTACAAATTTGTCTTTCTTTTGTAAAATAAGACTAACATGCATCAGATGTGCAAAAGCAGCTGTGTGAAATGAATGATATTGAATGAATGATATAAATATGTTCAACAAAGCATATTTATCTTCCCAAGACAGTTAAGTTGAAAAGAAGTTGATTCATTATTAATTCTGGTAAGGAACTAAGTTAGGGCCCCTTTCTCCCACGTTTATTGCGAACCCTTGAACGCAGCAGTGTAGGTGTCCTTACAGTTGCCTGAGAGGAAACAGAGACTGTCAGAGTCAGCAGCAGCAGCGCCGCTTCCGTCCGTCAGTCTTTGGACTTGTCCGTCCCACGCCGGGTTGTGGTGACCTTCTTGTCCTCCTGTGTCTTCAGGCTGTCTCCGCCTGAGTCTCCGTGTCTTCGTGTCTCTTCAGTCGCAGCCGGCGGTCATGGAGTGTCGTGTGCTGTCCATTCAGAGTCACGTTGTCAGGGGATACGTCGGGAACAAGTCGGCGTCATTTCCTCTGCAGGTAAGAACTGTAAACTGCTGCTGGGGGGGACCACCATAGATATATATATCTATCGGTACCACCAGGACACCAGTAAAGGGTGAAAAGTTCCACTTACTGCTTCGAGCATTTAATATAACAGTGTATTAAACAACAGTTCCCCTGCTGCTTAAACCCCCCACAGGCCATTTTCTATTATTTGCTTTCAGTCACTAATCTTAATCGTGTTGTGGCGTCTTATTGCTCTCAGATATCAAAACATGTGCTGTTTTATAAATGAGTGGAAAGCCACTTTGCA
The DNA here is from genome assembly GCF_963576545.1 of Limanda limanda. NCBI lineage: Eukaryota > Metazoa > Chordata > Actinopteri > Pleuronectiformes > Pleuronectidae > Limanda > Limanda limanda. Next base: position 21,629,262 of record NC_083651.1, on the reverse strand, counting down.
AACAGCATGTTCATCATATGGTTACAGTCAGGTTGTCTTTTACTATTTCCACTACTCCTCAACCCGGGGAAGCTACAGGTAGCAAACAATCAAACGAGAAAGACCAGTAATATGTTTGGGTCTATGTGTCCAGGGCAGATGATAATAGTGTAATAATTTAGGGACTGTCTTGTTTGTTAGTTACCATCAGTGAGATTACTGTTGTTGACCATGTCCCTTTATGGCCACAGTTTATCATCTTCTAATAGCTCTAATAAGAATTGATGTTGTGATCACAGTATTGTGTTGACAGTGGAATTTATGTGAAATTATCTAAATCAGGGGTTCCAAAAACTCTTCAGCCCCCGAGACCCCATTATCCCAAAGTATATTGACTTGAAAAATAGGGAACTTCATGTTGATGTCACAATGTGTCCTGTTTTGCTGAATTGACCTTAATGCAACTGATGCTTCCTCTTATTTGTCATCTTCACCGTAGAGGTCATGTGGGGACAAAGCCAATCAGAAGGCTAACAACATGTCATTTCTAAATTGTATTTGTAATTCTTCAACCCCTTCTCTATATTTCTGCCCCCTAGTTTGGGAATCAATGGTCTAAAACATGCAAAAAAGCAGGAAATGGAACATAAACTGAAAGTGGATGAAAGCAACTCTCAAACCAAGCTGTTCCCACAGAAATGAAACTCAGACGCTGCTCTGTTTAACTCTTTTACTGCTTTATTTCTCTTTTGTCAGGTGCTGGGCTTTGAAGTGGACTCTATCAACTCCGTCCAGTTCTCCAATCACACAGGTTGGCTGAGTGACTTCATGCATGCACGACAGATTCTCAGCACTTGGTTGTAATTCACTGAAAATGACAGGAACACACAAGACAGTAAAAGAGCAGAGGACAAATACTAGAAGCTCATATAACCAGTGCAAGTTAGGAAATCTTTTGTTATCCATGACAATGATCAGAAATAGATACATGTTTGGAGCAATGATTGTTTTTTTTGGGAGTTACACAACTTGTAGGAGTCTGAAACAATGAAGACAAACAAACCCTTTTGATCACTGGTGGACTCCACTGTGAACCTTGATGAGGCCTCTTAGGTGTCGGGGGGCAAAGGTGCAATGTGCAGAGTTACTCACTGTTAGAGTAATTTGTGTTTGCTGTGTAAAAACCTTTTGATCCGACACGGTGGAATACAGTCACATCAGTGTGGTTAATTCAGAAAGTTAAACCCTCTCCTCACAGTTTACAAAACTACAGAGTCCAGACGGCCTAGGTCCATTTGAGTAGGTTGTGTCATATAGATACTGTTGTGAATCATTTACTTTTTCATTTTGTATAGTTCAAACAGTTAAAGAACAGCTGATGCATAGTTCAACACTTGAGCCGTCAATAATCTGCTCTGTAAGGAGACTACAATAGATAAAATACTTTTTAAAATGACTCAAATATATGTTATAATATTGTTACAGTGTTCTCTGAGGACCAATATAAAGAGCTTCTAACAGTTGCCTCATTGTTTAGATGCATTGTGACAGAAGTTCATGTTAATTCAACTTATATAAGTGGATATTATCTTAGGCTATAAATAAATAGATAGTAAATGCAGTAAAATCATTACAATGGAGATATTTAACATACACTATTATCCAACTGTACACAAGGTAGATTATCATACAGTTAACTGACTTGTGTTTATATGTGTGATGGTCTGGATTTTAAAACCTATTGTATTACGTCTCTGTCACTTGTTCATCACGAAAGAAGTTTGAGTAGGCAGAAGTCGTTTCTGTCAATCCTGTCGATCATATGTGGAGGTTGATGAAAGACGGAGATTTTTACCTCCTGCCTGTTGGTTTACATTAATCAGTAACTCTATGGTCATCATCCCACAGATACATAGTGTTAGTCATTTTGAGAAGTCGGGCAGTAAAAATGTCAAGGTTAAAAATAAACACGTGAAGGTCAGAAAAAACACGTGAAACTTTATTTCTCAGGATTATGATCTGAGACCCATGTGCCAAAGTATGTGAAGAATGTGCTTTCACCACAGGTGCAGTAAACATGATTTAAACATCCTCTGACTGGGAGAACTGCTCAGTGTCCAGGCTGCAGTCCTACTCTGAGTTCATTCTAGTTTGAGTAAACAACATTAATATTCATAAAGTTTGACTTTCAGTGGGGGCATTAATGTTCATATTCCCCTCTAACTCCAACGAATGCTTCTTCTTGTGAACTGTAAGTTTGCTTTATGTTAAGTTTCCTCTGCAGTAGGAGCAGCTTTTTCACGATCTGTTCTAGGTTAAGGTTGAGAGGGGGACAAACACAGTGGGAAGCTGGCAATCAGGACACAAGCATCCCATTGAGTCAGGTTGGAGGCCCTGTTTGGCCCTGGACAGCACACAGAGGAGGGACCACAGCTGAGGGAGAGTGGGGGATGGGAAGACAGAGCAAAGAAGGGAATGTTTTCTTAGATTTTCTTAAATTTCGTCACAGCTGGGATGATACAGTGAAGCTGTGTTTGTATGATTTCAAGTGATACAAAAGCTTTTGTGTCATGGTTTCCCACTGACTCTCAAAAAGAAAAAAGTTTTGAGCTCAAAATTCAAAGTCTTTGACCTGTGAAAAAGCTTGAATCCTTAAATCTACATCTGTCTCATCAGAATGTTAGAGCAACATTTTCTTTTAGCTGATGCTTTTGCACATCTCATGTGTATGTGCATTAGTGTTTTTATTAAATCCAAACAGCATTAAGAACTTCCAAATGTCCTTTATCTCCTGAATGTCAGGCTACGCCCACTGGAAGGGACAAGTGCTGACAGCAGAGGAGCTGATCGTACTGTATGAGGGCATCAAGCTCAACGAGGTGAACCACTATGACTACATCCTCACAGGTGAGTCAACGCATGATAACGTTGATCCTGAGCAGCTGCAAAAGTAACAATAAATCAACTAGGCTTTATTTTTCTTTTTGCCTTCTTACTTAAGGTTACAGCAGGGACACGTCCTTCCTGGGAACGGTGGTTGATATTATTCAGGAGCTGAAGCAAGCCAATCCGAGCCTTGTATATGGTAAGTGTGAAATTGGGTTTTTCAAATTAGAAGGAAGGATGTTACTTTTCTGAAAACATTTTTTGATTAATGTTCTTCCAAATCTGAATTTGAGTTTTATTCTCCACAGTTTGTGATCCTGTTATGGGCGACCAAGGTGCTATGGTAAACACTGAATTCCCAAACATTTGTCTTCCACATCATTGATAACACTTGTATCTGTGTGTTCTTTTGAGGCACACATTTCAAAAACACTTTATTCAGTCTCTAAAACTAACTTCCAGGAATCATAATAATATGTGGTCATGCAGCTTTTCGCTAACAGGTGATACTTTTCTTTTTAGTATGTTCCAGAGGAACTTTTGCCAGTCTACAGAGACAAAGTAGTGCCTTTGGCTGACATCCTCACCCCCAACCAGTTTGAAGCAGAGTGAGTTCACCTTTTGACATCATCACTGAAGAAAGTACAGAATTAACAATGCAATCTGTCTGTCATTACTATTACATCTGAATACCGTTTGTTTTTCCACAGGCTATTAACTGGGAGGAAAATCAAAACAGAGGAAGACGCTCTTGAGGTAAATATCCTGAGAAACTCAGGTTTCGCTGCATTTGGATTTAATTTCCGTCACCAAGAAGCAACATTTTTGAGAAAATGAGACTTTGTTTATTTTCCAGGTGATGGAGCTTCTTCATAAAATGGGGCCGGACACTGTGGTCCTCACTAGTACGGACCTGCCCTCAAAACTTGGGGACCAGTTCCTTGTGGCCCTTGGGAGCCAAAAAATAGGTAAAGTGTCAGAACAATTGTCTCCCAAAAGAGTTCTTTCTTTAGCCGTTAAGGAGAAATTAGATTGGAATTTAGTTTTCTTAGCGGAGAAAATTATTGTATGTACTCAATGAAGGTAAACAATGCAAAACTATGTAATTAATGGGGATGAGATGATATTTAGCATAATGTCAAGGTGAAGCTCAACTACATAACAAGCCACTAATGCTTAGTGCTGTTTAACCACTGCCCCTGCCAACTTCGATATCACTCCGCCGTCTGTCTTCCTCACTGCAGTGAAACCAGATGGGACCAAGACCACTCAGAAAATCTGCATGGACATCCCCAAAGTCGATGCTGTATTTGTGGGGACAGGAGACCTTTTTGCCGCCATGTTGCTTGCCTGGACTCACCTTCACCCGAAGGACCTGAAGGTCTGCAACACATTTGTCTTTTCACTCAAACAGTCTCATCAATCTTTTTACACTGTGTAATTAATATATTCTACCTAAATGTAAACAAATCTCTCTTCTGTTTTTCACAGGCCGCCTGTGACAAGACTTTATCAGTGATGCACCATGTCATTAAGAGGACCATTGCTTACGCCAATGGTAGATCACTGTCTCTCCTCTTGGATATGATTGTTGTTATTATTGTTTACCTGACATGAAGGAACAGTGTTTGCTTACTTTTGCTGTAAATACGTTTTAAGTCAACCAGTAGTAATGCCTGCCACTATTGTGATTCATGATGTGGTCACTAGTATTATCTCAAAGAATTCATGTTCACACGCAGATTATAATAATCCACATTGTTTTTTCTATAGTGATGAATCTATTACAAGTAAATAACATTTTGAGGAAGGCAAATAAGTAATGTAATAACTGTTTTCATAAATAACGCTTTACAGTATTTACAGAGAACACGATTTAAATTTGACTGCAAGGTTGACCCCAGGGATTTGCAGGGTATTAAAAAGTCTAAAAAAAGTAAAATTTTAATTTAATTTTAGGCCTTGGAAATTATTTCATTATATATAAATGCATGTTGGCAGGTCTTAATAATGTTTAAGCCCATTTAAAATGACTTACATCACAATTTAAAATCAGCTGTAATAAAACTACAAACGATACCAACGTGGAACTGATAATGTATAGTCTACAAACTTTTATCTAAGAACACTCTTGGCTGTTCCAAGGACCATTGATATGTGTTGTCTCTGTCTGCACTCTGTGAGATATCTTGCTATTTTGAGTGTTATTCTGTACTAAGCCACTTCACATCATCTTCATTATGATGGAGTATAAATATTTCTGGATCTTTGATATTCCTTCATATTTGTCTTCTTGAATTTCATTATTTATGGTCACAAAAGTCTTACATTTAACTTGTTGAAACATGCAGAGACCCTGGACCAGTAAGTCAGTCCGAAACCCTGGTGTTTTACTTAAGCCTCTCTTTTTTCTTTCAGAGGTCGCTGGTCCGGGGAAAAGGCCCAGTGCTGCACAACTGGAGCTGAGAATGGTTCAGAGCAAAGCCGACATCGAGAATCCTGCCATCGTAGTGGAAGCAAAGGTTTTAGAAAAGTCCTCTCAATGAAGGCAGTAGCATTGTGTGTGTGAACATTCACATCATGCTGGTACGAATCAGTTTAGAGTCTGAGCGCCCCGCCAGACACATGTAGGATTTTCACATCAAAGACTGTCACATGTCTCTGCCTTACTCTCTGAGGGAGTACTACTATGTTTCGGGCTCAGAAGGATTTGTTGTATGCACATACTGGAATCACTGCCATGTGTCTGTACTATGGCCTTTTTAGATGGTACCTACTATGATCAAGATTATTTTGTGCGATTAAAACATTTCATCTTGTTTAAAGGTTCAGTGTGTAAGATTCAGTGACATCTAGTGGTGAAGTGTCATGCTGCAGCTGAATACCCCTGCCCTAGGTTTACATGTTTAGATTTTACAGTCTGGGCTACTCTAAAAACATGGTGGCCTCCATAGAGAGAGCCCACTCATGATATAAATACATATGTATATATACGTATGTAAATATAAAGGGCCCATTCTGGGGTAATGAAAACAACAATTCGTACAATTTAGATGAAACACACTAATGAAAACATCACGAGGATTATTTTATATTCAGTTTCAGCCAAAAGGTCCCTTTCCCCTAAATCTTACACACTGACCCTTTAAGCTGAGGAGAAAATACACAACTCCAGTCTACTTGTTGTGGTTAGGATAGCCTTCATAACATGTACTTAAAGTGGGATGCTCACAAGGCATTATAAGCACAGCCGTGAACTATTAACATATTATCAAAAACATGTGTTAGGTCAGAAGTAATACACTAGGCAGAAGCAAAGAGGTCTCTGTTTCCTGGTGGGGAAGGAACAAATGGTAAATATACCAACCATTCTAATCATAGTGATGATGTCAGTTATTTTACCGCATTGTGACTTCTCTGAAATCTTGATGAAGATATGAACGCATGCAGTGTGCTTATATTGCACTTGGGTGTTTATCATGCACTTTAAGTCCTTATACATGTAAGATTGGATGCAATTGCCAAAATATGAATTAACAGTTACATGATTTCAAACTTATTTTTGTAGTGCAATATCTTTTCCATGGTTACCATTAAAATACAGTGTCTGTAATTGCTGAGGTAATGTAACTTCCATCTCATGCAATGAGTATGTAGTCTTTAAAGTTTTAATTAACCCAAATTATGTGACTTTGTTTTGTTTTAGAGAAATCGTTACTTTACTGATATTCACGAATCTAGTTGTCTAAGATTTTTTCAAACTGTTGTTCACCACCTTTTTTAAATTATGCAATGCTTTCTTGAACTATAGGGGATGTGTTACATGTTAGTTTCATGTCTTAAGCATCTCAAATTGAGGTATTTGCACAGATAATCTTTAAAATATTTAGTTATTTTCATGTTTGACTATTTGTCATATCTCAAGAACAGAGTCGGTTATGTGAGACCTTGCTGTGTAATAGCCTTAACAGGGTTATGAAGGAGAAAGAAAACATTGGTTGTGAATGTTTTTTGTGTCCAAATAGCTGATCTCCAACAACACATAATATTAGAAAGTCAAGTGCCAATCTTGAACTGCTGCTCTTATCTAGATGAATATAAGAACAAGAATAATAAATGATTAATCTTTTACTAAAACTGTGTTTTGATATCCATCAATTATCTCTAGCACTTATCTTTTGAGGGGTGGGGAGCTGGAGCTAATCCCAGCATGAACTGATGATTAATATTATTAATAATTATTATTTAATCATTGTTAGGCTTCAAGATAACCCTCCTGGGGGTGCAGTGTTTCTTTTTACACGTTTTTGCTTTAAGTGTAATAGAGGAAATATAATCCTCAAATTACGTTCACTTTGAATAGTGCTAATGATATTGGGTGGTGGGACTGGGAGCATCATTCTGGAAATAAAAATTATCTATATGTCTCTGAATTACAATGGTACAAATTACTACTTGTTTAGTATTTTATTTCTATTTTGCTTTCTTTTCGATCTTTTTTTTATAAATGATAGTGTCTCTGAAAAGTAAAGAAATGAAGAATAAAGACTGACAAGTCAGTGTGTGTTAGCTGTGCGGCCAGGTACTTACTATAGACAGGTGACACAGCTCTGTTTTCTCAGCACTAATCCACAGTATGAACAGCCAGCATTAACCCAAATAACCAGACGGGACGAACTTGTCTGCACACACTGAACCAAGTTAAAATGTGTGCATCTTTTGTGTGGCCGTTATCCACAATGTAATGTGAACGGTTTAGCTGTGAAATTAAAGGAATGGTTTTGCTGTAGTGTCTGGTTGGTGTCTTATGCTGATAATTCCTAATGCCATATGTTATCAGCGGACACACCAGACTGCTTGCACAGGAGGCCCCAGAGGGTTTTTACCAGAACAACAGGAGACTGTTCTCACAGCTGTGGTCTCCAAGACAACTTCAGCTGCAACTATGCATATGCACCAGTAGAGGGCTAAAGGGGGCTAAAGGTAAATCAAGCAAACAAGCAGCTATTCAAGGACTGACACGTCTTAAAGTGACACTGCTGTGCAAGGTTGTACAGATTCAGCGGAAAGGAATTTGTTTAAAAAATAACTGAACTTTTCACATGCAAAGTTAAGACAACAACAAGTGCAATTTAAGAGCGATTTAAGTTATTTAAGTGTGTCAGAATAATTTTTAATCACACTGCTGAAGCAGAACAAGATTAGAGAAGATAGGAGATACGATAAGATAATCCTTTATTAGTCCCTCAATGGGGAAATTTGCAATATTTCATCAGCAATAATCAAAAATAGTAAGCAATAATAAGTAACATGCAATACTTAAGTGTAAGGAAATATAACAAATATAGACAAATATGAATTGAATAACTAACATATACGTAAAATCCAGTGGTGTATAAAGTACTTGAAAGCCATACTTGAGTAAAAGTACAGATATCTTACTTGAAAGTGAGTCCGGTTAAAGTAAAAGTCACCCTTCAGAAAATGAGTATCAAAAGTATCTGGTGTTGAAATGTACTTAAGTATCAAAAGTAAAAGTACAAGTAACAAAATTTAAAATGCTAAGTGCTTTTTATAGTAGGCCTATGCAGACACAAAACAACCCAAAATTGTTCAGTTCAGGATTTATTTCAACTGACTGAAAATTTTGAACCCGAGATGCTGAGGTTAAAAAAGTATTGGACAAGTGCATCTGAACTTCTAGCGACAACAAAGAATCAACACAACAGAATAAACAAGTGCCTCTTGATTCAACCTAAGAACCCTGATAGACCTGCCACTAATAGATCAAATGAATCTTTTGTGTCTATTAGCTGTATTTTGTAACTGCCTGGGTGTTTACCTGCCTGTATACCTGCCTGCCAGCTTATCCACGCATTTACATGTAAGCCTGTTTATTTATCATTAGACTATCTTCACTGAATGGGCCTGCGTTTGTGTTTGCATTTGTTTCCAGCAGGGTGACAATACACCTGTAGGGTATCTTGTCTGTAGGGACGACAAAGTGAAGACACAACCCTGCTTGAAGTTGTACACATTAGCCAGTTTGTACAATACATATATAAAGACTCAACAGCTTCTAAGTTGTGTTGAGTGAGCACAAAGGGCGACTAAGGATTGGAATTGGCAATATATAGATATATAATATCTTTGCAAAAATTATATTGGCATTATAGTGAGTGGAAAACTGGGCCTGACTTCCCACCACCCAGAGATTATAAATTAGTAGTTGCTTTTAAATGATGTTGTTTGATTTCAAATGAAATTAATTGATATTTATGCTTTTAATTATTTTTCATGGATTTGTATATATATTTTCATTTATTCTAATCAACCACTTTTCAACGGCTTCTTTGAAAAGTGCAATATAAATAATAATGAGGAGGAGGAGGGAAATGAATAATACAGTCAGTGAATATCAGTGTATTAAACTGCAAACTGTTACCTGAGGATAACATACAGTTTATTTCTGCACAAGGGAAACTTTGCGATACAAAAATAAAAGTTGACTTTGAAATTATTATATATAAATTAAATACCACCCCTTGTGAACTGGTGTAGAATAAAAGGAGTTATACGGATTGTATACTTTCAATAGTACTTATATTTGTTGTTGTTGGATCAAAGACAAATACAAAATGACAGGTTATTTTATTTGTGTGAGAATGAATGAGGGGCCGGACCGGAAGTAGAGCGCACTACCTTCAGATGGGCTGTGAGGAAATGTGGGGCTTTAACCGACAAACAATAGCGGTCTCGCAAGTCCCATCACCTCAAGTCGCTTTTATTGCCTTTCTGGAAACGGACGAAGTGAGAAGAGCTCAGTAGCAGAGTCGCTTTATTCCGCCGGAGAACGGAAAGCAGCGGAACAACTCCACCGGAATCAACACACAGATCCACCGACTTCCAGGTGAGCCCACAGCACCGTTACTGACACTGACCGCTAACTCTAGCTGGCTAACTAGCTTAGCATGACGTTAGCAAGCAGCCCGGGTGGGTTGAGTGTTTACTTTACGTGTCTATGAGGGGAACGTCATTGTTGTTAGCTAGTGAACACTTCCGGCTAACCGACTCCATCCTCCTCCTTGAATTATAAACACGACTTTAAACCGCAGCGGGGCTAGCTAGGTTAGCATGCTGCCCGTGTGCACCATTAGCAGGTGGCCCCGGTCCCTTCCGGAGCTGCTCGGCTCAGTAACACCGGGTCCAGGCTGGTGTCAGTGACCGGGGATTTGTGCCTGGTCGCCGGCAGCAGCAGCTCGACAGGCTGGTTCGGTTTTAATGTATCGGGGTTCGAGGTGTGAATCTCTGTTTGCTGGCAACTTCTGAGTTGAGCACGCTGCTAGCTTATTATGACATATGTCACTTGCCGTGCTGGGGCGGCGTGGTTGTGTGGAGCCATGCACCCGCACTGATTGCACGTTTTAATATCCACTGGGTGTTTGACATTCACCAGTAAAGAGGATATGAACTGGAAAATGACACGCTGGGCTGAGCTGGAGTTCATACTGGGTTCATTTAAAAAACTGCTCGACCCCTGTGCACCAGCTGGCTCCGTGGTGACCTGCGTCGTAACACACACACACACACACACACACACACACACACACTCACACACTCACACACTCACACACTCACACACACACACACTCACAAAGTCGCATGATGTTAGGTTACTGGAGTTCATTCAAATCCAGCACTAACATTAGGGCTTGCAACTCAGTTTAACCCAGAAAGGCGAAAAGAGAGAGAGCTAGACACAGGCAAGTGCTGTACCCTGATCATTCAAGTGTTAATGGTTTTTAATGTCGGATCATTGTAATGGTGAGACTGGTGGTGTACTGGGAAGGAGACAAGTAGTGTAGAGCCACATGTTAAATATGTGGACTGCTGTATTACTTGGCTTTGCTAAGAGTTCATCAGTCAGCCAGTTGTCTCAATTGCAGTCTTTAATTGTCTTTTTTAATGTGTCTAATGTTTTCCGAATTAGTGAATTTAATTTCACCGTCAACTATTGTATTTACTGTAAATACAAACCAAGTGTGTGCTGCAGTTTCCCCTCAGGGATAAGCCATGTCGGTGTTATTTTATTGCAGTTTTTGCTGGAGGGTTAAATCTACATTGGTCTTACAAAGTGCACAGTAACAATGCAAACAAATAATTTCTCTGTGAGACATGCACGTGTTGCTTTGGTGACCAAATTCCATGCTTTTTTTTTGGTGTGAGGGGGGGGTAATTTTCCCTTCCTCTTGAAGGCTGAACCTTATTAAGCCCTATGAGGAAAATTGTGATTTGTGAATATGGGCTTTACCATTAAAATATGGTTCAAAGCATTTTCCTCAAATCTTCGCTGGTAGTATATCTGAGCCATACAGTTTCATACAAATACAGGTTGGTGTAAAGTCCAGTGACGTGTCTGTTTACACGTGTTGAACTCTTATCTTTCCATCAAGCCAAAGTATGGCCCTCAAGGACTTTGAGACACTCAGAGATTCAGAGATATGCTTATATCTGAGCAGTTCCATCATTCTCTTTAACCCCTTACCAGGGACATATTGTTTTGAGCTTCTCAAGGATTTTGTGACAATCTGGTTAATATCACAGTAACTTTGACATTTCATGTTCAACGTAGATAGGTCATTTCACTTTTAACTTCCAACTTTTAGGTCTCTTAAAATGCAAACTCAGCAGTATCAGCAATGGTGAGCTCACTCACATAAACACACACACGCCTGTGTGTGTTTATGTGAGTGACAGACACAGGTCCCTCAAGTTAGTCCTGCTTGTTCTATCATGGCTGCTCAAGTTGACTGTTCTCGACAGGCCATCAGAGCTTTTGACGGACTATCTGCCACATGTGGTCCTCAATTTCAAATCCCATTCTTCTTTATTATTTTGAAGAACTTAATTTATCATGATTTAAAAGTGGGATATTATTGCAACACATTACTTCGACATCACAGTGAGACAATCAGTTTATCTTTGTACTATCTTTTTTATCATATCTGCCAAAATAAATACCAGTTTAATCTCTTCTAGTGTTGGATCATATTTCATAGCTTCCTGACCTATGTAGGCTTGTTCTTGTTCAGAGGCGGTGGACTAGTGGCAGAAACTTGGACTATGGGCAGAAAAGGTCTCTGGTTCGTCTCTGGTTCGACTCCACGGAGAAACAACAAAAAAACGAACCTGGATTGATCTGTCCAAAAATCCAAGAGGATTCTCCCTACCCTGTCTAGTGCCCCTGAGCAAGGCACATTACTCCCCCAACATCTGCTCCCCGGGCGCCGTACATGGCTGCCCACTGCTCTGTGTGTCCTGCACCAGATGGGTTAAAAGCAGAGGTTCAATTTCCCTCCTTGCATGAGTGTGCTTGTGCATGTCTGTGCATGTGTTTGGGACAAATAAATGTATCTTAATCTTAATCTCATAGGGCTGGTCGATATGTCAAAACAACAAAGAAAGAAAATCGTATCAGTCAATTTCGAATATTATAACGATATAGGTCACATTTTTATTTCTTCAAATAATATTTTTAAGACAGATTTTTGTGAGTAAAGGACACACATTTGATAAATGTTAAACCTTTTACAAATATGAGGTAGGTCAATGTTCCTCACCTCACTGTGCTTACACAATGCATAAACATTATACCTTTGGGCAGTACAGTGTTCTAATGTGCAGGAATATGCACTGTGCTTTGAAACATGAATGACCTTCGTTGTCCAGCTATCACAATGTATTTTTATCTCTTTGCATATTTGGCTTTAATGTCCACTGGCACGCCCTCGGGTCTGTACTCTAACCTTTGACTTATTTGGTGCAGTAAGTGCTTGACAGTTTTTATTTTGCACCTCTCTGCCGCCTTGTGTGAGCCTCATTTGAAATTAATTCTTTGCAAGAATCCAAAGGCTTTTGTCTACTTGCCCACCAGCTCCATTTACCATCTTTGTGTGACTGAGTAATGTAGATATGTCGTGAATAATATTCAGTACCTAACGTTCTCGCAGTGGGAGTTAGGATAGTGGATCTCTGATTTCCAGGCATTGGGTTAATTCATCCCTTATTACACTTGGCCAACGAGATTCAAAGCACAGCTTGGAAGCGGCTGTTTCAAGGAAAGTACTGACTCTCTGTCTTAGGTCATCTTGCCTGTCTATTGGTTTGTGTTATCCACAGTTCATATTTATCCGATAGATCCTTTAGTGTCTCCATTAGTAACTCAACCTCCTCCTCATCTCCTTTCTCCTGTGGTGTCCCCCAAGGTTTCAGACTTGGTTCAATCATCTCTTCTATCTACTTGCTTCCACTAGATCACAGTAAATTACTTTAATTGGACCACAGCATATTATTCTCCTCATCTTGATCAATTTGCATTCTCATAATAATGAAAACACATTTTTATTCTTTTGCCTTGTGCCTAAATTGTTGTGTTGTGTAGTATTATGATTGTAGTTGTTATAGTTATTATTGTTATCACTTCTTATCTGTGTTCACTTTTTTTAAAGCACTTTGGATCAACAAAAATGTGTTGAAAGCGCCATATAAATAAAGTTGAAGTTGACCAATGGCAAGATGAGGCATGAAATTCACCACTATGATTGGCCCTTTAGCGTGATGGATACCATTAGCGTAACAGAAGCCAATCTGCTAACTCTACCTTGTTCGGCAGAGCCCAGCCTTCTGATTTGTTAATGTTAATGAAAAGTGACACATCCAGGGTGCCCATAGCCTGCTAATAAGCACTAATCTGATCCAGTGGATTAGAGGATGGGAATGCATGTAAGACACCGCCTAAGTGCAAGACACAGCTCATGTGTGTCTCACTCCTTCGAGAAGTGAGCCATCTTTCAGTCTATCTGGCGTTCAGTAGTACGCTCTCAGAAGAATCCCCTGTGACATTCAGGAGTTTTTGACATTTTCCTTTTTGCACGTTGTGCGCTCAATGAAGAGCCACTGTTGGTAATTTTCTGGGTGATTGGAAATACTTTGGTGGTCGGTGAACGACCCAGCAAGTTCTGGGATCTGGCTGTGTTCTTGCTGTCATCCTCATAATCTCTCCTGTGGGATTATCATGGCTATGAGGCAGGAAAGCCTGTGACTATCCACTGCTCTCTGCAGGCCCTTCTTTATGTTTTTATTCTGGCTTTGATTTGGGAGGATACCAGTAGCCAAAATGCTGAACCAGAGTGCTGTGATGGTCTTTACTGGGATCTGTGGGGCATTGGTCCTCATGGCAATGGCCTACTATGTCTACTGGTAAGTTAAACACAAGAAAGATGGTTCGTCTTGTGGTCACAGCAAATGAGGATGGCTCATACTAGATTAATTAGAACTTGTAAAAGAGATAGAAGTCATGTAATTACTACAGGGCATAACTCAGCCCTTCACTGTGCAGAGCAGAAGTTGCAAATAATATTTATTATGTAGGATTAAATCAACAAGTGCGTGCTACCTGCCAAGATGTGGTGAAACTTTTTCAACATTTAGCTGCCGTCTGGTGAGGTAGATTTCAACAGCCTTTTCTCATACGAGAGAGTCCTTGCAACCCATGTTTATTTGTTGGCACAGAAGCTGTGTTCAGGTGTTTTCCGGTTAAGGAAAGTAGAAGCAGCTGTCCTTCCTAAGCAGCTTTAACCCAGGCAGCATCTCTAATCTTTCCTTCAGGCTGTGTGGGGCCACAGGTGCATCTCCACAGACTCTTTGGACTGTCAAACTGATTTGAAGTAAATCGGAGTAGATACTAACAAGAAACAAATATATATAAGTGTTTGGACTTCTCTCTAGACCTTGGTTGGCCACTTAATTAAAAATTCTTAAAGCAAATATGTTGAGAGCTTCTGCACAATACACCGAGAGTCTATGAATTAGTGCCTGTTTATTCCAATTTGAATTACTTCATAAATGGAAAAAGATGGGAACAAAGGGTGTTGAGGAAAATGAAGTTTACAGAATGTTTATCTGACCTGTATTTCTGTTAGGGAGACCCTTTGATATGCTGCCTTTGCTAATACTGAACTAAACAAGCTGGAATATCGCCGCCCCGATGTGTGAGAGCTAGATAAAAGTGTGTCTGGTTTTTGGCCAACATGCTAGCTCTATCATTTTACACAGATGCTGTCTTGGTTTTGTGACTACCTCACCTGCCCCGGCCCCAATTCCATGTTGGTACCACTTCAATTTCATTGCATTGAAAACTTGTTTATTTCTGCATATGACAATAATGCCTTCGATGCTTTGAACTTTTAAACCTTGAACCAATGCAGCAAAGCATAACAAACGTCAACATGCTGTGTAAAAGAGGCCTTAGAAGCTGATTATTAAATGTTGGTTATGGGAACTTCTCTATTAAGCTTCACTATTGCTACATGGTAAATGTGCAACAGTCTAACTCTCCACCACCATGACTCCCACTAGGAACAAAGGTCAAATCTCGCACATTATACAGAGACAGTGACAGTGACTGGCCTGATAATCAGAAACATCAGCATGCATAACAGTATTTTAACACATCTTGTCTAAACTCCATATAATTAGAAACATTTGTATGTTTGTAGGCTCAAGAAAACCAACTGAAATTCTGTGGATGTATGACTTTTATCCCTTCTATATCCTTTCTATTATTGCGTAGCAGTGTTGGTAGAAGGATTGATGACACAGGATAAGACATATTGCTGCCAACAAATTGGCCGTGTGTCAACTGTCTCAAAATTATATTACAACATTCTTAGGCTATTTGGTTGGCTTAATTTGCTAAATGAAAGCTAGTTGTTGTAAGGTAGGTTGTTAAAGGCATACAAACCAAAAAAGTTAATGTAAATGTATTGAGGTTACTTGGAAAATTACTTGTAATTTGGATTGTGAGTTTCACTGTTCATATAGTTATATGTGAAGGATGACTGCTCTTGTACGAGACATGTTAGACGATTGTTTTTATAGTTTTACTTGTGAAAAAAAAAATTGGTTATAGAATATATAAAGAAACCAGACAGCCGTCATTCCGAAAATCGCCCTGCACGGACATATTGTCACTGTCTCTCCCTTGTTGTACAGATTGCAGCCTGCTGTAAAAAGCAAACACCAGAAGGCCTCTTTTTTTATACTGATTTGCTGACACAGTTATAGCAGTGAGTGCAGGTGACGGTCCATATGTTGTTGGTGCTCGTACTGCAGTTTATCTGGTTACAATCGGGAGCAAGAACGTTTAGCATCCACAGTAAATTGGGTCATTGAGTCCAATATTAATGCACTGCTATTAAATCTGGAGTGTAGAACTTTTACACGTAAATGAACGTCTGCTTCATTTCCAAACCAATGGTAAATCCTGCCTTTGCCAGGTTTATGTTTTCTTGCGCTACCAGAAGGGGGAGACAGAAGTTACCCCCTGCAGGTTTCAATTTTATGTTTTGATGAATCGAATCAAGTGCTCCTTTTCCACAGATGAAATGTCTCATAAGATATTAAAAAAAGGTTAACATCAACCAATGTTCTACACACAGATCTGAAGAAATGACATATCGGGAAGATTAGAAACTTTTTTAATCGTCACTTTTTAATCGTCACTTGTCAAACATATTTGACATTTCAGTTGCTACTGTTAAGATGACAGTGGTTAAGCAAGTATGTTACGTAATGTGAGATGTTCTTGAGAAAAGTGAGCACCTGGTCTTTTTGACAGAACATCAACTTTTATCTGGGGCAGTTGCCAACTTTCTACCCACACTATCTGTGCTTATTCATCATCCGCCTGTCCCAGCATGCTTTGCTCAAACATGGAAACACCCTAAACTGGTCCCTAATCTGAAAAATGCAGTCATATCCTTACAAAGGGGCAATTAAATCATAATTTTTATTTTTTTTTTATAATCTAGTAAAATACAATTAGCTCTAACAAATCTACAACAATGCTGAACTAATGGATTTAGGCACCTCTTTAGCCACTAAAATATGCTATTAGAAATCATGTCTCAGCAATTACCTTTTGGTTCATGTTGACTTTCCACCCACACTGAGAATGATGGAGGATATTTCTTTTCTCCTGGGTCATTATCTAACAAAGTTCAAACTGGCTGAGCAAACGAGCACAGCATACATTATTAATATCCCTGTAATGACACAGAAATGTTGCCCTTTTTTTGATTAATGTCACTTTGGCACCTAAACCTCTGTTCTGCTTCTATCACAGGACAGTAGTATTGGCCGACGGACCGTGTAAACGCGGCTTGTAAAAGGATCCCACCGTGGTAAGAGACACTGAGATGCATTTTAATTTCTGAGAACTTTTTTGTCTGCAGAATAACATGTCTTCTATTAATGAATTGTTTCCAATATAGTATACCCATTATTTTCACCCTCGTGCTCTAACGTTCTCTGTCTCCTACTGATGATGTCTCGTTGCTGTGCTCTCTCACTCAGGTTGGTCGTAGTGTGTAGAGAGGAGCCTACTCCACCCTCCAGGCTCCTCAGCCATGGGTCTTCTGGGCTATGTGAAGAGTCTGTTTATCCTGCAGCTGCTGATGGGCTTTGTGTTTGTGGTGAGCGGCCTCATCATAAACTTCATCCAGCTCTGCACCTGCATCCTCTGGCCCATCAACAAACAGCTCTACCGCAGAATCAACTGCCGGCTCTCCTACTCGCTCTGGAGTCGTGAGTAGATGATACCTATTCTGTTGTAAAATATTGTTTTATATTTGGATAACAAAGAAAGAGGCAGCGTGCAGTCTATTTACACTTGGCATGGTCCCCTGTCAAATGTACCTAGCTTTGAGTGAGATAAATATTAGTCCTCTGCAGCTTCATCCTCCACAATGTCACCAGGCTCCAGGTGACTTGATCTGTCTGCCATTTTGATACTGGCCAGACAGTGGACTGTGGGTTTATCAAAGCTTTATTTGCCACAAATGGCTCCCTGAATGGGTTAATGAGAGCTGCCGAGGCTCAGCTACACTAAATCTAAAACACTTATTCAGCTTGCTGATAATAATCTGAGGATATTAAAATATTACTTTTAGTATTTAACAATACTAAGTTGCCAATTATATTTTTTTACCTGCTGAATACAAATGAAGTCTTGTGCTATGTGCAGAGCTGGTGATGCTGCTGGAGTGGTGGTCGGGCACAGATTGCACCCTATACACCGACCAGGCTACGGTGGACATGTTTGGCAAAGAGCATGCCATCATCATCCTCAACCACAACTTTGAAATCGACTTCCTCTGTGGCTGGACCATGTGTGAAAGATATGGCATCTTAGGGGTTAGTATAGTAACATATTATGACTCAGAGTTTCAAACCCACATCTTTACACAACGTTTTTGCAATATGCCACTCTTGATGACCTCAATCTATTTTGTGAGAGATCCATGCTTTTGTAATAACAACGTACACCTGTCCTTTGTCTCTAGAGTTCAAAAGTGCTGGCCAAACACGAGCTGCTGAAAGTTCCTCTGATTGGCTGGACCTGGTACTTCCTAGAAATAGTCTTCTGCAAAAGAAAGTGGGAGGAGGACAAAAATACTGTCTTCAAGGGACTGAGCAGACTCAAAGATTATCCTGAATATATGTGGGTAAGTACACACACACATAGTGGATTTGTCTTCTGACGTGTGTAAGAGTTTAAGCAGCACTTTGGATTTCTTCATTTTCTTTTTTCTCTTTTCTTTTCAAGCTCCCACACAACCTTTTGCATGAATACCATATCAGTGAACTCTAGCTTAGTTGCTCAATACGATTTCTGATATATCCTCTGGGTATAGACTTCTTATGAAGAAACAGACATGTAGCTGCCTGAGCACAACAAGTGCTGATATGAGTCTTTCCATTTACAAACCTAAAAGCAATATGTGGATAAAGTGGGGTCTGAAAGTAAGTCAAGTCATATTTATGTACATAGTAAATTAAAAACCAGAGTTGAGCCAGATTCTTGAGGAAAGTTCTTCAAGTTCAGTTGGACTCATGAATCCCCTGATTAGGTTCTGTGGTCAAAGGTCACGGTGACCTCATTTACCAGTGAACAAGATGTATCACCAACACTCACAGGGAATCTAATTAAACCTGGCACAAACATTCACTTGGAAACGAGGATAAACTGATTACAATTTGGAAGTCAAAGGTCAAGGTGACCTAATAAAACCTTTTATCCCCCTCCTGAACATGTTATATTTAGAAAGCCAAGAGAGAATCCTCTCCAGTTTGGCAAAAAATGCCCACGTAGACAAGGATTGTGCTCAAAAGTCAAGGTCCCATTTGCCTCACAAAAATGGTTTTTGGCCTCTTGAACATAATAGTCTGCCAGTAGGGAATCTCTTCACATTTTGAACAGATGTCACTTGTTCTCAAATCTCAGCTGTTTTTATAGGGAACACGGTGTTCTTAATACCAAGGGAAACAATCGCTTAAAGTACACAGATAAGATCAGAGTTGTGATAAACTGTCTTTGGTTGAGTTTTCACAGAGAAGATCTATTCTTCTTCTCTTTTTTATACATACATTGATCTTGGCAATACAAAGATATCATGTTCTGTGTGTGTGTGCACCAGCTGTGTTTGAAATGCACCGACGGTAGGGAGCGGGTTTATTGTTTTTTATGTTAAACTTCATGAACTGGACTTTCCACAGAGCACAGTGTGAGGGAGCTTTCATCCTGCTCGGTGATGCACAGCAGTTCTTTCTCTTGAAATAACGAGTGTTTTACATTCAAACCTGCTGAGGACAGCACTCACTGGTCGCTGTAGGTCATTGCTGAAGGTGTGAAGCACCTTGCGTTACAGATATACAGAATCACTCCACCGGTTCGCCAGCCGAGATTAGACTGATCAGCAGTTGATCTAATTACCTCTTAAGTTGAGCATCCGGCAACTGCTAATGACATACCGGTAGCTTGTTTTGTGGTCAGATAGACCAAGTCAAACGCCTTTGGTTGAGCCGAGTTGCTCCCATACTACAACCTGGGGTGTGAGATGGGGTCATTCTGTTCATGTCACAGATCTCAATGACATTTCTTGTGCTGATTTGGTCAAATAAGACATTTCATGTGTCCCAGACCCTAACCAAGGGAGAAGCAGGCTAACCAAGTTTGAGCTTTTCAGGCGTCTCTGTGACTTTGACTAGCGGTACCAAATGGTTATGAGTGATTGTATAAGTTTAAGTTGAATTGCAAAAACCTATGTTTTGAAATTAACCATTTTTCCCCAAAGATGCTTTATAACGTCATAAAGACCTACAAAGAGACTTGTCGTGGCAGAGATGTCATTACTTATCTGAAGTAATTCTGTTATTATACCAAGCAGAAGAAGGGTACTGGATGGGACAAGAGAAAAGAGGTCACCTTTAGTCTGCATGTGTGGCTTTGGTTAACACCTCTCTCTTCCCTTCACAGTTTCTTCTGTATTGCGAGGGAACCCGTTTTACAGAGAAGAAACACCAAATCAGTATGGAGATTGCAGAGAGCAAAGGTCTCCCCAAGCTCAAATACCATCTACTACCCCGAACCAAAGGATTTACCACAACACTGCAGTGTCTTAAGGGCACAGGTACTGTATAGAAATACACACACACACACTCCATCATGATTAAATCACATGTTTTTGGTTCTTAATGGGTTTTTTTCTTCTTCGCTGTCTTACAGTAACTGCTGTGTACGATGTGACTCTCAACTTCAAAGATAACCAAACCCCAACTCTCCTGGGCATCGTCAACGGCAAGCAATACAAATCTGACCTGAGTGTGAGGTGAGTGCCGCCTTCACCCTCCATTTACCTCAGAATGACCTTCTATTGTAAAGATAAAGCATCACACTGCCAGCTGTGCCGAGTCCCTTCGAGTGGAAGATGATGAATGTAGTTTAATCTCGTGGCCTCCCTCCAATCACATTTTTGTCCTATAACATTGAAACAGACGGTGAGTGTGATCGGGATGTTGGCAGGCTTCCCAGCGTGTTTATGGTTTCAGAACAGTAACTCTAATGGCAGAGCACGCCTACTGAGTGTAGAACAGGTCAAGAGATTGAAATAGATCAGGGGGGCTTTATTCTAGATAGCAAAACTGCTTGGTTTTTACTCGGGGAGAGAACCTTTTTAGTTTTGCGGTAACATAGAATAGACCAGAGTCAGTTGCAGCAGCAGATCTATGATGCAAAGAAATAAGTTATTGTTAGTAGAGTCCTCTAGTGGTTAGTCACTGCCATAACAGAATGATATTGGTCACGTTGGCTGGATGTTTTTTTTTTTACACTGCACATGTCTGTAATCGGGGAAAACGAGCATTAACCATGCGTGTCAGGGACAGGGTGACACAAACTGAGTCCAGCTTATAGTAAATGCATGGAGCTCAGGTTGGGTTTGGACACAAAAACATAATGCCTGTCTGATTCAGGTTGGACTTAGTTATAGAAAGATACGGCAGGGTTTCCCCCAGAAAACTTGCTAAGCCTGGTGGTAGGGCTGCTAGAAGGCACCCGCGGGGGGCACTTTGTTTAATATGCACACCTAACTTTTTTATTTTTATAAGGGGTTAAATAGATACTTTGATATCTTTTTGAGTTGCACTGCTGACTTAACTTATAAGCCCTCTTTTTTATTTATTTTTATCACGTTGGAGTTGCTAGTTTAAACCTACAGTTTTGCACTTTAATATTTGAGCCTTTGTTTACATTTTGTTTTGTGCTGCATTATATGGTGACATACAGTTTGTTGTTATCAAAATAAAATTAACTGAATTGGAATGGTCAATTTGATTTTTTTGGAGGAAAATTAATCGTTTAGATTAATCGACTAATCGATAAAATAGTCGTCAGATTAATCGATAGAAAAATAGTCGTTAGTGGCAGCCCTACTTAATATTAAAAAAAAAATCAAGTTTGCTGTGAACATAGCAGTCAGGTCTCTTATTTCAGAAACAATGAACCGTAACAGTTTGGTTACCAATAAAAGGTAAGCCTAGTACTTCTTTGCTTTCAGCCAGCTACTCAAACAGACAAGCAACACAATAACAAACAAACCAAAATACACAGGCAAGTGTCGGCCTACTTTGAAATAAATTAAACACAGAACTTTGTAGGGCTATTTGAGTCCTCCTCATATTTGTGGAAAATGTATGAAATAAGAAGTACCCTATTTTTAAATAAGCCTGGCGGCCCGCCAGGCCTATACAGCACTGGGGGAAACCCTGTAGGGGATTGGAAAAGTGGTGATAACCAAATTGAAATTACAAGTTTTGTGCCATCATTAGTTTTCAATCCAGAATCACACTTCACCTTTGGAACTCCTCGTTCGTACTCGCGTCACTGACTCCGTGCTTACAGTCATTTAAATGACCTGCTTCTGTGTGTCCTGTTTCATGTTTGGAGGTCAAATGGTTTGTAATAATATCCATTTGTGTGTAGTTGTGTTTGCTTGAGTTTGTGTTCTCCCAGGATTTAGGTGGTTGCTTGTTGACGGTGGTCTAAACAAAAATGACCTCCCAGTGTGTCGTCCTTTGTATTTGTCTGGGTTGTTGTGCACTTTATGTGCACATTTCTAACTGTCATTGCTAAAATTTTAATGAGGCTGAAACCAAATGTGATTCAGATCTAGTGTAAAGTTATTTACT
Source organism: Limanda limanda (assembly GCF_963576545.1). Taxonomy (NCBI): domain Eukaryota; kingdom Metazoa; phylum Chordata; class Actinopteri; order Pleuronectiformes; family Pleuronectidae; genus Limanda; species Limanda limanda. Next base: position 21,606,810 of record NC_083651.1, on the reverse strand, counting down.
TTTTCCCATCCAGACGGTTCCCTGTGGAGGAAATACCAGATGATGAGAAGGAGTGTGCCAATTGGCTGCACAAGCTCTACCAGGAGAAGGTAAAACTGACATTTAAGACTTAATATAGGATTAAAATGACAAAGAATGCATTCAAATGAAGTAGCAGCGATTCCAGGTTCAAGTCCTTATTGTGCTCAACAAAAAAAAAGCAGCACAATCAAGCAACAGTTAAAACCACATGTTCATAAACAGACATCTGAGAAGTTGTGCACATTCCCTAGAGTTGTAAAATGTTTCTGAGATTAAAACAAGTGATTTTTGAATAATATGTAAACACACAAGCCCAGAAGTTCCTCCGGATACTATCAATTTAACTTTAGTCTGAACCGTGACTATATATGCACATTTAAATATGGTGACTGTTTTTCATGTCATATATGATCACTTAATGTTTTTCTTCTCTGACACAGGATGCCTTACAGGAACACTACAGCAAGGAAGGCAAGTTCCCCGGACCCACAATCATCCCACCTCGTCGACTATGGACGCTGCTGAACTTCCTGTTTTGGGCCACCCTGCTGCTGTCGCCCCTCATCAATTTTGCTTGTGGAGTGGTCGTCAGCGGCTCCCCCCTCCTCATCATTGGCTTCATCATATTCCTCATCATAGGTAACACATGCATGATATATCTTCCACATGAAGCTCCAGACTGTGGCTCTTTACCTGGAAAAAGTTAAATTCAAGGTTTTGGATTTACATTTTATTTGGCGTTTAATTTGATCTCTTTGTTCACTCCTCCTCTTTTTTTTGTCTTTGCTCTCTCCCCAGCTTCCATAGCTATCCGACGCCTCATCGGGGTCACGGAGGTGAAGAAAACAGGCTCCAGTTATGGAAACCAGGAGGCCAAGAAACAAAACTAAAGTGCGTCACCCCCTTAACCCCAAATACTCCAACCCCCCTACTCCCGTGTACGGCCCCCTCTGTGTGGCCGTCCCGCGGTGTCTCACCCCGACCCAACTACTTCCTTCTCCTACCGTCGAGTCTGTTGGTAGGTCGCGGAGGAGAAAACTAAATAGAGACCAGAGTTAGAAATTTGAATAGTACTTCAGTAAGAGAGAAAGAGCATGGAAGGTCTGGGGGGGGGGAGGGGTCAAGCTCTCTGGTGTAACACAAAACAAAATGGAGAGGGAGACACAGCATCGTTTCCTGCTGCATCTTTCTAAGTCCAGCTCGTCCCCATCCCAGACACATTCAAATTCCATTAACACCCAAGGTCAAGCTCCTCACCTGTCACATGGACAGCCAGTCCGCCCATCGTCTGCTCCTGCACTACCTACCTCCAAATCCAGTCATGGTCATCAGCCAAACAGGGTGTGGGGGTGTGCTCAGAACACAGAACACAAATGAATCCACATTTGTTCATCTCAACCCTCCAGGGGCAGTGTGTCACTGCAACATCTGTGACATGCAGGATGTCTCCCTTGGGGACCAGTGCCCCTAAAGGGTCGATTCACCCAGATCACAAAATAAATGTACCATTTCAACTTTTACATATCTAGCAATGCAGATAGTTCTGGTTTTTATACAGGCAAAGTCTGCGATTTCCATTTTCGTGCTGAAAAATGGAGGTAAATAAAAATATGTTCATGATGTTCAAATCATTGTTGAAGTATATTTGACAAAGGTAAGAGCAGAAACAGTGTATGTCTTTCTTGGAAAATAATTAATAGTTTTCATTGGAAACTATGTTTTAAATGTAAAGAAAAGGGAATTCATCATCTGATTTTCAAAGTAGCTTGGCAGTTTCTGTGAAGAGACAATTCACTTGAGTTTTTCAAAAATTATTTCATTTCATTAAAGCAGCGTTGGTCACATTCAGTTTCCTTTTTTGTATCAGGGCAGGAGCAGAAGTCTCAGAGCATGGAACTCAAAACTATTTAAATTCCACATCATCTCCGGGGCTGAAGTGGGAAAAATATCTGTTTTTTATTTAAGTCTTGTGATGTTGGTGAATCAACCCGTTAACTTCCTGGTGTGAAAACCTACCATCGGTTACAGGGGTCATGTGCAGCCCGCAGCACCAACACCCACACATTCATTCACTCCTATTTTCATTTTGATTTACAGAGACAGAAATCTGCATACATGTTATTATTGGTCTTTTTAACATGCCGGGATCAGCTGACCCTGAAAGTTTGCTGGTCATTTACCAAGAAATCCCAGTCTGAACACTGAGGCACTTCAACCTGCCCACTAGCACTCTGATACCAGTTAAAATGCAGCTCACGCCGCTCTGGTTGATGTGACTGATCTGCTGCTGAGTGGCGCTTGATTCCAGAGAAAAGGTCACGGACTGTCTCCATGAAGCCTTGCAGCTGTTAGCACATTATTTAGCTTTCCTGATATAGAACTGATATTTTAACCTTTGCCTTAAATCAAGCTTGCTCAGGCGAGGGATTTGCTTATTTGCTGGCCATTTAAAACTGCACCCTCCTCTTCCCTCTGTTCTTTTTGAAATACCAACCCTCTCTCCCTGCCATTACCACAGTGCATGGGGGGGGAGTGCATTCATTTGGTTAAAAAATGAATGAATAATTGAGAAACACTGTAAGTCTTTTAAAGTTGAGAGTGAGGAAGGTGTTGGTTTGGATAAGGCTGAACTCCGTGTGCAACTTTGTTCCTCTGGATATCAGCACAGCGACACCTGGTCATCGCTGCTGCACTTACATTTCTACACATTTTAGAATCGCTCATCCCAGAGTTGGTTGTTTTTAACTCCCACATTCAACATGAGCCACATTTCCTGGTCCTCAAATTCAAACAATGGTAGCAAAACACGAGGGGGTATTCTGTGTCCTGCTCTCTCTCCTCCCCTCCGCCCTGCTGTGCCACATGTAGTATCTCGCATTTCTCTTTTCAGTTTCTGTTTTCCCCCGTCACTCGTCAGCAGCGATATGTTGTGTCCTTTCTGTAGAGCTCTCTCAACCCAGACAGACTTCATGCAAAGCCTTAATAGACAGTGCTGCTTCGGGGTTTTTTGTGTGAAAATGTAGAAGCTAACTTGAGCCCCTGTTGTAGTGAAGGATCAACATGTGAAAAATGTCCTCCAGTATAGCAAGCAAGTTTATGGGATTAGCTGTCAAGTGACTTGTTCTTAATTTTTAAGATGAAGAAATAACGAGAACTGAGAATGGATTAAAGTAACGTTCATAATTTAACCACTTTTTTGATCACAAAGATACTTGGAGTTGCTTTTACCTCAAATTCTTGTGAAAAGCTTTAGGATCTTAGCCAATTTTTCTTTTAAGAAATCTCCACAAATGTGCAGCATCAAATGCAAAAGCACTTCAATCCATCCTCTCATTCAAACTAATTTTCAACCGCAGTTCAAACAAGTAGAAAAGCTTTTGCTTTGGATGTTTGTTTTTTTACAGTGCACTGTATTTAGAGTCCTTCACTTTTTTCACTTGGCAGCTTTATGCTTAAAACATTGAACTATTTCCCCCAGGACGAGGACAAAAATTAGATTTTTTTTTTCTGCAAATTTATTGAAAAAGAGAAACTGAAATATCACATTAACATAAATTTTGGGGACACGTTTCTATGACACTTTACTTTTGGCTCAGATGTTTCTACAACTTGACTTCACACGTGGTGAACTTAACGGATTTGGTCTCGCACAAACCAAGTTATGAGGTCAAAGGAACTTCTCTGGGTGGAGGGAAAGCTGAAGAAGATCCTGAGTGCTCAGGACCTCAGACTTTACATTAAGTTCGTCTTCCTTCAGGACAATGACTCCAAACTGACAGACAAGATGAAACCGGTCTGACTTAGGGACGATTCTGTTAATCTGCTTGAGAGAGACAAGCAGAGCTCTGACGTGAAGATGTCTGTGCACTGACAGTCCCCGGTTCTGCTGAGATTAGTAGAAAATCCCAAAATCCAAGAAAGATGCAAATGTAGGAACTACAACTTCTAAATACTTTCTAAATGTGATATTTCAGTTTTCCATCTTTAATACATTTGCAAAACTTCCTTAACTCTGTTTTCACTTTGTCTTTATGGAATATTGATTGTAGGGGGATCTGAGGAAACATTTAAATGTTTCTAGCTTCAAGCTGTAACATAATGTGAAAAAGTAGAAGGTGTCGAATTGTGACGCTTTACTTTTCTTTTTTTCTTTTCTGATTTTTCTCCTGGAATCAAATATCATCAGAAATTGACTATGATTTCTAAATTCAAAGATATTTCCGTTGGCTCCTTTTGTGGCAGTTTTTCTGTTTTCTAAGGTGGTTTTTATGTTTTCGTTCAAACAAAAACACTTAAACATTAAAGGATTTCATCACTAAGCAACACTTACTCTTGACTTTTTTGGATTTGTGTGAGTTTCTCTGTTTGCACTGCAGTTAAAGTGAAAGGAAGTAGGTTTTCCACCATCCATGTTTTATCTTCATCGTCAGCAGCCATTTTCACAGAGACACACTGGCATCCTCCTCCTTATGATCATGACACAGCCATAACCTTCCATTAACACACTGTAAAGTCCCTAATGTTGTGATGCTATGTGGAAACTAAACTGAAAATATGTACATAAGTTAAATGATGAATGTCACATTCACTTTTAGAACTTGTTGTTTGTAGCAGTTGTTTTGCAATAGACCCGAATGAGACAAACCAACAGGACATGTCGGATCCACTCGCAGAAATGTGACGGCATAAATATGTACATAATGTAAATGACGCCGTGACATTCTGTTGCAGAAACGTCGAGATGCTCTTCTGTTATTTTTGCAATAGCGAATGACAAGGCCGTGCATTCAGGCTACAACCAAATGTAAAGCAGTGTTGAAAAGCTACAGAGCGAGAGTCAAACAGAGCCGGCCTCACAGGAGCAGTTCACAAAGTCATCTGCAGAGGTTGTTCTCCTCGTCGCTGTCTCGCCTGTCAGGTCTGGAGCTGCAAGTACCTTCAGCAACGCATCTAATTCAAACGAGAAGGCTGTAGTCACAGACGATGCTTACCGAGCATTTTTCCCTGACTTTGTAATTAATCATGGTTTCTTACTGTAGTCATCACTTTTTGCATGATGTGCATCATTGCACAGTCACCGAATCGAGTTAATTCTGACTCAGGGACTCTTAAAGACTGGCAATGCAGCAGCTGTGGCAATAACTGAATTTGAATCTGAATAAAACGCTTTCTGAGGAAGCTCAAAGACTGTGGCTCTTTTGTAAACATGTATATATAATAAATACATATATACAAAGGCGATAGACTTCTTGTACAAATAGCTTGACTTGATTTCCTTAAAGTTCATGAAAACGGTTTTAAGAAAACTTTTTAATAATCATGAAATAAACCACAATTAAGTTAAGTTTCTCAAATTAGAGTTCAACTGATTTAATTTTGAGCCAAGAACTTTCAATATCCATTGGTCCAGTTTGTTCAGCCTCAAAATCCCATGTTGGCTTCAAATATAAATGTATTGTACAATTAAAAATGAATAGTAAATTATTGTGAATAGTTTTGATTAGAAATGTATAATATAACTAGAATTAAGGTTTCCCTACAAAGATATTTACAAAGATATGAGATTACAGAACTGTAATTCAACTGATCAATGAAAGCTTATAACCGAGCATAATCGTTTATTTTGTTCTTGGGGGCCTTATGGACATTTTTCCCTCTTCACACTAGTGAGAAGAACACAGAAGAAATGTACCTTCGTATCTTTCTTGTTTCTTTATAGTCACATCAGTCAGCTGCCACAGAGGCAGGGAGTGGACAGTAGAGGGAGCTGTTGAGCTGTTTCATGACTGATATTCAGGTCTGGTCTGTGGAGGCAGCTCGGTAACACACAGGCGGAAGTCTCCAGAATAAGAGAGAGGGGAAAGGAAACGGGTAGAAACCAAATGATTGTGCAAGCGGTTAAAAGTACACTCAGAACTCTCACAGCTTATGTCCACTGCCCTTAATGTGGATACAACTCTGCTGTTGTATAGATAAATAAAGCTTCTCTAAACCCTTTTGAAAGAGAATTGTGAAATGGGAAAGTCTAAATCCTAAATAATCTTCGGCTACGCTGTGACCTGGATTATCCAACCGCTGAAAATGTGATGAAACCTCACTCACTCTTGTGTAAGAAATAAAAATTCACAAACATCAAGTTACCGGCTTGTCTCAGAGGGAAGATAACACATTTGTAGTGTAGATTCTTTAACAGGCCAGCTTTTCATCGTGTTTAGTTTAGCCAGGCTTAGAGGTAATGATGTCTAATCTACTGATCAGTCAGCAGTCGCCTCAGCGTACCCTCGGGTTTGGCTTTTAACGTTTATGCGATTAAAAGGCCGAAACACCTGACACCTGACAGAGCTTAAAGATGATGGTTACACAACTGCTCCCCCCCCCCCCATCTCTCTCTTCTCTCTCCTTTTTGCCAACCGCCATAGACACATGTCCCCATATGTAACATAACCAACTAAGAGGATAAAAACTTTAATAACCTTAATAATAATGATAATAATAATAATATGGTTATTATTATTATTATAGTGACAACAATAATCATAGTAAACGTTAACATTATACGTTATTTATTTATATAGCATCTTTTATAACACAGTTAAGGTGCTTTGAGCATTTACAATGGATAATTGAAGACAAACAATAACAAATTATTTAAAAGGCAATTTGAAGATATCACAGCAATAAAGCAAAGACAAAGATTCTTTTTTACAATGAGACAAGATAAAATAAAACATTATAAAATTATTAAAATAAACACATTAAGATGAGCACTAGGAGAAAGCTAACTTTAAAAGGTGAGATTTGAAGAGGACGAGACAGATCTTCTCACGGAGAACTAACCTTAGTTAGACTCTGAATAAACATTACAGAATTAAATCTTCTGCATTACTTCCTCCTGAGGAAGATTAATCTGTTTTGTTGCTTTTACATGTAAAAAAACTAAAAGTAAATCAGATAAAAGTCATTTTCTTCCACCGTGAATTAATAACAGAATTCTATTTCGTATTTTGGTCAGTTTGAATCCGTATATGAGAGGATTCAGGAGCGGAGGAATGAGGAGAAATTCTATAGCGATGAAGTTTTGAAGGCCCTGAGGCAAATCTGTGGAGCCAAACCGCATGTACATCAAATCAAAAACTATCACAATAAGGAACGTGGTCATAGTAATCAAATGGGGCAGACATGTCTGCATGAACTTTCTACTGTCGTCTTTGGACCTCACACAAGTTCTAATAATATGCATGTATGTCCAAATGATGAAAAAGCCATGAAAGCAATAGATTAAAATTATAGCATATGAAACTGCCTGGTTTGAAAATGTGTCGGCTTCAGAGCAGGCGAGTTTAACGATGACCCAGTTCACACAAAAGAGTTTCTGTAAATTTGTGCTACATAGCTTCAGTCTGGACGTTAGCCCGATATTGATGGTGAAAGCACAGAAAGGTGTTAGCCAGGAGAAACACACCAGCTGAGAGAGCCTCCTCTTGGACATCAGAGAGTGATAGTGCAGCGGACGACATATAGCCAGGTACCTGTCATAGGCCATAATTGCCAGATTGGACAACTCACAGCAGGCAAACGAGTACATGACAAAAGCCTGGAGGAGACATCCTGCATAGGAGATTTCAGGAGCAGGCGACAGCAGATCAAGAAGAAATTTAGGATAGAAACCTGTGGTCCCGTAAAGTCCATTAACACAAAAACTGCACAACAAGATGTACATCGGTTCATGCAGGTCTTCATCTAAGATAATGATGGCGATGATGGAGATGTTGAAAAACAGAATCATACAGTAATACAGTAAAGTGAGTGAGAAGAGCGTTATTCTGTAACTAAATGACTCGTTGAAACCGACCAGAATGAAATTTCTAACGATAGAAACATTTTCCATGATCAGATAAAATAATCATCACACCTCTCTCTTCAGACTCTACAATTCCTGTGTAATAACATCCGTGGTGACGGAGTACGAGGGTTGAGGTGTGACGTGGTCACTTCCCTTAAAGGTCTCGATCTCCCTCTACACCTTCTATTAATAACAACTTCGGCAACAACAGCAAAACTAATGGGAATAAAAAAGTTGTTGTTGTTGTTGAGCAAGTGTAGAGGTGAACAAAACACAAAGCTAGTTTGACAACATTATTTGTCTCATAATGAGGATACTTGCAATTTAACAAAATAATATAAGTTGTATGACTTAAAGTTAAAGTAAAATAGGTTTTGTTTCCATTCAGTCTTACTCATGAGACACATTGTGTGTAACAGTGAGGAATATTAATTAAGATTTATTTTTTTATATAACATTTGAGTTGCAGCATTTCAATACTGATCAGTGGAATAGTGTGAAACCATGGCAGCACATGTCTTATATTACCACATGCATGTGTGATATTCAGCTGCACTTTAAATTCAAATTTGTATTTGATTTACATCAACACACAACTCATATTAGTGACTGTATACACTTTCATACATGGCTAGAGTTCCTGATTATGTTTATTGTCATGACCAAAAACTGTAAGTAAAGATGGACGACATGAAGGCCCCTTTAAAAGTGAAGCCTAAAGAATCTTGATCGCCCCCTGGTGGCTGCAACCACTGAATTTAGTTTAATTGTTACTTTTTACAATAAGTTTAGTTTTTAATAGTTATTTGATGCAATAAAACAGGATGAAATATGATGATTGACAGCTGAGATTGTCAGCAGGACTTCAAAACGAATCCTGTTGCACATATTTTCGAACAAACATATCATTGCACCTGTAAACCGTATCAATAAAGTGCAAAATGTTTTGAGATTGAACATGGCCCCGTTCTTCCTGGAGCAAAAAGCCCTTCCACTTGGTGCAGTCCAGTGACCTCATCTCTGACATCATACCATAAAACCAGGAATGCTGAGTGGCCACCTTCTGCACATTCGATCTGAACTGAGGAACACACATTTCAGTAATGTTCAAACATGCCACACAGGAAGGTAACTACTGTCTCATTTCTTTGTGTTTACTTGAATCTACTCATGTGTTTTAATGTGAAATGTGTCAGTGCTAACACAAACAAACAAGTCATAATAACTGTGCATTCACAATTTCATCTGCTCCCGGGAAGGCCCAGAGTTGTGAATAGTCATAATTATCCTCAGCGTCCCCTCGGGTTTCATTTTTAAATCTATGCGATTAAAAGGCCAAAACACCTGACACCTGACACCTGGTCTCTCTCTCTCGTTCTCTCTCTCTCTCTCTCTCTCTCTCTCTCTCTCTCTCTCTCTCTCTCTCTCTCTCTCTCTCTCTCTCTCTCTCTCTCTCTCCCCCATATCTCTTCTCTCCCCTTTTTGCCAATGTCTCCCCTCTCCTCCCCATTTTCCTCCGCTCACCCCAACCAGTTGAGGCAGATGTCCGCCCACAGCGAGTCTGGTTCTGCTGGATGTTTCTTCCCGTTAATGAGGGAGTTTTTTCCGCCTTGATATGTTATGATTTAACCTTTAAAGTTGAACTGAATTGAAAAGCTTTCATTTGTATTCATTCTTTTTTTTTTTTGCCATAGATGTGAGAAGCACTTTGTAACCTCGTCTAGATAAGTGACATACATATAAAGTAATTATTGAAAGTTCATATGACTCATGATGTGTGACTGACAGCAGGTCCACAACACTGACTTGTCTCTGTCCTCACTTGTCCATCTCATGTACCTAAATGTTGTGAGTCCATCTCCAGATGCAGAATTAAACTTACAGAGAGACCAGAGTTGACTCTCAAGGTAACAGCAATACAATTATTATTAAAGTGACACAAATGTTTGTGTGTTAAATATTGTTTTCTGAATTAATTTCCCTAAGTCCTGAATTATTTTTTTAAACCAAGAGAATCTCCTTTGATTTCTAATTCCTCAAATTCTGATTGAGAACACGTCGTTTTAGGAACAGCTAGATAAGTCCTTCTTAGGGATGAAGTGTTTTCTGCATCCATCATCACAGCTCATTAGGGAGCAGTGTCGTATCTATGTAAACAACTCACTGGTTCCTATCCACATGAGACTCTCCCATTGAGTTGTTCTATGTTGCGGAAGATTGAGAATATTATTGAAATGAAAACAAAAGTGGAACAAATTTGATTTAAAGGCTCTGAGCACCAACACAAACATGACCTGAGCGCTGACTTTTAATTTTTCCTTCCTGTCTCCAAACACTTCTGACACATCCAAGAGAAGAAGAGGAGAGTGTTAATCAAGGACGCAGCTCGAACCATCCCTACAAGAAACTAAAATATTAAACTATTTATATTCATATTAAGGCACAAACATATATAACAACATAATGTTGAATGATATTTCTTTTTATTAAAATATTTGAGAAAATCCTGTGATGTGATGTCAATGTTTGAGGGATACAGTATTAGATTGCATGATTGTAGAAACTGTAACATCTCCACTATATGTAACATAACCAACTAAAAGGATAAAAACTGTAATAATCTTAACAATAATGATAATATGATTATTATTATTACTAATAATATTATTATTATAATTATTATTATAGTAACAACAATAATCATAGTAAACATTTACAATATACATTATTTATTTATATAGCATCTTTTAAAACACAGTTAAGGTTCTTTTATCATGTACAATGAAAAATTTAAGACAAACAATAAAAAAATATTTTAAAGCAGTTTGAAGATATCACAGCAATAAAGATTTTTTTTACAGATGAGACAAGATAAAATAAAATATTATTAAATTATTCAAATAGACAATAAGATGAGCACTAGGAGAAAGCTAACTTTAAAAGGTGAGTTTTTATGAGGACGAGACATCTGCTGACGGAAAACTAATCCTAGTTAGACTCTGAATAATCCTTTCAGAATTACCTCTGCTGCATTACCTCCTGAAGAAGATTAATCTTCTTTATTTATTTTACATGGAAAAAACTAAAAGTAAATCAGATAAAAGGTCATATTCTTCCACCTTGAATTAATAACAGAATTCTATTTCGTATTTTGGTCAGTTTGAATCCGTATATGAGAGGATTCAGGAGCGGAGGAATGAGGAGAAATTCTATAGCGATGAAGTTTTGAAGGCCCTGAGGCAAATCTGTGGAGCCAAACCGCATGTACATCAAATCAAAAACTATCACAACAATGAACGTCATCATAGAAATAAAATGGGGCAGACACGTCTGCATGAACTTTCTACTGTCGTCTTTGGATCTCACACAAGTTTTAATAATATGCATGTATGTCCAAATGATGAAAACCCCATGAAAGAAATAGAATAAAATTATTATGTATGAAACTGTCTGGTTTGAAAATGTGTCGGCTTCAGAGCAGGCGAGTTTAACGATGACCCAGTTCACACAAAAGAGTTTCTGTAAGTTTGCGCCACACAGCTTCAGTCTGGACGTTAGCCCGACATTGATGGAGAAAGCACAGAAAGGTGTGAGCCAGGAGAAACACACCAGCTGAGAGAGCCTCCTCTTGGACATCAGAGAGTGATAGTGCAGCGGTCGACATATAGCCAGGTACCTGTCATAGGCCATAACTGCCAGATTGGACAACTCACAGCAGGCAAACGAGTACATGACAAAAGCCTGGAGGAGACATCCTGAATAGGAGATTTCAGGAGCAGGCGACAGCAGATCGAAAAGAAATTTAGGATAGAAACCAGTGGTCCCGTAAAGTCCATTAACACAAAAACTGCACAACAAGATGTACATCGGTTCATGCAGGTCTTCATCTAAGATAATAATGGCGATGATGGAGATGTTGAAAAACAGAATCATATAGTAATACAGTAAAGTGAGTGAGAAGAGCGTTATTCTGTAACTAAATGACTCGTTGAAACCGACCAGAATGAAATTTCTAACGATAGAAACATTTTCCATGATCAGATCAAATAATCATCACACCTCTCTCTTCAGACTCTACAATTCCTGTGTAATAACATCCCTGGTGACAGAGTACGAGGGTTGAGGTGTGATGTGGTCACTTCCCTTTAAGGTCTCGATCTCCCTCTACACCTTCTATTAATAACAGCTTCGGCAACAACAACAAAACTAGGGGGAATAAAAAAAGTTTTTTGTTGAGCAAGTGTACAGGTGAACAAAACACAAAGCTAGTTTGACAACATGAGATAAGATACGTCTTTATTAGTCCCATAATGAGGACATTTGCAATTTAAAGTTATTGTCAAATACGTTTTGTTTTCATTCAGTCTTACTCATGAAACACATTGTGTATAAAAGTGAGGTATATTAAATTAAGATTTATTTTAAATGAAGCATTTCAACAATGATCAGTGGAATAGTGTGAAACCATGTCAGCAAATTTGTTATATTACCACATGCATGTGTGATATTCTGTGTTATTAAAGAGCTGAACTTTAAATTCAAATTTGTATTCGTTTTAGCCGTTGACTTTTAATTTTTCCTCCCTGTCTCCAAAAACTTTTATATTTGTTCAACTGAGGATTCAATCTGACCCATTCAATTAGACGTTATTTATACAGCACTTTCAAAACACAGTTATAAAGTGTTTTAAACATTTAAAATGAAGACAAAGAATTTGAAGATATCACAGCAGTAAAGCAAAAAATGTTTTTATTTTTTAACAGATGAGACAAGAGTAAAAACAAGATAAAATAAAACATAAATAAATAATCAAATAGACTGTAAAATGAGCACTGGGAGAAGGGGAACTATAAAAGGTATCTTTAAAAGAGATTTCAAAGAGGACGAGGAGTTTATCAGACAGATCTGCTCATGGAGCCTTGACAGAAAAGGTCCGGCCCCTCTGGTCCTCAGCCGGGAATGTGGAATGGTGAGCCTCCGCTGAGGACCTCAGGTTACAACCAGGCACACATAGTGTGAAAGGATCAGAATGTAATTAGGTGCAATTCCAGAAAGGGCCTTAAAAGTCAGCAATAAACACTTAAAATCAATTCTACAATTTACTGAAAGCCAATAAAGAGAAGTTAATGCATTGATATGCTATATAACGCTTTTGTAGCAAACACGTATTTGAATTGAATTTGATTTTTATTGCGCCAAATCACAACATAAATTATATCAAGCCACTTTACATAGTAAGGTCAAGATTTTACAATATTTAGTTTATACTGAGGTATGCAGTCCTCATGTGGAACAAACCGAACCATCCTGACGTGACCCAAACATCATCTTAAAGCAAACACATTAAATTCTTTAGACATGAGCATTGAATGAACCTTAGTTAGTCTCTGAGTAAACATTACAGAATAACATCTGCTGCATTATTTCCTCCTGACAAAGATGAATCTGTTTTGTTTCTTTTACATGAAAAAAACTAAGTAAATCAGATAAAAGGTCCTATTCTTCCACCGTGAATTAATAACAGAATTCTATTTCGTATTTTGGTCAGTTTGAATCCGTATATTAGAGGATTCAGGAGCGGAGGAATGAGGAGAAATTCTATAGCGATGAAGTTTTGAAGGCCCTGAGGCAAATCTGTGGAGCCAAACCGCATGTACATCAAATCAAAAACTATCACAACAAGGAACGTGGTCAAAGAAATCAAATGGGGCACACACGTCTGCATGAACTTGACCCTGCCGTCTTTGGACTTTACGCTGTTTGTGATCAGATGCATGTACGTCCAAACGACGAAAAAACCATGAGACACGTAAATGATAATGGTTGCATAAGAGAGGATATTATTTGAAAAGGTGTCGGCTTCAGAACAGGCGAGTTTATATATGATCCAGTTTACACAAAAGACTTTCGGGATTTTCGAGCCACACAACCTGAGTCTGGACGTCAGTATAACACTGATGGAGAAAATACAGAAAGGTGTGAGCCAGGAGAAACACACCAGCTGAGAGAGCCTCCTCTTGGACATCAGAGAGTGATAGTGCAGCGGTCGACATATAGCCAGGTACCTGTCATAGGCCATAACTGCTAGATGGGACAACTCACAGCAGGCAAATGAGTACATGACAAAAGCCTGGAGGAGACATCCTGAATAGGAGATTTCCGGGGCAGGCGACAGCAGATCAAGAAGAAATTTAGGATAGAAACCTGTGGTCCCGTAAAGCCCATTAACACAAAAACTGCACAACAAGATGTACATCGGTTCATGCAGGTTTTCATCTAAGATAATGATGGCGATGATAGAGATGTTAAAAAACAGAATCATACAGTAATACAGTAAAGTGATCGAGAAGATGGCGAGTTTGTAGTTCGTCGTCTCATTTATCCCAGAGAGAGTGAAAACTCTCACAACAGAAACATTATCCATGATCAGAGAAATAAATCTTCAAAGTTTTACCTTTCCAATGTTACATCAAACAGTGAGAGATCACAGACAGAGGCTTTACACTGAGCGGCCTGGTCTGACTCTCCTCCTTCCACACCATCTTTTAAAAACAACTTTGACGACGATGATGCATCAGGGAATTCAAACTCTGGTGTCACAATCAGTAACCTGATCCGTCATTTACTTTAACAGTAATATTTCAAGTTGAACCATAATTACTGATAAACTATCAGAATTTAAACAGCAGAGTTAAATAACCTATTAAATTACCAGATTTTCTTATTAATTTGTAACTATGAGCTAAAACAATTTAATTATTATGTAACTAATTACGAGAAAAGGATTATCAGTATCACAGACTCCTCACAATAACAAAAGCCCCATTGGTTGTTTGTGCACACGCTTTCATGGACAAGTTAAATCAATTGAAATGCATGCATTTCAATATTTTCTATTTCCTTGCTGCAGCAAGGAAATAGAAAAGGAAACTGTTGATTTAAATGCCTGATTTAGATATAATTGCCAGAAAATGTGCGGAAAATGGGATTTGGACATTTTCCAGAATTTGTATTTCAAATAAATATAAATGTGAAACTACACATTTAGTCATTTATTTAGGCATTTAATTATAGTTATGTGTTTCTTTCTTTATGTATTTATTTATCCTTTTATATAATTATTTATGTATTTATATATAGTTTTGGCTTCATAGATGATCTCTCATCTCATGAAATACACTGTGTGTAACAGTGAGGTATATTAATTAAGATTTATTTTGAATGAAACATTTCAATACCGATCAGTTGAATAGTTTGAAACAATGGCAGCAAATTTGTTATATTACTACATGCATATGTGCTACTCAGTGTTATTAAAGAGCTGAACTTTAAATTCAAATTAGTTTTACACCAACAACACACGACTCATATTAGCTACTCTATACACAAACATGTCATTGCACCTGTAAACTGTGTCAATATAGTGTAAAATGTTTTGAGATTGAACATGCCCCCGTTCTTCCTGGAGCAAAAGCCCCTATCACTTGGTTCGGTCCAGTGGCCTCATCTCTGACATCATACCATAAAACCAGGAAATGCTGAGTGGCCTCCTCCTGCACATTGGATCTGAACTGAGAAACACACATTTCCGTAATGTTCAAACATGCCACACAAGAAGGTTACTGAAACTGACTTTGTGTTACTTGAATCTACTCATGTGTTTTAATGTTTCAGTGCTAACACAAACAAGCCTGTCATAATAACTGCATTCACAATTTCATCTGCTCCCCAGAAGGTCCAGAGTTGTGAATACGTTGTTATGATTTCGGTGTGTTCATGTGCTTTTAAGTTGAAATCTATAAAAAAATTAAGATATTAATGTGTTCAGAGGGCTTTTGTTTGCATTACAAACTACTATTTAGAGCTGATGTGTAAAATATGTCCATCGGTTTATTAGTGATGACAATAAAATGTGGCTGGAATAGAGTTAGAGCCACATTATGTTAGGTTGAAGCACACAGCACAGAGTACAGGAGGAGCAGCAGAACATGTGTTAATGTTTGGGCTCCTGCATAAAGGTGAACCACTCTGCGTCGATGCAGTGATTGAACATTTCCTGCTTCAGGAGGACAGACGCTCATGAGAGGTCCGGTCGTCAGAGCTTCCACCTCACTCCTGTGACCTGCGATCCCTTTACACTTTAACATTAAACACCATCACTGGTCACAAGTTATTAGGACACACACAAACTCTGCAACGCAACACTAGATGTAACGTGAACAAACAGTCAGGACATCAGAGTTAAAGTGGCCGGGGTGATCCAGAGTCATGATCCCACATCATCGATTACTAACTAAATAAATGTGGTTACCAGTTCCCGCAGAATATGATGCAGCCTGTGTTTTAACGTTATTGGTGCAGGAGAAGCGAAGCCTCATTTATCCAGGAACATATCAGTTCTAACTGTGAGTGATAAGAAAACATCAGTCACACACACACATACACAGACACTAGGGCTGTCCCATATGACCACAAATTATTGAAATATTTGAAAGTAAAGTATCAGTTGTCATAAAAACTCAAAAGGTGTTAAGTTTGTCTGGTTTGGAACATGACGGCCTCTGTAGAGAGGACCCGCTCCTGAAGTTAATATATAATATATAAATATAAAGGGTAAAGAATATAATTTGTACAAGGTAGATGATTACAAGTGAAAACATAATTTTATATTCAATAGATCCCTTTCACCTAAATCTTACACACTGAACCTTTAATAATAAATCCACATAATATTGAAGTGTGAGTTAGTGGTGCAGTTGCTCTATTAGACAGATCACTGTATGTACCTTTGATGTAAATGAGGTGAATGGAATTGACACAGAGTTTGAAAAAAGAATCATTCAGATTTTATCATGTGTGAATGACAACAACCAAACATAACATCTGCAGCCAGTTCTCAGAATGAACAACTGTCGCTCTGATGTCAGCTCTGCTTCTGTCGACTCAAGTTTAAATCAAACTTAGTGCAAATTTAGCTATTGATTATTTCAGAAATGTATAGTGGGATAACGTTTATTTGTGAAGGTCAACAGAATTACATGTGATCCTGCCTCAATGCTTAACACACTCATTTACTGTACAACACTGGATTCTTATCAATGTTGCTCTCTGGTTTATGTTTTAGATTTATGTCACAGGTTTGTCAGATGAGATAACTGTTTATTTATACGGACATACATGCATTATACATCATGCTACACAATTTGTTTCTTTTAAAAAAACAGACACAAACATTGCAGTGTTACATTTTTTATTGTGTAGAAAAAAGTAGAGAGCAAACATATAAATCATTTCAAAAAAATAAATGAGGCAGACACATTTGCATTAGCTTGCTCTTCTTTTCTGTGGTCAGACATGTTTTGTTCATACTGAAAATACAGAATATAAGAGCAAATGTTAATAAAAGGGTCAAAACACATAGGATAATTTAAAAAAGCTGTAATAGCTTGATTTTCTATGGAGGCAGAATAAGCTATATCAGAAACAGTATATGTGAGGCACGTAACCATGATCCTGATGCTATTATTGTTCAAATTAACCTCAAAATTAAAGGTATAAGCCAAGTTAAAAACAAATAGGCCCCAGACTCTTTGTGTCATAACAGATTGATAATCCAGAGGTTAGAGCCTGGTAACTGTGCTGTAATAAGTTTCTCAGATTGTAACACTTTTCTAAAAAACACAAATAACAAGGCAGATAATAATATTTATCAACTTTCTTTCTACAGATCACATGTCAGTTCTTCCTTAAATAAAACTGCACGATTCTGTTTCGTATTTGCGTCAGTTTGAGACCGTATATGAGGGGATTGAGGATCGGAGGAACGACCAGGAATTCTATTGCCATAAAATTCTTGAGACTTTGCGGTAACGTACTCGTGCCATATCTCACGTACGACAAATCAAAAAGAATACTAATGACTAGGGTATTCAAACATAGTAAATGCGGCAGACAGGTTTGCATGAACTTGCTTCTGTTCTCACCGGAGTGAAGGATATTTTTGATCAGATACAAATAAGACCAAAAAATTAAGGCTATATAGAGTAAAGAAACAGTGTAATTAATAGCTGGAATAATGTCATCTGCTAATGGAGGAGTACAAGCAAGTCTATTCACCAAATAATTAATACAGTAGATTTTGGGAATATGTGAGCCGCATAATTTGGTTATTGCTGTTGTTATAGTGCTCACCAAGATCAGATAGTGGGGTATAAGCCAAGCAAAAAACACAAACATGCCAATATTTCCCTTCGTCATCACTGAGTGGTAAGTCAGAGGCTGACAGATAGCCACGTATCTGTCAAAGGCCATTAATACGAGAATAGAGAAATCTGCACTGACTGAAGAGTGCAACACAAAACCCTGCAGGAGGCATCCACTGTAAGAGATGACATGAGAGGCAGACAGGAGGTCGATGAGGAACTTTGGATAAAAGCCTGCAGTCCCATACAGTCCGTTAATACACAGGTTACAGAGGAAGATGTACATGGGTTCGTGAAGGTTTTTATCCACGATGATGGTTACGATGATGGTCACGTTTACCAGCCAGATCACACAGTAACACAACAAAGTGAGGATGAAGAGGGTGACTCTGTAGTGCGCTGTGCCACTCAACCCCGACATAGTGAACATGGAAACTACTGAAACATTATCCATCATGATGAAGGTTCTCTCTCACATTATTAGAAAACAAAGACATCCACTATCTCACGTGTCCATCGCTGACTTACCTGAACTCTCTTTCTTTCAATGGTTTATATCATTTACTGGCGGCAACAGATAGTGTGTTTGTGAACATGGAATTGAAACAGTCCAATCAGTGAGCTGGAATAAACTTGAGACGACCAGTTTACCACACACGAAAAGATTACGTAGTATTTTTCACAGTAAACCTAACCTCATTAAAAAATAATAAAGAAAAAAAAACTGATGAACTCTGTGGAGGCTCTAGCCCCCCTCCATTAAATGTTATGTTATACAGCATTTTTTTGTATGGTTTTATACTCAATGTTAAGTGCTGTATTATTACTAGTTTAAATCACGTGAAGTTGAGTTAGTGTAGTATATTCAGCTGAATAGATCCCTTTAACCTGGGTATAAACCAGAATCACATGTTTAAGCATGCGGCCATAATCTTCAGATTCTCAGAAATTCCTCCATGTATTTCTCGTTAGTTCTCTCCCCCTAGGGAATGATCTCGGACCTGTTAATGGATGACTATAGAACATGGGACTTCGTCTATTAAGCACAAGGCATGTCCTTATGAATTCATCATTTCTTTTACATATTATATGCTCAGACACATGCAGTCATGTCCTGCTAAACCATGGGATGTGGGACGTTGTCATGGGCGTAGGCAACCTCTATATTTATTGTGTGCTCGACCCTTGCAAGTTAGACTTCTGCATTTGGCTGGGAACGTCTCCGTGTATACCATGGTGCCCGTCCTGATCTGTGAACTTCTCTGTAATAATCCTTCCTTCAACTTCACCATCATCGACATCTCTGCTGCTTAGAATATACCATATCAGAATCAGAATCAGAATCAGAAAGGATTTATTGCCAAGTAGGTTTACACCTACCTGGAATTTTCTTTGATGAAAAGGTGCATACATTTAACATAAAGCATAAAAACACAATAAGTACTTTACATAAGAAAGAAATAACTGTATATAAAACAAATATATATACAAGACATAAAAGTTAAATAAAGAGTAAAATGCAAAAACAGATATATACAAGATATAGAAAGATAAATAAAAAGTAAAATGCAAAGCAGGAGAGAAATGGGGATGTGCAATATGCAATATACTGTTATGATATGTGTGTTAATGTAACACAGAATTGACACGTGGGTGCGGGATAAGAGTCCAAGTCAGGTGGGGGTCACGGGCCTTGTTGATAAGGCCAACTGCAGCACAAGACCAGAAGCTGGTCTTGTGGCGGGCGGTTTTAGTCCTGGTGGCCCGCAGCCTCCTGCCGGAGGGAAGAACCTCAAAGAGTTTGTGACCCGGGTGAGAAGGATCGGCCACAATCTTGCCTGCACGCCTCAGGGTCATAGAGGCAAACAGGTCCTGGAGAGATGGCAGATTGCAGCCAATCACCTTCTCAGCAGAGCGGATGATACGCTGCAGCCTGCCTTTGTCGTATGCGGTGGCAGCAGCGAACCAGATGGAGATGGAGGAGGTGAGGATGGACTCGATGATGCAGGTGTAGAATGCACCATCATTGTCTTTGGCAGGTTGAACTTCTTCAGCTGCCGCAGGAAGTACATCCTCTGTTGAGCTCTTTTGGTGCTGGAGCTGATGTTTAGCTCCCACTTGAGGTCCTGGGAGATGATGGTGCCCATGAAGTGGAAGGACTCCGCAGCGCGACTGGGGCGTCTCTCAGGGTGATGGGGGTGGGTGGGGCTGGGTTCTTTCTGAAGTCTACAACCATCTCCACTGTTTTCAGAGCATTGAGCTCCAGGTTGTTCTGATCACACCAGGTCACCAGATGATCAATCGTCCACCCGTAGGCTGACTCATCCCCACCAGAGATGAGCCCAATGAGGGTGGTGTCGTCCACAAACTTTAGGAGTTTGACGGACTGGTGACTGGAGGTGCAGCTGTTGGTGTACAGGGAGAAGAGAAGAGGTGAAAGAACACAGCCTTGAGGGGAACCAGTGCTCCCCAGCTTCCCCAGCCTCACGTGTTGCCTCCTGTCAGACAGGAAGTCTGTGATCCATCTGCAGGTGGAGTCAGGCACACTCAGCAGGGAGAGCTTGTCCTGTAGCAGATCCGGGATGATTGTGTTGAAGGCAGAGCTGAAGTCCACAAGCAGGATCCTGGCGTAGGTTCCTGAGGAGTCCAGGTGCTGGAGGATGAAGTGGAGGGCTATGTTTACTGCATCGTCTACAGACCTGTTGGCTCTGTAGGCAAACTGCAGGGGGTCCAGGAGAGGGTCAGTGATGGCTTTGAGGTGGAGCAGCACGAGGCGCTCGAATGCCTTCATCACCACAGAGGTCAGGGCAACAGGTCTGTAACCATTGAGTCCAGTGATCTTAGTTTTTTTGGGGACAGGGATGATGGTGGAGGTCTTGAAGCAGGCTGGTACGTGGCAGGTCTCCAGTGAGGTGTTAAAAACGTCTGTGAACACCGGAGACAGCTGATCAGCACAGTGCTTCAGGATAGATGGAGAGACAGAGTCTGGCCAGGCTGCTTTGCGGGGGTTCTGTCTCCTGAAGAGCCTGTTGACGTCCGTCTCCAGGATGCAGAGAGTCGTCACTGTGATAGGGGAGGAGGGGGGGGGGCTCTGAGGTGGGAAGTAGTGTAGAGGAGCTGGCCTTTGCTGTGGTGGGGGAGGTGCAGTTGATGGGCTGGAGGGTGGTTGCACGGGGGATGGTGTCAGGACTGTCCCACTGTCTATCGAAGCGACAGTAGAACTCGTTCAGGTCGTTGGCCAGGCGTGAGTCGTTAGTGGAGTGGGGGGCACTGGGCTTGCAGTTTGTGATCAGCCTGAGCCCTTTCCAGACAGAGGCAGAGTCATTGGCTGCGAACTGGTGTTGAAGTTTCTCAGAGTACAGGTGTTTAGCTGCTCTCACCTCCTTGCTAAACCTGTATTTAGACTCAATAAACCTGACTCTGTCTCCGCTCCTGAACGCCTCTTCCTTCTCCAACCTTAACTGTTTGAGTTTGGCTGTGAACCAGGGTTTGTCATTAGTGTAACTCACCCTGGTTCGTGATGGAACACGGCTGTCCTCACAGAAGCTGATATAGGAAGTCACAGCCTCTGTGTACTCATCCAGACTGTTAGTTGAAGTCCTGACACCTCCCAGTCTGTACAGTCCAAGCACGCCTGAAGATCCTCCACAGCTTCACTGGTCCACTGCTGTAAAGTCCTCACAACAGGTTTGCAGAGTTTTAGTTTCTGCTTGTAGGCAGGAATCAAATGCACCATGACGTGGTCCGAGAGTCCCAGTGCAGCCCGGGGGACGGCGTGATAAGCACTGCTTACTGTGGTGTAACAGTGATCCAGAATGTTCTCCTCTCTGGTCGGGCATTTAATAAATTGTTTATATTTGGGGAGTTCACGGGTGAGATTTCCTTTGTTAAAGTCACCGAGGACAATCACTAAGGAGTCCGGGTTAGTCCGCTCCACACACAGGATCTGATCGGCGAGCGTGCGCTGAGCCTCCTGCACGTTAGCCTGCGGTGGGATGTAAACACCGACCAGAATGAATGAAGCGAACTCACGGGGGGAGTAGAAGGGTCTGCAGTTGATGAAAAAATACTCCAGATCAGGAGAGCAGTGTTGTTGAATCACTATCACATTGTTGCACCAGCCAGAGTTAGAGTAAAAGCAGATACCTCCACCTTTCGTCTTGCTGGAGAGCTCTGTGTCGCAGTCCGCTCGGAAGAGTTGGAAGCCAGCCAGCTGCAGCGCAGAGTCCGGTACAGATCCACACAGCCACGTCTCTGTGAAGCACAAAACGGAAGATGAAGAAAAGTCTCTGTTCTTACTAACTAGTAGCTGGAGTTCATCCAGTTCGAAGTCCCCGCCGGCGAAGACGCACAAGCGCCTTTTTCCTCTCCTCCGCCGCTTCACCGTGTGAACAAAGGTGAGCGCACCTTTAACCAAAATGTCCAAAATCTCGATGGATGAGGCAATGAAAGTCAGAAAAAGATTATCCGGAGTTGTGTCCCTGATGTTCATGAGCATCTCTCTGGTGAAAGAGCTCCCGGTTTTAAGGCAGAAAACTGAATTTACTAACAAAACAAGACAAAACATCGCGCACCAAATCACAGAGGCAGCCGTCCGCTGCGCCATCTTAGATCGGAATAAAGTCATGTTGAGTTTTATACACAAGTTCCTTCCTCCGACGTCTTTTCTATACATATACGCACAAAAATAAAATAACACTGCATGCTGGTGCAAAACAGTGCTAAATGTTTTGAGATTGTACTTGCCCCCGTTCTTCCTGGAGCAAAAGCCCCTTGCACTTGGTTAGGTCCAGTGACCTCATCTCTGACATCATACCATAAAACCAGGAAATGCTGAGTGGCCTCCTCCTGCACATTGGATCTGAACTGAGAAAAACACATTTCTGTAATGTTCAAACATGCCACACAAGAAGGTTACTGAAACTGACTTTGTGTTACTTGAATCTACTCATGTGTTTTAATGTTTCAGTGCTAACACAAACAAGCCTGTCATAATAACTGCATTCACAATTTCATCTGCTCCCCAGAAGGTCCAGAGTTGTGAATACGTTGTTATGATTTCAGTGTGTTCATGTGCCTTTAAGTTGAAATCTATACAAAAATAAAGACATTAATATGTTCAGAGGGCTTTTGTTTGCATTAAAAACTACTATTTAGAGCTGACTGTAAAATATGTCCACCGGTTTATGAGTGATGACAATAAAATGTGGCTGGAATAGAGTTAGAGCCACATTATGTTAGGTTGAAGCACACAGCACAGAGTACAGGAGGAGCAGCAGAACATGTGTTAATGTTTGGGCTCCTGCATAAAGGTGAACCACTCTGCATCGATGCAGTGATTGAACATTTCCTGCTTCAGGAGGACAGACGCTCATGAGAGGTCCGGTCGTCCTGCGTCAGAGCTTCCTCCTCACTCCTGTGACCTGCGATCCCTTTACACTTTAAAACACCATTAAACACCATCACTGGTCACAAGTTATTAGGACACACACAAACCCTGCAACGCAACACGAGACGTAACGTGACCATACAGTCAGGACATCAGGGTTAAAGTGACCGGAATGATCCAGAGTCATGATCCCACATCATCGATTACTAACTAAATAAATGTGGTTACCAGTTCCCGCAGATTATGACGCAGCCTGTGTTTTAACCCTTGTGTTGTCCCTGCTTCCCTATGCGGTTGACTGTGAGCGTTTTGGGTAGCGATTTTAACTAACGCTGGTTGCGATACCCTGCTTCAAACACACAGACGCACCCGTGCACACGCACAGCCCACCACACATCAGCACGCGCACGAAGGGCAATAGAAAAGCGAACAGCCCTTGCATATGTATTTGTTACGTAGGGCCCGTCTCTTGTCGTTCGGGGTCTCCCTGACCCCGAGAATCGCGACGTCGGGCCCGCCCGGCTGCCCGCGTTGTGTACTCGAGCCTGTTGTTGCTCGGTGATGCGAAGAAGAAGAAGAAGAAGAAGAAGAAGCAAACAAATTTTTATAATTTTGTATAGCTGCACGACACCCGCAAAGACGCGAGACGCTGAGACGTAGGGCCTGTGTCTTGTCGTTCGGGGGGGTCTCCCTGACCCCGAGAGTCGCGACGTCGGGCCTGCCCGGCCACCCGCGTTGTGTACTCGAGCCTGTTCTTGCTTGATGCGAAGAAGAAGAAGAAGAAGAAGAAGAAGCAAACAAATTTTTATAATTCTGTGTAGCTGCACGACACACACGAAGACGCGAGACGGTGAGACGTAGGGCCTGTGTCTTGTCGTTCGGGGTCTCCCTGACCCTGAGAGTCGCGACGTTGGAGAAGGTGTGACGTAGGGCCCGTCTCTTGTTGTTCGGGGGGGTCTCCCTGACCCCTGAGAGTGGCGACGTCGGAGACGGTGTAACGTAGGGCCTGTGTCTTGTCATTCGGGGGGTCTCCGTGACCCTGAGCCTCGTGACGTTGGACCGACCCGGCTCCCTGCGTTGTGTACTCGAACCTGTTCCTGCTCGGTGATGGGAAGAAGGAGAAGAACAAGAACAAGAACAAGAACAAGAACGAAATTATTATTTTTTTTTTTATAGCTGCACGACACACGCGAAAACGCGAGACGGTGTAACGTAGGGCCGTAGGTCTGTTGTCGTTCGGGGTCTCACTGACCCTGAGGCTCGCGACGTTGGACACGGTGTAACGTACGGCCCATCTCTTGTCGTTCGGGATCTCGCCGCCGACCCCGGCTCCCCGCGCGTTGTGTTCTGAAACCTGTTCTTGTTCAGTAATAATAATAATAATAATAATAAAAAAAAAGAAAAGAAATGACCATACTTGACTCGTTGTTTGTTTCTTCTGAATCTCTGCACGTCACACACTCCAAGACCCTGAGAGTCGCGACGGCTGCCCGAGCCTGTTCTTGCTTTATAGCTGCACGACACACGCAAAGACGCGAGACGGTCAGACAATTGAACACGGATGGTCTGACAGTGCATTGTCCAACCACATTCGACGGTCGGATAATCCGTGTTCAATTGTCCGACAGTGCATTGTCTGTCCACATTCGACGGTCGGACAATTGAACACGGATGGTCCGACCGTGCATTGTCCGTCCACATTCGACGGTCGGACAATTCGTGTTCAATTGTACGACCAGAAAATTATTTTCTCCTCTTCTCTGTCTCGACACGTGAAGGCAGCTTTCTGTCCAGCAGCAGTTCTGAAGCCCGGTGCTCAGATAGTGCGAGATGACGCTGGATTGTGTCGTACTGTTACAGGCTCCTCCGATGGTTACCCACTCCCACCCACTCACACACATGCACACTTTCTTTCTGCTGTATATCACACACAAGGCAGTGTTGTGTGCTCGGACGTAATAAAAATAATAATAACAAGAAGGCGAAGAAGATGATGAATAAAACGCGGCGGCGCACGTTTCGCTCGTTTATTTTTTAAAAATAATTTGTATTGCCGCGCGCCACGCGCGAAGATCCGAGACGGGCTGACGTAGGGCCTGTCGCATGTCGGCCGGGGTCCCCGTGACCCGAGGGCACGCGCCGCGAGCATGCCCGGCTGCCAGTGTTGTGTGCTCGAGCCTGTTCTTGCTCGGTGATAGTAAAAATAATAACAATAATAGGAAGAAGAAGAAGAAGCAAGAAGAAGAAAATGCGGTGGCTCATGGTTCACTCATGGTTTTTTTTATAATTTGTATTGCTCCACATGACCACGCGCGGAGACGGGAGACTGTCACACGCACACAAACACATGCTGGGTCAACCAGACCCTGGGACAACACAAGGGTTAACTTTATTGGTGAAGGAGAAGCGAAGCCTCATTTATCCAGGAACATATCAGTTCTAACTGTGAGTGATAAGAAAACATCAGTCACACACACACATACACAGACACTACAGCTGTACCATATGACCACAAATTATTGAAATATTTGAAAGTAAAGTATCATTTGTCATAAAAACTCAAAAGGTGTTAAGTTTGTCCGGTTTGGAACATTACGGCCTCTGTAGAGAGGACCCGCTCCTGATGTAAATATATAGTATATAAATATAAAGCAACGTTCTTCAACGTTTTTCAGGCCAAGGACCCCCAAACAGGTGGAGAGATGGAGCAGGGATCCCCTACTATATATATTGTATAAAATTGTGTTTTATATTAAACTGGGCCTAGTGCCATGTATAAACATAACTACCCTGATATTGTGCATTCAATACTAAGCTATTCAAATATTACACGGGTTCATATATTCATGTTTTTAATTTAAACATGTGCAAGGTACAGGGTGGCCATGCCACTGCCATTTATAAACATACAGTGGGTACGGAAAGTATTCAGACCCCTTTAAATTTTTCACTATGTTTCATTGCAGCTATTTGCTAAAATCAAAAAAGTTCATTTTATTTCTCATCAATGTACACTCAGCACCCCATCTTGACAGAAAAAAACAGAAATGTAGAAATTTTTGCAAATTTATTAAAAAAGAAAAACTGAAATATCACATGGTCATAAGTATTCAGACCCTTTGCTCAGTATTGAGTAGAAGCAAGTCTTCTTGGGAATGATGCAACAAGTTTTTCACACCTGGATTTGGGGATCCTCTGCCATTTTTCCTTGCAGATCCTCTCCAGTTCCGTCAGGTTGGATGGTGAACGTTGGTGGACAGCCATTTTCAGGTCTCTCCAGAGATGCTCAATTGGGTTTAGGTCAGGGCTCTGGCTGGGCCAGTCAAGAATGGTCACAGAGTTGTTCCAAAGCCACTCCTTTGTTATTTTAGCTGTCTGCTTAGGGTCATTGCCTTTTTGGAAGGTGAACCTTCGGCCCAGTCTGAGGTCCAGAGCACTCTGGAAGAGGTTTTCTAGGAGATATCTCTGTACTTGGCTGCATTCATCTTTCCTTCAATTGCAACCAGTCGTCCTGTCCCTGCAGCTGAATAACACCCCCATAGCATGATGCTGCCACCACCATGTTTCACTGTTGGGATTGTATTGGGCAGGTGATGAGCAGTGCCTGGTTTTCTCCACACATACACCTTAGAATTTACGCCAACAAGTTCAATCTTGGTCTCATCAGACCAGAGAATCTTATTTCTCATAGTCTGGGAGTCCTTCATGTGTTTTTTGGCAAACTCTATGCGGGCTTTCATATGTCTTGCACTGAGGAGAGGCTTCCGTCGGGCCACTCTTCCATAAAGCCCCGACTGATGAAGGGCTGCAGTGATAGTTGACTTTGTGGAACTTTCTCCCATCTCCCTACTGCATCTCTTGAGCTCAGCCACAGTGATCTTTGGGTTCTTCTTTACCTCTCACCAAGGCTCTTCTCCCACGATTGCTCAGTTTGGCTGGACGGCCAGGTCTAGGAAGAGTTCTGGTCGTCCCAAACTTCTTCCATTTAAGGATTATGGAGGCCACTGTGCTCTTAGGAACCTTGAGTGCTGCAGAAATTATTTTGTAACCTTGGCCAGATCTGTGCCTTGCCACAATTCTGTCTCTGAGCTCCTTGGGCAGTTCCTTCGACCTCATGATTCTCTTTTGCTTTGACATGCACTGTGAGCTGTAAGGTCTTATATAGACAGGTGTGTGCCTTTCCTAATTAAGTCCAATCAGTTTAATTAAACACAGCTGGACTCCAATGAAGGAGTAGAACCATCTCAAGGAGGATCAGAAGAAATGGCCAGCATGTGAGTTAAATATCAAAATCAGAATCAGGTTTATTGGCCAAGTAAGTTTGCACAAACAGGGAATTTGACTCGGTAAAGTGGCTCACAGTGTGCTTACACAGAATACACATCACAAAACAGTACAATACAAACAGTCACAAAAACAATACAAAATACAAACAGTGCGACAGTCTAAGAAAAGAAGTGCAGGTATAACAGGGTAGGTGTATTACGGTTATACAGTGAAGTGAAATAAGATAACCATAATTAAATATAATTATAATATATATTATATATAATATAATATAATTTCGGGAGAAACTGTACAGTGTTTATTATAAAGATCCAGGGTTATTGCACAGTGTCAGTGGGTTGGCTGTTCAGAAGTGAGACAGCGAGAGGGAAGAAACAGTTTTTGTGCCTGGAGGTTTTGGTGAACAGAGATCTGTAGCTCCTCCCAGAGGGGAGGAGATCGAAAACAGGTTGTGCCCAGGATGAGAAGGATCTGCAGTGATCTTTCCTGCCCGTTTCCTGACTCTGGAGGTGTACAGGTCCTGGATGGTGGGCAGGTTGGCACCGATGATCTTTCCTGCAGTCCTGACTGTCCGTTGAAGTCTGTTCTTGTCCAATTCGGTGGCCGATCCAAACCAGACAGTTAGTGATATGCAGAGAACAGACTCGATGACAGCTGTGTAAAACAGGATCAGCAGCTCCTGAGGCAGGTTGAGCTTCCTAAGCTGGCGCAGGAAGTACAATCTCTGCTGGGCCTTTTTGATGATTTTATTTATGTTGGGTTCCCACTTCAGGTCCCGGGAGATTGTGGATCCCAGAAACCTGAATGATTCCACAGCCAACACTGTGCTGTTGAGTATGGTGAGGGGGTGCAGTGCTGGGGGGCTCCTCCTGAAGTCCACTGTCATCTCCACGGTTTTGAGCGTGTTCAGCTCTAGGTTGTTTCGACCGCACCACAGGGCCAGCTGTTCTGACTTCCTGCCTGTATGCAGACTCATCATTATCCCTGATGAGGCCGATGACTGAAGTGTCGTCTGCAAATTTAAGGATTTTAACAGATGGGTCTCCTGAGGTGCAGTCGTTCATGTAGAGAGAGAAGAGCAGTGGGGAGAGCACGCATCACTGAGGTGCACCAGTGCTGACTGACCGGGTGCTGGATGTTATTTCACCCAGCCTCACCTGCTGCTTCCTGTCTGTCAGGAAGTTTTTGATCCACTGACGGGTGGAGACAGGCACAGTGAGCTGGATGAGTTTGGTGAGGAGGACTTCTGGGATGATGGTGTTAAACGCCGAGCTGAAGTCCACAAACAGCATCCTTGCATAGGTCCCTGGGGAGTCGAGGTGTTGCAGGATGAAGTGCATCCCCATGTTGACTGCATGATCCACTGACCTGTTTGCCCGGTAAGCAAACTGCAGGGGGTCCAGCAGGGGGCCTGTGATGCCCTTCAGATGGGTCAACACCAGTCTTTCGAGGGATTTCATGAACACAGACGTCAGGGCGACGGGCCTGTAGTCATTCAGTCCAGTGATGCAATGTTTCTTAGGGACTGGGATGATGGTGGAGCGTTTGAAGCAGGAGGGGACTTCACACAGCTCCAGAGATCTGTTGAAGATCCGTGTGAAGATGGGGGCCAGTTGCTCTGCACAGGCTTTCAGACAGGAGGGTGACACACCGTCTGGGCCTGATGCCTTCCTTGTCTTCTGTCTCTGAAAGAGCTGGCACACATCCTCTTCAACGATCGTCAGTGCCTTGAGCTTTGCTGTGAACCACGGTTTATTGTTATTAAAGATGCAGTACGTTTTGGTGGGTACGGACATGCCTTTCCAAAAACTGATATATGACGTCACAGTGTCAGTCAGTTCGTCCAGTGATGTAGATGCAGCCTCAAAAACACTCCAGTCAGTGCAGTCAAAGCAGGCCTGTAGCTCCAGCTTTGACTCCTTGGTCCATTTCCTCACTGTTTTCACCACAGGCTTTGCAGATTTTAGTTTCTGCCTGTAGCTTTGGAGGAGATGAAGCAGGCAGTGATCGGAGAGTCCCAAAGCTGCACGGGGAACAGAGTGATATGCATTCTTTAATGTTGTGTAGCAATGGTCCAGTGTGTTTTTGTCCCTGGTGGGACACTTAATGTGCTGCCTGTATTTTGGCAGTTCACGGCTGAGATGTGCTTGGTGGAAATCCCCAAGGATAATCAGAATAGAGTCTGGGTGTTTTCGCTCCGTGCTGGTAATCTGGTCAGCCAGGTGTTGCTGTGCCTCGCTAACGCAGGCTTGAGGTGGAATATAGACACCGACCAGAATAAAGGAGGAAAACTCCAGCGGTGAATAAAATGGTTTGCAGTTAATGGAGATGGCTTCCAGCTGAGGAGTGCATATCTTCCATAGCACTGTGGCATCTGTACACCAACTTGTGTTGATATAAAAGCAGATTCCTCCTCCCCTCGTTTTCACCGTTAATTCCGTAAAGCGGTCCGCGCGGTGGAGTTGGAAGCCCGGCAGAAGAAGGATGCTGTCAGGGATGGACTCACCAAGCCAGGTTTCAGTGAAGCACAGGGCAGAAGATCCTGATAAATCCCTGTTTATCTTCTTTAGGAGCAGCAGCTCGTCCATTTTGTTGGGCAGAGAGCGGACATTTGCCAGGTGTAACGCCGGGAGCGGAGTTCGGAACCCCCGCTTACGCAGTCTAACTAGCGCTCCAGCGCGCTTCCCTCGTCTGCGTCTCCTCCAAGCTCCACAGAGAGCGGCTGCTCCTATATGAGTGTCACAGCAAAGGGTCTGAATACTTATGACCATGTGATATTTCAGTTTTTCTTTTTTTAATAAACTTGCAAAAATTTCTACTTTTCAGTTTTTTTCTGTCAAGATGCAGAAAAAGGAGTGTACATTAATGAGAAATAAAATGAACATTTTTGATTTTTGCAAATTGCTGCAATGAAACAAAGAGGGAAATAAGGGGTCTGAATGCTTTCCGTACCCACTGTACATCTTGCATACAACACTGAGCTATTAAAGTAATTCACAGATTCATGTTTTTATTTTTAACATACATGTAGAAGAGACAGTGAATCCTCAAGCTATCTGTGGATGGCACACATACTCCCACATTAGTGAGATGTCAGACCCTGATGGGTAGCACACAACTTATCTAATCTTGGATGGATGGAAGTTGTCAGGCAGAGGGTCAAATCAGCCTCACAATATGTTGGATGCATGTTAATGTGTATTGAAAGACATTTAAATTCGTGAAAAAAAAAAATTATAATTTTTTTTAAAAATTGTCTAATCAACCAAAGATTTTGCGACCCCCCTGCAGTACCTCCGTGGACCCCCTAGGGGTTGCGAACCCCCTGTTGAAGACCTCTGATATAAAGGGTAAAGAATATAATTTGTACAAGGTAGATGATTACAAGTGAAAACTTAATTTTATATTCAATAGATCCCTTTCACCTAAATCTTACACACTGAACCTTTAATAATAAATCCACATAATATTGAAGTGTGAGTTAGTGGTGCAGTTGCTCTATTAGACAGATCACTGTATATACCTTTGATATAAATGAGGTGAATGGATTTGAAACAGTGTTTGAAAAAAGAATCATTCAGATATTATCATGTGTGAATGACAACAACCAAACATAACATCTGCAGCCAGTTCTCAGAATGAACAACTGTCGCTCTGATGTCAGCTCTGCTTCTGTCGACTCAAGTTTAAATCAAACTTAGTGCAAATTTAGCTATTGATTATTTCAGAAATGCATAAAGGAACAACGTTTATTGATGAAGGTCAACAGAATTACATGTGATCCTGACTCAATGCTTACCACACTCATTTACTGTACAACACTGGATTCTTATCAATGTTGCTCTCTGGTTTATGTTTTAGATATATGTCACAGGTTTGTCAGATGAGATAACTATTTATTGATACGGACATACATGCATTATACATCATGCTACACAATTTGTTTCTTTTAAAAAAACAGACACAAACATTTCAGTGTTACATTTTTTATTGTGTAGAAAAAAGTAGAGAGCAGACATATAAATCAGTTCAAAAAAAATAAATGAGGCAGACACATTTGCATTAGCTTGCTCCTGTTTTCTGTGGCAGTCAGACATTTAAGGTTCATACTGAAAATACAGAATATAAGAGCAAATGTTAATAAGAGGGTCCAAACACAAAGGATAATTTAAAAAACCTGTAATAGCTTTATTTTCTACAGAGGCAGAATAAGCTATATCAGAAACAGTATATGTGAGGCACATAACCATGATCCTGATGCTGTTATTGTTCACATTAACATCAAAATTAATGGTATAAGCCAAGTTAAAAACAAATAGGCCAGAGACTCGTTTTGTCATTACAGATTGATAATCCAGAGGTTAGAGCCTGGTAACTGTGCTGTAATAAGTTTCTCAGATTGTAACACTTTTCTAAAAAACAGAAATAACAATGCAGATGATAATATTTATCAACTTTCTTTCTACAGATCACATGTCAGTTCTTCCTGAAAAAAAACTGCATGATTCTATTTCTTATTTGCGTCAGTTTGAGACCGTATATGAGGGGATTGAGGATCGGAGGAACGACCAGGAATTCTATTGCAATAAAATTCTTGAAACTTTGCGGTATCGTACTCGTGCCAAATCTCACGTACATCAAATCAAAAAGAATACTAATGACTAAGGTATTCAAACATAGTAAATGCGGCAGACAGGTTTGCATGAACTTGCTTCTGTTCTCACCGGAGTGAAGGCAATTTTTGATCAGATACAAATAAGACCAGAAAATTAAGACTACATAGATTAAACAAACAGTGTAATTAAAAGCTGGAATAATGGCACTTGCTAATGGAGGAGTACAAGCAAGTCTATTCACCAAATAATTAATACAGTAGATTTTCGGAATATGTGAGCCGCATATTTTGGTTATTGCTGTTGTTATAGTGCCCACCAAGATCTTTTTATTTAAGAAACTTTATTTACACAAGCAGACTTACAACCATCCCGGTGTTTTTATTTTTTTGAAGAAACTTTATTTACAAGCAGACATACAACCTACTGCCTCCGCGCACGCACGTGAGTTTTTGTTTACCAAAGCAATGGATTCAGATTCAGAAGCACCGGTAAGCTACGGTCGCTACTCGCTACTGTCTGCCGTGGAATCAAAACAAACCCTCTAGTCGAGGACGCGCCTTGATGACGCGGGTCCGAATGCGCCACAAGAAGCAGACGGAAAACCTGCATGTCCATGCAGCAAACAGACAGGTCTGTCGGCCAATAAGGTCCTTCGGTCCGAAGAATTTTATTGGTTGAAGTTTTCACTAAATATTATGAGAGTGAAATAATTGTTTGTTTTTACTCCTGGTGGGTCTGTCTTGCATTTTAGAGTGTCATTACCTTATTAATACCAATTTAACCTTATCCAAAAAAAGTGTAAAAATGCAACAAAGGTGAGAGTCCCTTTAATAAGAGAATAGAGAAATCTGCACTGGCTGAAGTGTGCAACACAAAACCTTGCAGGAGGCATCCACTGTAAGAGATGACATGAGAGTTAGACAGGAGGTCGATGAGGAACTTTGGATAAAAGCCTGCAGTCCCATACAGTCCGTTAATGCACAGATTACAGAGGAAGATGTACATGGGCTCGTGAAGGTTTTTATCTATGATGATGGTCACGATGATGGTCACGTTTACCAGCCAGATCACACAGTAACACATCAAAGTGAGGATGAAGAGGGTGACACTGTAGCGCGCTGTGCCACTCAACCCCGACAGAGTGAACATGGAAACTACTGAAACATTATCCATCATGATGAAGGGTCTCTCTCACATTTTTCGAAAACAAAGACATCCACTATCTCCCTTGTCCATTGCTGACTTACCTGAACTCTCTTTCTTTCATCGGTTAATATCATTTACTGGCGGCAACAGATAGTGTGTTTGTGAACATGGGAGTAAAACAGTCCAATCAGTGAGCTTGACTAAACTGGAGACGCCCAGTTTACCAAACACGAAAAGATTACGCAGTATTTTGTCTTATGCTATACTGAATTTTGTTGTATGGGTTCAAACTCCATGTTAAGTGCTGTATTATTACTAGTTTAAATCACCTGAGGTTGAGTTAGAATAAACTCATGTTGGGCAATGTCTTTGTGGAACCACATGGCTTCCTTCTCGGCCTACATGTGTGGTCAAAACCTGAAACCAAATGGCCTCATGTTCTGGACTAAAGGCTCCAGTATGCTTCTCCACCTCCGTGGCGCGCGGGGGGGACGCACGGATCCCACGGACTCTTTGTCATTTATGCTTCTCCGAAAACTTTAGGCCTATGTGCGTAGAAGAAGTCCACGTTTGTTTATTTGCCATCTCCCGGCTTTCCTCACACACAGTGAACGATGGAAACTAACAGAACTAAATAAAGTGACACCCAGCGGGTCAAAATGCTGATGTTATCGTTTCTTAGCGCAGCTGTTCCCCGGTCTTGTTTCCAAACTGCGTTTCTAATTCCATGGCTTGAAGCTACACGGAGGCAGCTAGCTTCCCCCCCAGCTTCCACACACAGTCAGCAGGGACTCCCGATATTAACTACTAGCCAGTGTTTGCTTCTAACCTGACAGTATTTGAGAAACAGTGTCATGATAGCTGTGGAATTTACTCGTGACGGCGGGTTTTTGCGCCGTTACCACCGCAGTTAGCATGGTGGCTAGCACGCTAGCGCCGTTATGACAGTATGTGACCCTACACACATGCCATTAGTGCTCTAACCAGCCACCGTCAGCCGGACAACTCCGCTGGCTTAACACACTTGTCACATTAATCGTAGAATCGTAGTTATGTTTGGGTTTATTGTGATATAGGGAATGAAACAGGAAGTTTGAGGTCCGGAAATTATGTTGTTCCAAAATGCTGTCGTTAGCGGACCAATCAAAGCCAAGGGCTGTCCCGGCGGCTCTCCGCCATGCCGACGTGTAGTTAGAAAAATCAGAGGTGCAGGAAAAGCTCTCCGAGGCGCTCGGAATGGGGGTTTCTCTGTCCGTGTCAGTAAAAACAGAGAAGCATATATCGGCCTTAAGCCTCCCGAACTCAGTCTCCCAGGGTGCAACATGTTTTCTTTATCTAGAGAAAACCAATGAAGTCAGTCTCCCAGGGGGCAACAGGTTCCTTTTGTTTCAACAAATTCACGCATAAGTGTGAAAAGCCACAATGCTCACCTCCTATTGGTCACTCTGGCCCATGACCTGTGAGGTCACCGGGCCTTTATAAGACCAAGATCTGCCCCAATTCTATCTCTTTTCTACTGACCCTCCAAGGACAGCAGGCGACCAGTCTCTTCTCCTGCATCGCCTAGGAGAGGGCCGGGCTGCTCCAGCAAATCTTCTAACCCATCCAACAACCGGAGGTCAGAGGTGCAGTCTCCAACTCATCTCTTCAAGGAAACCTCCTCTCAACTCAAGTTTTTCCAAACTCCTAGCAGCGACTCAATGTCCTGTAGGTAAGAACTAAGATTCAATAAGCAACTGAACTGCACAGCTCAACAGCACTGCGAGGACTTCAACCTTCCGACCGAACCGGAGACGTCACAGTACTGCAACTGCACAGCAACTTTCTCCCTTTCTAAGGACTGGTAACATACTGGGCTTAGGAGACAGTGTGCGATCCCACAGATGCATGAGTTAAGCAATTAGCATCAAGAGGGTATGCTGGCGCACGCTGGCTGCCGCTCCTCTTGACACTTTGTTACCGCTTTTGTGATTTATGTGACTTTTTAAAGCTATTTTATTCGGCGTACCTTGGATTAATGGATTAATAGAGCCTGCCTGCTCTACTGGAGTCCTTGTTCCGTGGTGACTGTGGAGCTGGGGCTCGCCAGCCTGTGGTCGTTGCCGGACGGCGCGGCTTGTTTTGTGTTCTGTTTCTTTTGCATCGGTGCTGGCGATGATTTCATACACCGCCCCGCAGCTACGGCGTTGGCGCAGCTTCATGGCTCCGTCCGACAAAGGGTTTAAAGCCCTGTCAGGAGTGTGGGATTTTGAAAAACAGACCTCCCTACATCCATAGATGTTCGCGCCGCGGCTTCAACGTGAAATCAGGAAACAAAACAAACCTCGGAGTCATCGTCGGAAACATTGCGAGACTACCCAATACTAGGCACAATGGAAGACACGGAGTGGATCGCAGTGTATTACGGAGCTTTCAGGGATTTCCACCCCGAGCTCTGTCTCCTACCACCATGGAGCTGCTAAACGCACAATACCTCACTAATAAATCCCTCCTCATATACAACCATATCCTGGACAAAGGGCTTGACTTCATGTGCCTAACCGAAACCTGGCATAAACCAGGGGACTACTCTGTGCTTAATGAAGCATGCCCCCCTGGCTATAACTACATGGAGAAGGCCCGCAGCTCTGGTCGTGGTGGTGGACTAGCCGTCATGCACCGGGCTGAGCTAAATCTGTGTCCTCTGCCAATGCCTGATCTTTCCCTTATGGAATGCCTGGCCTTCAAATGCAAATCTCCATACTCCATGACAGTGCTTCCCATATACCGTCCTCCAAAACCAAACCCATCTTTTTTACCTGAGATAAGTGATGTCCTTACCTCTCTCTGCACTATGTCAACTAACATTGTCATTGTTGGTGATTTAAATATCCATGTCGACAACCCCTCCTGTCAGTTTGCAGCAGATTTCCTGAGTGTGCTTGAGTGTCTTGGGCTGCAGCAGCATGTTGAGGTTCCTACTCACACCAAGGGGCACACTCTGGATCTGGTTATCACTGACTCTGCTTCCATCAGTAACCTACAGGTCTATGATCTCGGTGTGTCCGACCACCTATTAGACCTAGGCGTCAAAT
This sequence comes from Limanda limanda, assembly GCF_963576545.1. Classification (NCBI taxonomy): domain Eukaryota; kingdom Metazoa; phylum Chordata; class Actinopteri; order Pleuronectiformes; family Pleuronectidae; genus Limanda; species Limanda limanda. The sequence goes on along the minus strand of NC_083651.1, from coordinate 21,570,232 downwards.
GTCTTTCCGAAACTGGAAAAGCATTGACTTGGCCACTATGACCATGGATCTCCAGCTCATCACCTGCCCAGCCTCTGCATAAATGGATGAATTAGTGGAACTCTACAATACATCCCTGAGAAGTGTTTTTGATCTCCATGCCCCTGTCAAGTCACGTGAGGTCAATTTCTCACGCTCCGCTCCCTGGTTCACACATGAGCTAAGGAAAATAAAAACAGCTGGGCGTGCCCTGGAACGACGCTGCAGACGCTCTGGGCTCACTGTCCATAAACTGGCCTACCGTGAGCATCAAAGGGGCTACTCCAACTCCCTTAAAGATGCTCGCTCACAGTTCTATTCCGGGTTAATCAATAATAATAATTTCTCTCTGTGTCTGACAGAATTCTAAACAAATAAAGATAAAAGTAGTTTTAGCTAGATATTATGCTTCATAAAAATGATTTTAATAACTGTTGCTGCTTAGTGCTAATAATGAATCTTTTTACTTGTTCTAATACTTAACTTTTGGACATTAAAGCGTAATTCCCTCAGATTCATTAAACTCAGACAGAGATCCAGGAACTGTCCCTTCTGGGGCTAAGTAAGTGGGACATTGTTTGGGTTAAGTTTGTTCCGAATGTCAGGATTGTTTTGATGGAGCAGAAAACACAATAATAGTTTCTCGAATTACAATAGCACTCACTCTTTCCAATGATAGGAGGGTGGAGGTAGGAGCAGTTTGATTCAGGAATAATACCATAAACAAATCATTATTTTAATCCTTTCTCGTAAATCTACTTAATATTTGGAATATATATGGGAGTCACAACGATGGTCAGTCTCACAGCTGTCTTGATAAGAGAGAGACGAGAGAGTTGTTATGGTTAAATTGGTGCAGCCGAGATGGCTAGGAGCAAGACATTTTCTACTCAAGGCTAAATTACGAGACAACATCAGACTAGCTGGATAGAGTTGCCAAGCAACCGGCAGAGTAGCGTAGGAAAGCATGACGGAGAGCTGCTGCTATGTCACTTCCTGGATTCGGTGACAAGAGGCGTGGGACTGCGGCTGGACCAATAAGGGAGATCCAAAGTGATTTGCGGTGACACCCCTCCAAACATTTCATAACCAATCACATCAAATCTACTGTTATAATTATACACAACCCCTGCTGTTCGGGGCCATTATTAACTTCCTACTGCTAACTTAATTAGCATAGGCTGTGATAATTGTCCATAGCTATGAATAACTCTTCATTGTATCTTTAAATAAAACACTTGATTTAACCAAAGCCTTGGATCGGCTCCTCTCATATTTTAGGATAAACGAACAAGCCTAACATAAGCCATCTCCTGAAACCACAACCACCCTCTTCAACTGAGGCTACAGAGGAGCAATGCAACAGCTTCATTGACTTTTTTAGATCAAAGGTCAACACCATTCGCTCTCTGATATCCAGCTCTCCATCTCTGCTTCCCTCTTACACAAACACCTTATCTACGACTGTGCTGTCTCCTCTACATCTCGCTGAGGTTCAGGAGAGCCATGTTGAGGCAATCCTCAAAAAAAATGAAATCCTGTACCTGTACCCTGGACCCCATTCCCACTGCTCTGCTCAAGTCACATATCCCCACTCTCAGTCCTTTCATCACCAAGGTTGTTAACCTTTCCCTTCAGTCTGGCTGTGTCCCACCTACTCTCAAGGTTGCTGTAATCCGCCCCCTTCTCAAGAAACCCACCCTGGACCCGGAGGTTCTAGCCAATTACAGGCCTATCTCCAACCTTGCCTTCCTGCCAAGGTGTTAGAGAAGGTAGTCGCTTCTCAACTTCAGGACCACCTCATACATAACAACTTGTTTGAAAATTTTCAGTCAGGATTTCGCTCAGCCCACAGCACTGTAACAGCTTTGCTCAGGGTTACGAATGACCTGCTGATGACAGCCGATGCAGGATCACCCTCACTCCTCATCCTCCTGGACCTGACTGCTGCATTTGACACAGTGGATCACACTCTCCTCCTAGAGCGCCTCTACAACGCTGTTGGACTATCAGACTCTGCACTCAAGTGGTTTTAGTCCTACCTCTCTGGCAGAACTGAATATGTCTCACTGGGAAGATGCAAGTCCAGACTGCTCCCTGTCTCCTGTGGTGTTCCGCAAGGGTCGGTCCTTGGCCCCATCCTCTTCATTATTTACATGCTCCCCCTCGGTTGTGTCATCAGCAAACATAGGATGTCCTTCCACTGTTATGCTGACGACACACAGCTTTACATCAAACCTTCCCCAAACCCCTCTGCAGCCATTTCATGTCTCACCGCCTGTCTTGGAGAGATAAAGACATGGATGAGCAGCAACTTTCTTCAGTTAAACAGTAGCAAAACTGAAGCCCTCCTTGTTGGCACTCCACACCAGGTTCAGTCATCCTCCATAACTCAGCTCACCTTCGACGGTCAGGTCATACACCTCTCCTCCACAGTCACTAATCTGGGAGTTAGGTTTGATCCTCACCTCATCTCAAAAACATCTCCAAACTCCACCCCACTTTAACCCTGTCAGATGCAGAGAAGCTCGTCCACGCATTCATCTCCTCTAGACTGGACTACTGCAATTCACTTTTCACTGGGATCACTGGCAAGAACATCCAAAAACTGCAATTCATTCAAAACAGCGCTGCCAGGATCCTGATGAGAGTCTGTAAATATGAGCACATAACACCAATTCTCCACTCACTCCACTAGCTCCCTGTCTCAACCCGGATTAACTACAAAGTCCTACTCCTTACCCATAAATGCATAAATGGACATGCACCTCCCTACCTACAAGAACTCATCACTCCCCAAACCTCCACCCGCACCCTCAGATCTACAAGTAGCTTGCTCCTTCGGGTTCCCAACACCAAGCTCCGCACCATGGGCGACCGGGCCTTTTGCTCAGCAGCGCCTCGCCTATGGAACGGTCTCCCTGACCACCTGAGGGCAACACAGACCCTGGACTCTTTTAAGACTGGCCTAAAAACCTTTTTATTCAAGAAGGCGTTTTTACTTTGAGTTGAGTTTAAGGACTTTGATTTTAACTATGTACTTGTGGCACTCTGAGATTCTCGGATGAAGAGTGCCTTACAAATAAAATGTATTTATTTATTTATTTACTTAATAATTATACTAGCCTAAGCAAGACTGTTTATTTGATTCTGTGTGGTGTTTAAAAGTTTGATATGTGTTGTGTATTTGTGGTTACAAGTTAAATGCTATATACGCTCTTCACAGGATCTCTCTGACCCTTTCAGTCTCTAATTAGCATTTACACAGACACCGCATATCTCTACCTACTTATCTACGTCCCCACTCAAGAAGAAGGGGCAGGGGAGCTACCATCTTGGGAGACCACAGAAAGGTGTTACTCTCTTTGTTAACTACCATTTTGAGAGCCCCTTATTCACACACACTCACATACACCTTTGTTTTAGTTCATACTCTGTTATTAATTATTGTTTTACACTTTATTATGTTCATAATAAATGTTTTTCTTTCACAAATGTTCTTTCATTAATGTTACATATGTGAATTTTGCCAACCTCTACATTGTCAAGAATTCTATAAACCTTCACTGTTCATTATATAATCTTTGATAGTAAATATTGAGATTTCTAATTGAACTAGATCTAAATGAGACTGATCTTAATAAATAAATTGTCTATCTTTTCCCTTCTTTCAAGGGTGGTGCCCTGAGAGAACTTAATATTAATATTTTATTTTGATAACACATTTATTGAATGCCCAAATGCACACCATCTTATGGTATCACTCCTAACCATTATTGCACAACACTCATGTTGAGTTTTAAACACAAGTTCATTCCTCCGAGGTCTTTCCTATACATATACGCACAAAGGTAAAATTACACTGCATGCTACCAGCGCCCACAGGTTTTGGCTCAGCAGTTTATCTTAATAATAATTAGGGCCCGAGCACCGAACGGGGGGAGGCCCTATTGAAATTGTAAGACTTATTGTTATTATTATAAGATTATATTGTATTTATAGAGCACTTTTCAAAGTGCTCAAAGACACTTTACAAATTTTAAAGGGACAAAGCAAATTATTTGACATTATTTGGAAAAACTGACTTAAAACACTCTTTAACTAAAACATTAAAAAAACATTGTACACTTTTTATTTGGTCCAACAACAGATGCCTTTGAATGAATGTCTACTAGGAGATGGTGCAATGCATTTTGTCATATTGACTCCCAGAGAGAAACAGACCATTAATTGTATATATATTAGTTCTGTGTGGTGCATTCAGTGTGCGTGGTGAGGGTATCAAAGTTAAAAGACAGAGGCACAAGTTTAAATCAACTTTCGTGCAAATTAAGCTTTTGATTATTTCAGAAATGCATAGTGGGATAACGTTTATTTGTGAAGGCCAACAGAATTACATGTGATCCTGCCTCAATGCTTAACACACTCATTTACTGTACAACACTGGATTCTTATCAATGTTGCTCTCTGGTTTATATATAAATCAGTTCAAAACAAAATAAATGAGGCAGACACATTTGCATTAGCTTGCTCCTGTTTTCTGTGGAAGTCAAGACATGTTATGTTCATACTGAAAAAAACAGAATATAAGAGCAAATGTTAATAAAAGGGTCAAAACACAAAGGATCATTTAAAAATGCTGTAATAGCTTTATTGTCTATGGAGGAAGAATAAGCTGTATCATAAACAGTATATGTGAGGCAGATAACCATGATCCTGATGCTGTTATTGTTCACATTAACATAAATATTAAAGGTATGAGCCAAGTTAAAAACAAATAGGCCACAGACTCTATTTGTCATAACAGATTGATAATCCAGAGGTTAGAGCCTGGTAACTGTGCTGTAATAAATTTCTCAGATTGTAACACTTTTCTAAAAAACACAAATAACAAGGCAGATGTACAGAATAATATTTATCAACTTTCTTTCTACAGATCACATGTCAGTTCTTCCCTAAAAAAAACTGCACGATTCTGTTTCTTATTTGCGTCAGTTTGAGACCGTATATGAGGGGATTGAGGATCGGAGGAACGACCAGGAATTCTATTGCCATAAAATTATTGAGACTTTGCGGTATCGTACTCGTGCCAAATCTCACGTACATCAAATCAAAAAGAATACTAATGACTAAGGTATTCAAACATAGTAAATGCGGCAGACAGGTTTGCATGAACTTGCTTCTGTTCTCACCGGAGTGAAGGCAATTTTTGATCAGACACATATAAGACCAAAAAATAAAGGCTACATGGATTAAAACAACAGTGTAATTAAAAGCTGGAACAATGACACTTGCTAATGGAGGAGTACAAGCAAGTCTATTCACCAAATAATTAATACAGTAGATTTTTGGAATATGTGAGCCGCATATTTTGGTTATTGCTGTTGTTATAGTGCCAACCATCATCAGATAGTGGGGTACAAGCCAAGCAAAAAACACAAACATGCCTATTTTTCCCTTCGTCATCACTGAGTGGTAAGTTAGAGGCTGACAGATAGCCACATATCTGTCATAGGCCATTAATAAGAGAATAGAGCCATCTGCGCAGAGTGAAGAGTGCAACACAAAACCCTGCAGGAGGCATCCACTGTAAGAGATGACATGAGAGTTAGACAGGAGGTCGATGAGGAACTTTGGATAAAAGCCTGCAGTCCCATACAGTGCGTTGATGCACAGATTACAGAGGAAGATGTACATGGGCTCGTGAAGGTTTTTATCTATGATGATGGTCACGATGATGGTCACATTTATCAGCCAGATCACACAGTAACACAACAAAGTGAGGATGAAGAGGGTGACTCTGTAGTGCGCTGTGCCACTCAACCCCGACATAGTGAACATAGAAACTACTGAAACATTATCCATCATGATGAAGGTTCTCTCTCACGTTATTAGAAAACAAAGTCATCCACTATCTCAAGTGTCCTTGCTGACTTACCTGAACTGTCCTTCTTTCATCGGTTAATATCATTTACTGGCGGCAACAGATAGTGTGTTTGTGAACATGGGAATTGAAACAGTCCAATCAGTGAGCTGGAATAAACTGAGACGACCAGTTTACCACACAAGAAAAGATTACGCAGTAAACCTAACCTCATTAAAAAATTAAAAACTGATGAAGTCTGTGGGAGGCTCTAGCCCCTCCCCCCATTCAATCTTATGTTATACTGCATTTTGTTGTATGGGTTTATACTCAATGTTAAGCGCAGTATTATTACAAGTTTAAATCACCTGAAGTTGAATTAGAATGAACTCATGTTGAGTTTTATACACAAGTTCATTCCTCCGAGGGCTTTCCTATACATATACCCACAAAACATAAAATTACACTGCATGCTACCAGCACAAAACAGATTTGGCCTAGCAGTTTATCTTAATAATAATTAGGACCCGAGCACCGATCGGTGGGTGGCCGTATTGAAATTGTAAGAATTATTCTTATTATTAGAAGAATACATTTTATTTATAGAGCATTTTTCAAAGTGCTCAAAGACACTTTACAAATTTTACAGGAGCAAAGCAAATTATTTGACATTATTTCGATTAAGTGTCTTAAAACACAATTTAACTAAGTTAAAAAAACATTGTACACTTTTTATTTGGTCCAACAACAGATGCCTTTGTGCAGGATGAATGTTTACTAGGAGATGGTGCAATGCATTTTGTCATATTGACTCCTGGAGAGAAACAGACCATTAATTGTATATAGATTAGTTCTGTGTGGTGCATTCAGTGTGTGTGGTGAGGGTGTCAAAGTTAAAAGACAGAGGCACAAGTTTAAATCAACTTTCGTGCGAATTAAGCTTTTGATTATTTCAGAAATGCATAGTGGGATAACGTTTATTTGTGAAGGCCAACAGAATTACATGTGATCCTGCCTCAATGTTTAACACACTAATTTACTGTACAACATTGGATTCTTATCAATGTTGCTCTCTGGTTTATATATAAATCAGTTCAAAACAAAATAAATGAGGCAGACACATTTGCATTAGCTTGCTCCTGTTTTCTGTGGAAGTCAAGACATGTTATGTTCATACTGAAAAAAAAACAGAATATAAGAGCAAATGTTAATAAAAGGGTCAAAACACAAAGGATCATTTAAAAATGCTGTAATAGCTTTATTGTCTATGGAGGCAGAATAAGCTGTATCATAAACAGTATATGTGAGGCAGATAACCATGATCCTGATGCTGTTATTGTTCACATTAACATAAATATTAAAGGTATAAGCCAAGTTAAAAACAAATAGGCCACAGACTCTATTTGTCATAACAGATTGATAATCCAGAGGTTAGAGCCTGGTAACTGTGCTGTAATAAATTTCTCAGATTGTAACACTTTTCTAAAAAACACAAATAACAAGGCAGATGATAATATTTATCAACTTTCTTTCTACAGATCACAAGTCAGTTCTTCCTTAAAAAAAGCTGCAAGATTCTGTTTCTTATTTGAGTCAGTTTGAGACCGTATATAAGGGGATTGAGGATCGGAGGAACGACCAGGAATTCTATTGCAATAAAATTCTTGAGACTTTGCGGTATCGTACTCGTGCCAAATCTCACATACATCAAATCAAAAAGAATACTAATGACTAAGGTATTCAAACATAGTAAATGCGGCAGACAGGTTTGCATGAACTTGCTTCTGTTCTCACCGGAGTGAAGGCAATTTTTGATCAGACACATATAAGACCAAAAAATAAAGGCTACATGGATTAAAACAACAGTGTAATTAAAAGCTGGAACAATGACACTTGCTAATGGAGGAGTACAAGCAAGTCTATTGACCAAATAATTAATACAATAGATTTTTGGAATATGTGAGCCGCATATTTTGGTTATTGCTGTTGTTATAGTGCTCACCAAGATCATATAGTGGGGTACAAGCCAAGCAAAAAACACAAACATGCCTATTTTTCCCTTCGTCATCACTGAGTGGTAAACCAGAGGCTGACAGATAGCCACATATCTGTCATAGGCCATTAATAAGAGAATAGAGCCATCTGCGCAGAGTGAAGAGTGCAACACAAAACCCTGCAGGAGGCATCCACTGTAAGAGATGACATGAGAGTTAGACAGGAGGTCGATGAGGAACTTTGGATAAAAGCCTGCAGTCCCATACAGTGCGTTGATGCACAGATTACAGAGGAAGATGTACATGGGCTCGTGAAGGTTTTTATCTATGATGATGGTCATGATGATGGTCACGTTTACCAGCCAGATCACACAGTAACACAAAAAAGTGAGGATGAAGAGGGTGACTCTGTAGTGCGCTGTGCCACTCAACCCCGACATAGTGAACATGGAAACTTCTGAAACATTATCCATCATGATGAAGGTTCTCTCTCACATAATTAGAAAACAAAGACATCCACCAACACATGTGTTCATCGCTGACTTACCTGAACTGTCTTTCTTTCTTTGGTTAATATCATCTACTGGCGGCAACAGATAGTGTGTTTGTGAACATGGGAGTGAAACGGTCCAATCAGTGAGCTGGACTAAACTGGAGACGCCCAGTTTACTACACATGAAAAGATTACGCAGTATTTTTCACAGTAAACTAACCTCATTAAAAAATAATAAAGAAAAAAAAAATTAATGAACTCTGTGACAGGCTAGCCCCCCCCCCCCCCCCCCCAGTCAATCTTATGTTATACTGAATTTTGTTGTATGGGTTCATACTCCATGTTAAGTGCTGTATTATTACTAGTTTAAATCACCTGAAGTTGAATTAGAATGAACTCATGGTGAGTTTTATACACAAGTTTATTCCTCCAAGGTCTTTTCTATACATATACGCACAAAAATAAAATTACACTGCATGCTACCAGCGCTCACAGGTTTTGGCTCAGCAGTTTATATCAATTATAATTAAGGCCCGTGCACCGAACGATGGAAGGCCCTATTGAAATTGTAAGAATTATTCTTATTATTATAAGAATACATTTTATTTGTAGAGCATTTTTCAAAGTGCTCAAAGACACTTTACAAATTTTACAGGAGCAAAGCAAATGATTTGACGTTATTTGGATAAACTGACTTAAAACCCTGTTTAACTAATTAAAAAAAGTATTGTACCCTTTTTATTTGGTCCAACAACAGATGCCTTTGTGCAGGATGAATGTTTACTAGGAGATGGTGCAATGCATTTTGTCATATTAACTCCCAGAGAGAAACAGACCATTAATTGTATATAGATTAGTTCTGTGTGGTGCATTCAGAGTGGATGGTGAGGGTGTCAAAGTTAAAAGAAAGAGGTACGAGTTTAAATCAACTTTCATGCGAATTAAGCTATTGATTATTTCAGAAATCCATAGTGGGATAACGTTTATTTGTGAAGGTCAACAGAATTACATGTGATCCTGCCTCAATGCTTAACACAGTCATTTACTCTACAACACTGGATTCTTATAAATGTTGCTCTCAGGTTTATGTTTTAGATATATGTCACAGGTTTGTCAGATGAGATAATTATTTATTGATACGGACATACATGCATTATACATCATGCTTAACAATTTGTTTCTTTAAAAAAAAAAACAGACACAAACATTGCAGTGTTACATTTTTTAATGTGTAGAAAAAAGTAGAGAGCAGACATATAAATCGATTAAAAACCAAATAAATGAGGCAGACACATTTGCATTAGCTTGCTCCTGTTTTCTGTGGCAGTCAGACATTTAAGGTTCATACTGAAAATACAGAATATAAGAGCAAATGTTAATAAGAGGGTCCAAACACAACAGATAATTTAAAAAAGCTGTAATAGCTTTATTTTCTATGGAGGCAGAATAAGCTATATCAGAAACAGTATATGTGAGGCACATAACCATGATCCTGATGCTGTTATTGTTCACATTAACATCAAAATTAATGGTATAAGCCAAGTTAAAAACAAATTGGCCAGAGACTCTTTTTGTCATTACAGATTGATAATCCAGAGGTTAGAGCCTGGTAACTGTGCTGTAATAAATTTCTCAGATTGTAACACTTTTCTAAAAAACAGAAATAACAATGTAGATGATAATATTAATCAACTTTCTTTCTACAGATCACATGTCAGTTCTTCTTGAAAAAAAACTGCACGATTCTGTTTCTTATTTGTGTCAGTTTGAGACCGTATATGAGGGGATTGAGGATCGGAGGAACGACCAGGAATTCTATTGCCATAAAATTCTTGAGACTTTGCGGTATCGTACTCGTGCCAAATCTCACGTACATCAAATCAAAAAGAATACTAATGACTAAGGTATTCAAACATAGTAAATGCGGCAGACAGGTTTGCATGAACTTGCTTCTGTTCTCACCGGAGTGAAGGCAATTTTTGATCAGATACAAATAAGACCAGAAAATTAAGACTACATAGATTAAACAAACAGTGTAATTAAAAGCTGGAATAATGGCACTTGCTAATGGAGGAGTACAAGCAAGTCTATTCACCAAATAATTAATACAATAGATTTTTGGAATATGTGAGCCGCATATTTTGGTTATTGCTGTTGTTATAGTGCCCACCATATTCAGATAGTGGGGTACAAGCCAAGCAAAAAACACAAACATGCCTATTTTTCCCTTCGTCATCACTGAGTGGTAAATCAGAGGCTGACAGATAGCCACATATCTGTCATAGGCCATTAATAAGAGAATAGAGAAATCTGCACTGACTGAAGAGTGCAACACAAAACCCTGCAGGAGGCATCCACTGTAAGAGATGACATGAGAGTTAGACAGGAGGTCACTGAGGAACTTTGGAAAAAAGCCTGCAGTCCCATACAGTCCGTTAATGCACAGATTACAGAGGAAGATGTACATGGGCTCGTGAAGGTTTTTATCCACGATGATGGTCACAATGATGGTCACGTTTACCAACCAGATCACACAGTAACACAAAAAAGTGAGGATGAAGAGGGTGACTCTGTAGTGCGCTGTGCCACTCAACCCCGACATAGTGAACATAGAAACTACTGAAACATTATCCATCATGATGAAGGGTCTCTCTCACATTATTCAAAAACAAAGACATCCACTATCTCAAGTGTCCATCGCTGACTTACCTGAACTCTCTTTCTTTCATCGGTTAATATCATTTACTGGCGGCAACAGATAGTGTGTTTGTGAACATGGGATTAAAACAGTCCAATCAGTGAGCTGGACTAAACGACGCCCAGTTTACTACACATGAAAAGATTACGCAGTATTTTTCACAGTAAACCTAACCTCATTAAAAAATAATAAAGAAAAAAAAAATTAATGAACTCTGTGACAGGCTCTAGCCCCCCCCCCCCAGTCAATCTTATGTTATACTGAATTTTGTTGTATGGGTTCATACTCCATGTTAAGTGCTGTATTATTACTAGTTTAAATTACCTGAAGTTGAATTAGAATGAACTCATGGTGAGTTTTATACACAAGTTTATTCCTCCGAGGTCTTTTCTATACATATACCCACAAAAATAAAATTACTCTGCATGCTACCAGCGCTCACAGGTTTTGGCTCAGCAGTTTATATCAATTATAATTAAGGCCTGTGCACCGAACGATGGAAGGCCCTATTGAAATTGTAAGAATTATTCTTATTATTATAAGAATACATTTTATTTATAGAGCATTTTTCAAAGTGCTCAAAGACACTTTACAAATTTTACAGGAGCAAAGCAAATGATTTTACGTTATTTGGATAAACTGACTTAAAACCCTGTTTAACTAATTAAAAAAAGTATTGTACCCTTTTTATTTGGTCCAACAACAGATGCCTTTGTGCAGGATGAATGTTTACTAGGAGATGGTGCAATGCATTTTGTCATATTAACTCCCAGAGAGAAACAGACCATTAATTGTATATAGATTAGTTCTGTGTGGTGCATTCAGAGTGGATGGTGAGGGTGTCAAAGTTAAAAGAAAGAGGTACGAGTTTAAATCAACTTTCATGCGAATTAAGCTATTGATTATTTCAGAAATCCATAGTGGGATAACGTTTATTTGTGAAGGTCAACAGAATTACATGTGATCCTGCCTCAATGCTTAACACAGTCATTTACTCTACAACACTGGATTCTTATAAATGTTGCTCTCAGGTTTATGTTTTAGATATATGTCACAGGTTTGTCAGATGAGATAATTATTTATTGATACGGACATATATGCATTATACATCATGCTTAACAATTTGTTTCTTTAAAAAAAAAACAGACACAAACATTGCAGTGTTACATTTTTTAAAGTGTAGAAAAAAGTAGAGAGCAGACATATAAATCGATTAAAAACCAAATAAATGAGGCAGACACATTTGCATTAGCTTGCTCCTGTTTTCTGTGGCAGTCAGACATTTAAGGTTCATACTGAAAATACAGAATATAAGAGCAAATGTTAATAAGAGGGTCCAAACACAACAGATAATTTAAAAAAGCTGTAATAGCTTTATTTTCTATGGAGGCAGAATAAGCTATATCAGAAACAGTATATGTGAGGCACATAACCATGATCCTGATGCTGTTATTGTTCACATTAACATCAAAATTAATGGTATAAGCCAAGTTAAAAACAAATTGGCCAGAGACTCTTTTTGTCATTACAGATTGATAATCCAGAGGTTAGAGCCTGGTAACTGTGCTGTAATAAATTTCTCAGATTGTAACACTTTTCTAAAAAACAGAAATAACAATGTAGATGATAATATTAATCAACTTTCTTTCTACAGATCACATGTCAGTTCTTTTTGAAAAAAAACTGCACGATTCTGTTTCTTATTTGTGTCAGTTTGAGACCGTATATGAGGGGATTGAGGATCGGAGGAACGACCAGGAATTCTATTGCCATAAAATTCTTGAGACTTTGCGGTATCGTACTCGTGCCAAATCTCACGTACATCAAATCAAAAAGAATACTAATGACTAAGGTATTCAAACATAGTAAATGCGGCAGACAGGTTTGCATGAACTTGCTTCTGTTCTCACCGGAGTGAAGGCAATTTTTGATCAGATACAAATAAGACCAGAAAATTAAGACTACATAGATTAAACAAACAGTGTAATTAAAAGCTGGAATAATGGCACTTGCTAATGGAGGAGTACAAGCAAGTCTATTCACCAAATAATTAATACAATAGATTTTTGGAATATGTGAGCCGCATATTTTGGTTATTGCTGTTGTTATAGTGCCCACCATATTCAGATAGTGGGGTACAAGCCAAGCAAAAAACACAAACATGCCTATTTTTCCCTTCGTCATCACCGAGTGGTAAATCAGAGGCTGACAGATAGCCACATATCTGTCATAGGCCATTAATAAGAGAATAGAGAAATCTGCACTGACTGAAGAGTGCAACACAAAACCCTGCAGGAGGCATCCACTGTAAGAGATGACATGAGAGTTAGACAGGAGGTCACTGAGGAACTTTGGAAAAAAGCCTGCAGTCCCATACAGTCCGTTAATGCACAGATTACAGAGGAAGATGTACATGGGCTCGTGAAGGTTTTTATCCACGATGATGGTCACGATGATGGTCACGTTTACCAACCAGATCACACAGTAACACAAAAAAGTGAGGATGAAGAGGGTGACTCTGTAGTGCGCTGTGCCACTCAACCCCGACATAGTGAACATAGAAACTACTGAAACATTATCCATCATGATGAAGGGTCTCTCTCACATTATTCAAAAACAAAGACATCCACTATCTCAAGTGTCCATCGCTGACTTACCTGAACTCTCTTTCTTTCATCGGTTAATATCATTTACTGGCGGCAACAGATAGTGTGTTTGTGAACATGGGATTAAAACAGTCCAATCAGTGAGCTGGACTAAACGACGCCCAGTTTACTACACATGAAAAGATTACGCAGTATTTTTCACAGTAAACCTAACCTCATTTAAAAATAATAAAGAAAAAAAAAATTAATGAACTCTGTGACAGGCTCTAGCCCCCCCCCCCCCAGTCAATCTTATGTTATACTGAATTTTGTTGTATGGGTTCATACTCCATGTTAAGTGCTGTATTATTACTAGTTTAAATCACCTGAAGTTGAATTAGAATGAACTCATGGTGAGTTTTATACACAAGTTCATTCCTCCGAGGTCTTTTCTATACATATACCCACAAAAATAAAATTACTCTGCATGCTACCAGCGCTCACAGGTTTTGGCTCAGCAGTTTATATCAATTATAATTAAGGCCCCAGCACCGAACGATGGAAGGCCCTATTGAAATTGTAAGAATTATTCTTATTATTATAAGAATACATTTTATTTATAGAGCATTTTTCAAAGTGCTCAAAGACACTTTACAAATTTTACAGGAGCAAAGCAAATGATTTGACGTTATTTGGATAAACTGACTTAAAACCCTGTTTAACTAATTAAAAAAAGTATTGTACCCTTTTTATTTGGTCCAACAACAGATGCCTTTGTGCAGGATGAATGTTTACTAGGAGATGGTGCAATGCATTTTGTCATATTAACTCCCAGAGAGAAACAGACCATTAATTGTATATAGATTAGTTCTGTGTGGTGCATTCAGAGTGGATGGTGAGGGTGTCAAAGTTAAAAGAAAGAGGTACGAGTTTAAATCAACTTTCATGCGAATTAAGCTATTGATTATTTCAGAAATCCATAGTGGGATAACGTTTATTTGTGAAGGTCAACAGAATTACATGTGATCCTGCCTCAATGCTTAACACAGTCATTTACTCTACAACACTGGATTCTTATAAATGTTGCTCTCAGGTTTATGTTTTAGATATATGTCACAGGTTTGTCAGATGAGATAATTATTTATTGATACGGACATATATGCATTATACATCATGCTTAACAATTTGTTTCTTTAAAAAAAAAACAGACACAAACATTGCAGTGTTACATTTTTTAAAGTGTAGAAAAAAGTAGAGAGCAGACATATAAATCGATTAAAAACCAAATAAATGAGGCAGACACATTTGCATTAGCTTGCTCCTGTTTTCTGTGGCAGTCAGACATTTAAGGTTCATACTGAAAATACAGAATATAAGAGCAAATGTTAATAAGAGGGTCCAAACACAACAGATAATTTAAAAAAGCTGTAATAGCTTTATTTTCTATGGAGGCAGAATAAGCTATATCAGAAACAGTATATGTGAGGCACATAACCATGATCCTGATGCTGTTATTGTTTACATTAACATCAAAATTAATGGTATAAGCCAAGTTAAAAACAAATTGGCCAGAGACTCTTTTTGTCATCACAGATTGATAATCCAGAGGTTAGAGCCTGGTAACTGTGCTGTAATAAATTTCTCAGATTGTAACACTTTTCTAAAAAACAGAAATAACAATGTAGATGATAATATTAATCAACTTTCTTTCTACAGATCACATGTCAGTTCTTCCTGAAAAAAAACTGCACGATTCTGTTTCTTATTTGTGTCAGTTTGAGACCATATATGAGGGGATTGAGGATCGGAGGAACGACCAGGAATTCTATTGCCATAAAATTCTTGAGACTTTGCGGTATCGTACTCGTGCCAAATCTCACGTACATCAAATCAAAAAGAATACTAATGACTAAGGTATTCAAACATAGTAAATGCGGCAGACAGGTTTGCATGAACTTGCTTCTGTTCTCACCGGAGTGAAGGCAATTTTTGATCAGATACAAATAAGACCAGAAAATTAAGACTACATAGATTAAACAAACAGTGTAATTAAAAGCTGGAATAATGGCACTTGCTAATGGAGGAATACAAGCAAGTCTATTCACCAAATAATTAATACAATAGATTTTTGGAATATGTGAGCCGCATATTTTGGTTATTGCTGTTGTTATAGTGCCCACCATATTCAGATAGTGGGGTACAAGCCAAGCAAAAAACACAAACATGCCTATTTTTCCCTTCGTCATCACTGAGTGGTAAATCAGAGGCTGACAGATAGCCACATATCTGTCATAGGCCATTAATAAGAGAATAGAGAAATCTGCACTGACTGAAGAGTGCAACACAAAACCCTGCAGGAGGCATCCACAGTAAGAGATGACATGAGAGTTAGACAGGCGGTCACTGAGGAACTTTGGATAAAAGCCTGCAGTCCCATACAGTCCGTTAATGCACAGATTACAGAGGAAGATGTACATGGGCTCGTGAAGGTTTTTATCCACGATGATGGTCACGATGATGGTCACGTTTACCAACCAGATCACACAGTAACACAAAAAAGTGAGGATGAAGAGGGTGACTCTGTAGTGCGCTGTGCCACTCAACCCCGACATAGTGAACATAGAAACTACTGAAACATTATCCATCATGATGAAGGGTCTCTCTCACATTATTCAAAAACAAAGACATCCACTATCTCAAGTGTCCATCGCTGACTTACCTGAACTCTCTTTCTTTCATCGGTTAATATCATTTACTGGCGGCAACAGATAGTGTGTTTGTGAACATGGGATTAAAACAGTCCAATTAGTGAGCTTGACTAAACTGGAGACGCCCAGTTTACCACACACGAAAAGATTACGCAGTATTTTTCACAGTAAACCTAACCTCATTCAAAAATAATAAAGAAAAAAA
The DNA here is from genome assembly GCF_963576545.1 of Limanda limanda. Lineage (NCBI taxonomy): Eukaryota > Metazoa > Chordata > Actinopteri > Pleuronectiformes > Pleuronectidae > Limanda > Limanda limanda. The sequence goes on along the minus strand of NC_083651.1, from coordinate 21,553,668 downwards.
AACTGATGAACTCTGTGAGAAGCTCTAGTCCCCCCCATTCAATCTGATGCTATACTGAATTTTGTTGTATGGGTTCAAACTCCATGTTATGTGCTGTATTATTACTAGTTTAAATCAACTGAGGTTGAGTTAGAAGAAACTCATGTTGGGAAATGTCTTTGTTGAACCACATGGCCTCCTTCTCGGCTTACAAGTGTGGTCAAAACCTGAAACCAAATGGCGCATGTTCTGGACTAAAGGCTCCAGTATGCTTCTCCGACTCCGTGGCGAGCGGGGGGACGCACGGACTCTTTTTCATTTATGCTTCTCCGAAAACTTTACGTGTTGAAGACAATTCACCGTCAAACGGAAGACGAGCTTAGAGAAGCCTACCCCTCTGGCCTATGTGCGTAGAAGAAGTCCACGTTTGTTTATTTGCCATCTCCCGGCTTTCCTCACACACAGTGAACGATGGCAACTAACAGAACTAAATAAAGTGACACCCAGCGGGTCAAATCCTGATGTTATAATTTCTTAGCGCAGCGGTTCCCCGGTCTTGTTTCCGAACTGCGTTGCTAATTCCACGGCTTAAAGCTACACGGTGGCAGCTAGCTCCCCCCCCCCAGCTTCCACACACAGTCAGCAGGGACTCCCGATACTAACTACTACCCAGTGTTTGCTTCTAACCTGACGGTATTTGAGAAACAGTGTCATGATAGCTGTGGAATTAAGTTGTGACAGCGGGTTTTTGCGCTGTTGCCACCGCAGTTAGCATGGTGGCTAGCACGCTAGCGCCGTTATGACAGGGCGTTAAAACCGTATGTGACTGTATACACATGCCGTCAGTGCTCTAACCAGCCACCGTCAGCAAGACAACTACGCTGGCTTAACACACTTGTCACATTAACCGTAGAATCGTAGTTGTGTTCGGGTTTATTGTGATATAGGGAATGAAACAGTTTGAGGTCCGGAAATGATGTCGTTCCGAAATGCTGTCGTTAGCGGACCAATCACAGCCAAGGACCATCCCGAGGCGCTCCGCCATGCCGAGGTGTAGTTAGAAAAAAAAGAGGTGCACGAAAAGCTCTCCGAGGCGCTCGGAGAGGGCGTTTCTCTGTCCGTGTCAGTAAAAATGGAGAAGCATATATCGGCCGTAAGTAGGGTTGCAAAATTCCGGGAATTTTCAAAGTTGGAAACTTTCCATGGGAATTAACGGGAATATACGGGAATTAACGGGAATATACGGGAATTAACGGGAATTAACAGGATTTAATGGGAATAAACTGGAAATGTTGTGGGTAATTTATACTAACTGTATTTACCTTGTCATATACAGACATAAATATAAACATTTTGTTGTGTCATAGGCTGATTTGAGCCCTAAAGGAAACTTTGGGCACTTGACTATATGCTTCGGCATCGTTGTGTCATTCTTAACATAGGTATTTGCAGAGTATTTGCAAATGTACACAGCCTTTCCTTCTACATTGGATGGGGTGAAATGTCTCCACACATGAGATAGTGCACGTGGCATTGTTCTTTAGAATAAGATGAGAAAAAAGTTTGTAAAAAAATACTCATGCAATGCCAGAGATATAAATAGTTAGCCAAACAATTGGAATAGTCTGTAAAAATATTTTACAATTGATGGATAAATTATAATGGAAATAGGCTAGATGAACAGATGAACAATCCTCAATCAGCATGCTAACATATTTTCCCCAGGAATATCATTGAAACTTACCTGACTAGTCCTGCACACTACAGCAGGCCTCAATAGCCCTGCTGTAGTGTGAAGGATTCTGGGAGTTATCTGTGCATGTGATGGAAGAATGCACAGTGGAGGGTTGAAATTCAACATGCAGCTTGTGCTGCATTCCATACATCTTTAAAATAGAGTTTTGAATGATGTTTTTATTGCTCAGCGTTTCATTTGCATAGTTTTTGTTTTTTTTCAAAATTCCAAAAATTCCCGTGCTTAATATTCCCGTGGAAAGTTTCCGGAAAGTTTCCGGAAATTTACCGGAAACTTTCCACCCCTTTGCAACCCTAGCCGTAAGTAGGGTTGCCAACTCTCTGATTAATAAATAAGGGACACCTCATCGGCAGGGTCGGCAGACCCGATTGCTTTCACCCTTTCTTGCGTGGTGAATTTTTTAGCCTCTTTTTTTGATAGTGAAACGATTTTTAACTATTTTACCTGAATTGAATTAGATGCATATTTTTTAGTGACATGAACACATGGAAAACAAATTATTATCCTGCAATTCACTTTAATAATAAACAAAATCTACTGAATAAAATAAGAATCTTTCTTAAACAGAAACCCGTCTTGCTTAACATAAAACTGTATACATTAATATAAAACAATATATAGAAAGCAGAACATCCATCCTGAAATAGTGCATATTTTTAGTGCAATAACAAAAGTGCAAACAGAACGTCTGTAGAAAAGTTTTAAACATATTTGTGCCTCAAAAACCGGTCTTGCTTAACATAAAACTGTATACATTAATATAAAACAATAGATAGAAAGCAGAACATCCATCCTGAAATAGAGCATATTTTTAGTGCAATAACAAAAGTGCAAACAGAACGTCTGTAGAAAAATTGTAAACATATGTTTGCCTCAAAGGCCATGACAGTAGACTACAGTTGTAGTAAAAAAGAAAAAAAACAACTCATGAACTCAACAGCTCACTGCCACATTATGTAGAGATAGCCTACTTTTTCCACTTGTACTTCTTCTGAGATCTTGCTGCAGTGAGGAGTTCTTTGTCTTTGAGTGCAGCAGAGTAAAACTCTGAGCAACACAGATCATAATTGAGGCTGACAATTAGCTCACCCTTTAATTAATTCAGTGGAACATTTGTTCCGCACATCAGTCCATTTGTTCTTCATAAAAGAGAAAATCCTCTCCACAAACCCAGTGGAAGATGGGATGCTGAGGAAAAAGGATACAGCAGCTTGGATGTTGGGAAGGTCAGCTGCCTGAAGAACCTCCATCCATCTCTCTGCTGTTCCTCTAGACTGCCAGGTTTCCTTCTCCTGAGTGAGGTGCTCCAGAAGACTGTTTGCAGTAACACATTCTTCATACAGATCATCCATGGAGATGTTCAGCCTACCAGAAGAGATGAAAAGTTGTCATTTACAGTGGTAAATAATGGGGAAAAATCTAATTGTATATTTCATAATTTTGTATACTACTTTAACTACTTATATAGTTTAATTTATTTATTATTCTTTATTTATTTATCCAGCTATCTATCAAGTATATGAACTGTTTGAATTTGTAAGATGTTGTATAAAAGATGCATATGTATGCAGGGTTTCCCCCAGAAAACTTGCTGGTTTTTCAATAAAAAAGTGCAAACATGGCCAAGGGAGAACAGGGAACTCAGGGCCTGAGGTATGCTGTGTGACCTCTCTTACTTCTTGCACAGGGTGCAGGTTGGATCACTGCAGGTGATCCGTCTCGGCTTCTGAAAGAACTCCTCCAGAGCCTTACTGTAGTCAAGATCAGCCACAGAGGGACCATTTATTTTTATATGGAGGCAGGCAGTTAGGCTTTTCCCCTGCAGCCTGTTCCTAAGGTCTGTCTTGATCTATTGAAAAAGAATCACATAACTGACATTAAACAAATGTGAACCTACTTAAACTGCTAGCAGAAAAGTGAAAACAAAATACTCACCCTGTTCATAGCTGAGAAATCTCTCTCGCAGTTGACACTTGACACATGAATTGTCTGTGCAATGGCAGAGAGCTGGGCCAGGTTTGGGTACAGGAGCTTCAGCTCATCAAAGTCAGAGACCAGGTCCTGCATTGCAACTGTGACTTATACTAGTAGGATAAAGCAAAGAGTAAAAAGTGTTAGGAAAACAGAAGTTAAAAAAAAAAACATTTCTATTCAACATTTTGCTTCTGCTGCTTACCTTAAACATGCCCTGGCCCACATGAACCTTGAAGCCAGTCCATTCTTGCAGTGCTGCTCTGCCATCCACAGTGGGACATTTTTGGGAAAGCAGTTGTAAGTTCTCTTCAAAATCATCATCTCCCCTCTCCACTGCTTAATACTCGGCCCTAAACACCTTAGAGAAACATTATCTAATGATATAGCCGCGCTAGACGACATTACATTGTCAGGAACTTGGGAGTGATCTTTCTAGGACCGCCTTTTTCCACTTGCGTAATATCTCAAAAATCAGACATGTCCTTTCGCAAAAAGATGCAGAAAAACTAGTCCACGCCTTTGTTACATCGAGACTAGACTACTGTAATTCACTATTATCAGGCTCCAGTAAGTCGTTACAGATTCTGCAGCTGGTCCAAAATGCCGCAGCACGTGTCCTGACGAGAACTAAGAAAAGAGAGCACATTTCTCCAGTATTAGCATCGCTACACTGGCTTCCTGTTAAATCAAGAATAGAATTTAAAATTCTCCTCCTCACCTTCAAGGCCCTTAATAATATGGCACCTTTTTACCTTAAAGAGATGCTAGTACCTTATCAATCTACTAAAGCACTCCGATCCCAGAACTCAGGTTTACTTGTTGTCCCTAAAGTCTCTAAAAGTAGAGTAGGAGCCAGAGCTTTTAGCCATCAAGCCCCACTGCTGTGGAATAATCTCTCACTTTCAGTTCGGGAAGCAGACACGCTCTGTTCGTTTAAGAGTAGACTCAAAACCTTCCTTTTTGATAAAGCTTACAGTTAGAGCTAATTAGTGCGGCAGAAAGTAACTCGCCCTATGTTCCAAAATTGATTAAAAGGCAAAAACCCCTGATGATGCTAAGACACACAGGGAATTTATGACACAAGACACACGGAGCTTCTCTTTCCTGCTTCTCCTTCCTCTTCTCCATACTTATCACATCAAAGTAAATCTTATCTCATCAGTACATGTTACTAACTTGACCCTTTTCCCGGAGTTTCTGTGCCTTAGCGCCCGCAGATGCAGGGCCACATCTGTGGCCGCACCATGGATTATGATTGTGGGTCGCGCGTCAGAGGTCACAATGGTGGATCCAGTTTGGTGGATTCTGTATCGTGCCAGCTGATCGTAGTGGTAATGGAGGATCCTTTGTTGCGTTGGCATCGGATGATGGTGGACCACGACCGAGGCGGCAGCTGATAATAGATTCTAACTGGCGGCAGTGGACAATGACTGTGGACTATAGTGGATCCCATCCTGATGCTGGCTGCTGACCAGAGACTATACGATTGCAGCAGGACTGCTTCACACATAGTATTGAAAATGGTTTACCCTCATCGATGCTGCTAAAAACTTTAATCCTGATGATGTTTTCTTACACTTGACATCTATTGAACTTCTGTCCGTCCTGGGAGAGGGATCCCTCACATGTGGCTCTCTCTGAGGTTTCTACATATTTTTACCTCTTAAAAAGGTTTTTAGTAGTTTTTCCTTACTCTTGTTGAGGGTTAAGGACAGAGGATGTCACACCATGTTAAAGCCCTATTAGACGAATTGTTATTTGTGAATGTGGGCTATACAAATAAAACTTGATTGATTGATTGATTGACTGCTTGTGGGTGAGTATGTTAAATGCACCTAGGATGTTCATCTGTGGGAATCTCCTCAAGGTGCTCAATGAGATGGTCCAAGTATGGCTCCATTACCTTTTGAAAATTCGATTTTTTAAATTAGTAAAATTACATGTTATTATACTATCTTTTAAGTTTGTAACTTGAAACTTTGAACATTCAATACCTGAGTGCGAAAACGGGTCCAAAAAGAGGCAAGATCAAAATGATCCCCCCTGTGGCGTCTCCTCTCCTCCTCTGCCTGTATGTTGAGGCTTTTCACTCTATCTTCCATCCCACTGAGATATGACCCTGGTGGCAGCTTGTCTCCTGCCTCCTTGATTTGTCGAATGGCCTCAATTGTAACAGGCACCTAAACTATTAAATTAGTATATTAAAGCTATATTGTTTTTGCTTTTCATAGTTTTCCATAAAAAAGTGTATGTGTACTCATTTTAAATCAACTTACATGTTTCTTGATAGCCAAAAAATTGACATCTTCCTTTTGGAAAAGCTTTGAAAGCCGTGTCAGGTGGGGAAGGACATCTGCCTGGAGGTGGACGGCAGCCACAAACCTGTATGTTGCACAGTATGTATAAAGGCCCCTTGCTACAGGGTCCTTCTTCTCTGCTTCCTCAGCAAGAGCTGCCAGCACAGCTGCCAGATTCCTCTGAAGAGTTGAAATGGCTGTGTCTTGGGACAGCCATCTTGTGTCCTTCACCTCCTTATGTCCAAAGAACATATAAAGAGGACACATAAAATCAAAGACAGTGGTGTGGAAAATGATCTTAAAATGTAGAAAAGGCAAGGCAGGGAAAGGCAATTTGTATAGCCAATTTTTGCAAACAGTTTGTCTCAAAGAAAAATTATTAGATTGCTTATTTTCAGGCTGTCCAGTCCTAGAACACTGGAAGCTGCTTTCAGCACAGCTGTGCGATTGGCACTGTTTCTGAAATAAATGTGCAGGCCTTGAAGGTGCCCTCGGAACGTTTTCCCCATTCTGGCGTCCTTAAAGATAGATATTACAATAATCAGTACTTAGTTAGAGATAAATAGTAACTATACCTTGTGGAAATTGGGATAAATCACATCACAACTTCCATCCAGTCTGGAACACGAGGGGTGCTCCGTTTATTTAGCATCAGTTAGCATACTAATCAAAACAAACAAGATGGCGTTAAATACCCCAGCATGCCCCGGGGTCCCGGACGTCATTACGTTCCCGTCGCGCCGGGCCCCTGACGTCATCACGCCACCCAGCATGCACTGGGGTCGACGTCATGACCCACGCAGGAGCCTGACGCCGAACGCATTACGTAAACAATGGTGCGAACACATACTGAGCGCGGAGGTTGAATTATGTAAGTCCCCCACTCACTACACACGTCCCCCCAGAATTCACCATAGCAGACAAAAAATATCACCAAACAGGTGGTTGTATTAACCGGCCAAAACGACTGCGTTTTGGAGGGGGTGGAGGAGACACTACTGTGGCAGGTATCCCGCCTCGACAGGAGTGTGGGGCATGGAGTGTGGGAGGTTTGATAAGAAGGGGAACAGGGGGTGGATGCATAACTGGAGGCCGCCCGCGTCGTGGGGGCTGGGCTACTTCAACAGGCTTAGCCACGTCCAGATGAGCTGGTTTGAGGCGGTCAATGGAGAGTCGCTCCGGTTTGCCTCCCATGTCCACCACAAAATGTTTGTCCCCCTTCTCCAACACGCGAAATGGGCCCTCGTAGGGCGGCCGTAGTGGTCCCCTGTGAGCGTCATGGCGAACAAAAACGTACTCCGGCTTCTGAAGCCCAGCGGGGATGTGCGACTGAGGGAGGCCGTGCCGGGAAGTAGGGACAGGTGCGAAAAGCCTTGCGTTGTCCAGTAGCGTGGCCCGCTGGGGAGCCGCAGACCAAGGGACGTTGGAGGTAGGAACAAAATCCCCTGGGACCCGCAGAGGCTGGCCATAGACAAGCTCCGCGGATGAGGATTGCAGGTCTTCCTTTGGTGCAGTTCTGATGCCCAGCATCACCCACGGGAGCTTGTCGACCCAGTTGCAGTCTTTGAGGCCAGCCCGAAGTGCAGCCTTCATCGACCTATGGAACCGCTCACAGAGACCGTTAGCCTGCGGGTGATATGCAGTCGTGCGTTGGAGTTTCACTCCGAGGCTCTGGGCCACCGTGTTCCACAGCTCAGACGTGAACTGCGCACCCCGGTCAGAGGATATGTCCGAAGGGGTGCCAAAGCGGGCAACCCAGGTGCCGATAAATGCCCGTGTCATCTCCACGGATGTCAGCGATGTCAGTGGCACAGCCTCAGGCCATCGGGTGGTCCTGTCAACCATGGTGAACAGGTAGGTGAAACCATGAGAGGAGGGTAGAGGGCCAACCAGATCCACGTTGACATGATCAAACCGCCTCTCTGGCACCGGGAACAACTCTAACGGGGCTTTAGTGTGTCGGTGCACTTTGGCGCGTTGGCACTCCAGACAAGTGGCAGCCCAGTCTCTAACGTCCTTTTTGAGGCCGTGCCAAACAAACTTCGCCGCCACCAGTCTCTGCGACGCTTTTGACCCAGGATGGGAGAGGCCATGGATGGCATCAAAAACGCGGCGTCTCCATCCCGTGGGCACGATCCGCCGAGGCCTGCCTGTGGAGACGTCACACAGGAGCGTGGTGTCAGCCTCCCCAAACACGACGTCCTCTATCCTCAAACCTGTAGTCGAGGTCCTCAGGGTGTGTAAGTCTGGATCTGTGGTCTGGTCCGCTGCCATGCGGCCGTAATCCAGGCCAAGATGGACAGCTCCTGCCACAGCCCGTGACAGGCAGTCCGCCACCTGGTTGTCCTTACCGGCCACGTGCTGTAAATCCGTGGTGAACTCGGAGATGTAGGACAGATGACGTTGCTGGCGGGCGGACCACGGCTCAGCCACCTTGGCCATGGCGAAAACCAGCGGTTTGTGGTCGACGAAAGCGGTGAAGTGTCGACCTTCCAGCAGGAAACGGAAGTGTCTGATGGCGAGGTAGAGACCCAACAGCTCCCGATCAAACGTGCTGTATTTCCGCTCGTTGGTGCGCAGTTGTCGACTGAAGAAAGCAAGCGGCTGCCAGGCCCCGCCTACCCACTGCTCGTAGACAGCCCCGACAGCGTAATCCGAGGCGTCTGAGGTGATGGCGATGGAGGCTGTGGCAGAAGGATGTGCCAGCATTGCGGCATGCGCAAGGGCTGCCTTAGTGTCAGCAAAAGCCTTATCCCTGCCCTCAGTCCAGTCCACAGCGTGCATGGGCTTGCCTTTCAAGGCTTCGTGCAGGGGCTGCATGAGCTGAGCGGCTCGAGGGATGAACCGATGATAAAAGTTCACCATGCCGAGGAATTCCTGCAGGGCTTTCACGGTGAGCGGGCGTGGAAAACGTGTGACCGCCTCCACCTTTGATGGGAGAGGGACTGCGCCATCCTTAGTGACTCTGTGTCCCAGGAAATCAATGGTGGAGCGACCAAACTGGCACTTAGCAGGGTTAACAATCAGGCCATGTTGGTTGAGCCGCTCAAAAAGCACTCGGAGGTGCGACCGGTGCTGAGATTCGGACGTGCTTGCAACCAGAATGTCGTCCAAATACACAAAAAGAAAAGGCAGGTCACGTAAAACAGAGTCCATGAGGCGTTGAAAAGCTTGGGCTGCGTTTTTAAGTCCGAACGGCATCCTTAGGAACTCAAAAAGCCCGAACGGCGTAATCACCGCTGTTTTTGGAATGTCCAGTGAGTGCATAGGCACCTGATGATAGCCCCGGACGAGGTCTACCTTAGAAAAAATCACCATCCCGGCCAGGTGTGCTGAAAAATCCTGTATGTGCGGGACTGGGTATCGGTCAGGTGTTGTTGCCTCATTAAGCCGCCTGTAGTCGCCACATGGGCGCCAGCCACCACCAGGCTTGGGGACGATGTGAAGAGGTGACTCCCACGGGCTGTCGGATCGGCGGACTATTCCCAGGCGTTCCATGTTGGAAAACTCGGCCTTAGCCACGGCAAGCTTGGTCGGGTCAAGGCGGCGAGCACGGGCGTAGACGGGTGGACCAGTAGTGGCGATGTGGTGCTCCACACCATGCTTCACGGCAGACGCGGAGAAAGTGGGCTGAGTGAGTGATGGAAAGCTAGCCAGTAACCGGTGGAAGTCATCCGGTGTGGACAGCATGCTAGACAGTCCCATGGAGCCAGCCCCGCCGAGTGTGCACGTATAAGAACAGAACGTGACGGCGTCGATCAAACGGCGGTTCTTTACATCCACCAACAGTCCATGGGCAGACAAAAAATCAGCGCCAAGGAGGGGAACGGCGACCTTTGCCGTGACAAAATCCCAGCCAAACCGATGCCCCCCGAAACACAACTCAACGTACCTCAGTCCATACGTGCGGATGAGGGTCCCATTAGCCGCTTCCATCGGGGGCCCGTGGCTGTCGGTCACCATATCCAAACGGGATGCAGGCAGGACGCTCCTCTGTGCTCCCGTGTCGCACAGGAAACGTCGTCCGGAGATGTTGTCCCGGATAAACAGCAGCCTGCCGACGTGGCCGACACTCATGGCCACTGCTGAGCGCCGGCCCTGGCGTTTCCCGACCCGCCGAACCTGCAGGGCGGCCGACATCTATAAGCCTTCGGTCCAAACTTCTCGTGGTAGAAGCACAAGCCTGAAGAAGACTGTTGGGGGCCTGAAGGTTGCTGCCGACCTGAAGGCTGCTGGGGGCCTGAAGGTAGCTGCCGACCTGAAGACTGCTGCCGACGAGAAGAGGTTGCTGCGATGAGTGTGGAATCCTCCATGGTCACTGGATCGCCGTGCGGTGCCAGAAACGCGGCCATTACATAGCGCTCTTGACTCGCCACAAAAAATTTATCAGCCTCTTCAGCCAGTTGTCTACAGTCGGTGATTGTGGTGTTGGCCAACGCAGCCCTGACTTGGGAAGGCAGCTGACGCAGGAAAAGCTGGGTGAAAAGAAAATGGGGGCTGTGCTCCCCCAGGAGATCCAGCATATGGTCCATGAGCTCAGATGGTTTGCTATCACCCAGTCCCTGGAGGGAGAAAAGCCTGCTGGCTCTCTCAGCGTCTGACAGTTCAAAAGTCTTTAACAGGTGAGCTTTGAGTGCCTCATACTTGTCCGTAGCTGGAGGATGTTTCAGCAGACTCACCACCCGGGATGCTGTTGAACTTCCAAGAGCTGACACAACGTATTAGAAACGTGTTGTGTCAGCTGTTATGTCCCGCAGGGCAAACTGCGCCTCCGTCTGGGCAAACCATGCTGAAGCTGATGCTTCCCAGAATTCGGGGAGTTTGAGGGCCACAGCGTGCACAGCCATGGTCAGGTCCCGTTTGTGAAAAACGTCAATCAAACGAACGTCAGGGTCACCAGTGTGGAAATTGGGATAAATCACATCACAACTTCCATCAAGTCTGGAACACGAGTGGTGCTCCGTTTATTTAGCATCAGTTAGCATACTAATCAAAACAAACAAGATGGCGTTAAATACCCCAGCATGCCCCGGGGTCCCGGACGTCATTACGTTCCCGTCGCGCCGGGCCCCTGACGTCATCACGCCACCCAGCATGCACTGGGGTCGACGTCATGACCCACGCAGGAGCCTGACGCCGAACGCATTACGTAAACAATGGTGCGAACACATACTGAGCGCGGAGGTTGAATTATGTAAGTCCCCCACTCACTACAACCTCAAATTAAACTTATTTTCAGTTCTTACCTGTCATCACATCAGCACCATCTGTCCCCAAACCAAAAATCCGATCTGTTGGTATGGGTTTGACTGTGATCACCTCACAAATGGCATCTGCAACGGTATCTGCCTTCCCATCATTTAGTGTCACCATGTCAAGAAACTTACAAAAAAGTTGGCCTTCTCTGTCCAGGTACCTAAAAAATGTTTTATTAATATTATTTTCATTTATCCAGCATAAGGTCAGATTTATCATTGTAAAATTAGTAGTATGGTAGTAGTACCTAATATGTATATCCAGTTGCCTGGTCATGGACATATCTGTGCACTCATCCACCTCAAGGCCAAAGGCAGTAGAGAGTCTGATGGCATCTGGAATTGTTTTTTTTTTACTTTTTATGTTTAACATTTTTTATTGGTTTTCCTTGGGTACTCAGTACAATTATACAATTATAAACACAAATCTGATGGATATACCCCTACCCACAATACTACCCACCCACCCCCGGCCAGCCTACCCCATGCAGCAGAAGTACCTAGAATGTATATATATATATATGTATATAGGCATATTAAATTATTATAATACAATACAATTACATACATCACTGCTGCAAGACAAAGAAAAGAAAAGAAAGAAAGAGGGAAATTAAATTAAAGAGACAGAAAAAAAAAAAAAAAAAAAATTAAGTAGAATAAATCAGTAAATAGGTAAATATAATTTTAAAAGAAATAAAAAATAAAAGGAGGGGGGGGGGGGTTGCCATCTAATCTTCCTCTTGTAGTGGGCTTTGTATGCTCTCATAGTACGTCAAAAAGGGGGTCCAGGTTCTCTCAAAGCTCTGTATGGAACCTTTCAGAGTATATCTGATTTTCTCCAGTTTCAGGAAATACATGATGTCTCTAATCCATCTACTGAATGTGGGGGGTGTTTGCTCCTTCCATAAGAGTAGTATCAGACGTCTGGCAAGCAGAGAGGTGAAAGCTATGACAATATGGGCCCTGCCTTTAAGAGAACGAGTTTCGTCAGTGAAATAAAAAATGGCACATAGTTGGCTTGGAGGGATGGCCGCACTAAACATTTTAGAATAAGCATGAAAGATGTCTCCCCAAAATTTTCTGAGGAGCGGACAAGACCAGAACATATGTATGTGATCAGCTGGTTGGCTTTTACAGCGGGGGCATGAGGGGTCAACATCAGGGAAGATCTTGGCAAGTTTAGCCCTGGTCCAGTGGACTCTCAGGACGATTTTAAGTTGAATTAGACTGTGTCTAGCGCAGGGGGATGATGTGTGTACTAACTTTAGCGCAGCCTGCCACTGATCCTCTCTCATTACCTCGCCTAGGTCCTCTTCCCAAAGTGTTCTAGTTTCTTGCAGTGACTGGGGGAGATGCTGCAGATTTGATTGTAAAGTACTGCAATTAAGCCTTTACGGTGTGGAGACAAAGTGAGAAGATTGTCAGTTGCGTTATCTGCTGGTAAATTTGGAAATGAAGCAATGTTTTTCTGCACAAAATGTCTTACTTGGAGATATCTAAAAAAATGTGATTTAGGCAGGTTGAACTTCTCAGAGAGTTGTGCGAATGATCCAAATCTGCCATGAAGAAAGAGGCTACGTGTGGAAGTGATGCCTTTTTCCATCCAGATTTTAAAAGCTGAGTCCAAGGTAGAGGGTGGGAAATTATAATTATTGGCTACTGGGGTGTGAATTGACATTATAGACAGGTTGAAATGTTTTTTAAACTGCGACCAGATTCTAACTGAGTTAAGAACAATTGGGTTGGGGAAGAATCGAGTATGTGGGGTCGGAGGGGACGGAGCGCATAAGACAGAGCGCAGGTGGACCGGGCCGCCTGTGCATTCAAGATGTATCCAGGCCTCGCTGCTGTCAGGCTGAGAGTCCTCCATCGAGAACAATATTTTCTGGATATTACAGGCCCAGTAATAGTGTATAAAATTGGGCAAAGCCAAGCCAGCAAGCCCCTTGGGTCTTTCAAGTGATTGCCTTTTAATCCTGTGTGATTTACCATTCCAGATGAAAGACGTTATGCAATGGTCCAATGTTTTAAAAAACTTTTTCCTTATCAAAATGGGAATGTTTTGGAAGAGGTAAAGAAATTTTGGTAATATAATCATTTTAATTAGGTTAACTCGACCGACCAAGGAGAGCGGCAGGCTGGACCATCTCACTATATCTTGTTTACACTTTTCTAGGAGCACTCCAAAGTTCTTTATAAATAGCAGTGCAAAAGTGGGTGTAATTTCTATTCCGAGGTATTTGAATCCCTTCTTAACTACTTTGAATGGGAAATGTGATGGGGAGATTTGAGAGGCAGCCTGATTGAGAGGGAACATTTCACTCTTCTGGAGATTAATTTTGTAGCCAGATATTTTCCCGAAATTATTTAGAGTATTGACAATTGAGGGAACTGCCGTTATGGGGTTAGATGTATATAGCAGCAAGTCATCAGCATAAAGGGATAATTTGTGAGTAAGTCCACCTCGCACTATGCCTGAAAACTCATCAGATTGCCTAAGGGCAATGGCTAACGGTTCTATTGCGATGGCGAAGAGCAGGGGCGAAAGGGGACAGCCTTGGCGGGTGCCTCTACCCAGGGGAAAGTATTCAGACTGCTGACCGTTGGTAACTACTGCAGCTAAGGGTTGAGCATATAAAAGTTTTATCCAGGATATAAAAGCTTCACCAAATCCAAATTGCTTGAGCACTGAGAACAGATAGTTCCATTCAACTCGGTCGAACGCCTTTTCGGCATCAAGTGAAATCACCATTTCAGGAACACAGGTTGACGAGGAATACACAATATTTAGGAGTCTTCTCAAGTTTGAGCTAGAGTGTCTTTTTAAAATAAAACCTGTCTGATCAGTGGATATTATTTGTTGTAGTAACTTCTCCAGTCTAGCAGCCAGGATTTTAGACAGAATTTTATAATCACCATTCAGTAGAGAGATAGGGCGATAAGAAGCGCATTGTAGCGGGTCTTTATCTTTTTTAGGGATAAGTGTAATAGCAGCTTGTCGTAGGGTTGGTGGAAGCTCTTCAGACGACAAGGATTCATTAAACATGGCTTGAAGCAGTGGAGATAGTTCAGGTGCAAATTTTTTATAGAAGTCTGAGGTGAAGCCATCTGGCCCAGGTGTTTTATTGCATTTTAACGATTTAATAGCTTCTAATATTTCTGTGTTTGAGATCTCTCCCCCAAGTGGAGAGTTTTGCTCTGGAGGAATAGAAGGAAATGTGAGTTTGTCGAAAAAGCTCTAAATTTTTGGGGAGTTTTCATCCTGTTCAGAACTATATAGGTCACTGTAGTATTGTTTAAAAACCTTGTTAATCTCCAAATGGTTGGTCACAGTCTCACCATTTTCACCATGAACCTTAGGTATGAGGCGAGAGGAGGCAGATTGGCGGGCTTGCTGGGCTAACAATTTGCCAGCCTTATCACCAGATTCATAAATATTATAACGGGCCCTGGTGAGTAGATAAGAGGCTTTGTCTGTGGTCAGTGTATCATATTCTGTCTGCAAGCGCAGTCTTTCTTTATAAAGATTTGGAGAGGGGGATGAGGCGTATTGTTTGTCAATATCAGTTAATGCTTGGGAAATGGTCTCAAGTTTGGCCATTCTTGCTTTTTTTATTCTGGAGGCGTACTCAATTATCTGCCCTCTAAGGAACGCCTTAAGTGCCTCCCATATGGTTGAGTGTGAAACATCTGGGGTAATGTTAGTTTCTGTAAAGAAATTAATCTGAGAAGAGATGTGATTTACAAACTCCTCATCAGCCAATAGCAGTGGGTTAAGCCTCCAATGGCAGGAGGGTCTGAAGCAATTTGGTAAACTCAGTTGGAAGGATAGAGCGCCATGATCTGAGACAGAAATGGTGTGATATTGGCAGGAGCCTGCACTCCCTACTAACCTGTTATCTATCAGAAAATAGTCAATGCGGGTGTAAGTATGATGGACACTGGAGAAAAAGGAGAAGCCTTTTTTATTGGGATATTTAAATCTCCAAATGTCTGAAAGACCAGATTGTGCACAGAAACCATTGATAACCTTGGCTGATTTGGTGAGAGCCTGCAGTCTAGCTGAGGATCTGTCTAGTGTGGGGTTGAGCACACAGTTAAAATTGCCTCCTATTATCAAGTTGTAGTTGTTAAGAGCAGGTATGGCAGAGAAGAGTTTGGTAAAAAAGTTGTGGTCATCAAAATTTGGGGCATAAACATTGACAAGAATTACAGGAAGATAGAATAACTGCCCAATGACAATGACGTATCTCCCGTTGGTGTCAGCGATCACCTCTTCTGCTTGAAATAGGATATCTTTATGTATAAGGATTGCAGTCCCTCTGGCTCTGACGTTAAACTGTGAGTGGTACAGTTGACCAACCCATCTCCTTTTAAGGTAATTGACCGCGTCAGTTTTTAAGTGAGTTTCCTGTATAAATGCAATATCTGCCTTTAGTTGTTGGAGGTAGGATATTATTTTCTGTCTTTTCACTGGGTTATTAAGTCCTTTTGCATTAAGTGACACACACTGTATGGAACGACACTGAGTGTTAACTATAGATGTAATTTTGTCTAGCACAGGAAATTAGGTTTGGGGTCGATTGAGAGCGGTGGGAAGCCATAGTGGAATGAGTTGATGGCGAGGGGTGGGGTGATGTACAGGGAGGGGGGGGGGGAGAAATAAAAATACAAATGAAAATGAAAAAAATAAAAATAAAAATGAAAAAATAAAGATAGGAAAAAAAAAAAAAAGGCTGGGCTGAAAACCTTTCTTCAGCAAATAGCACAAAGAACGTTTGCTCCCTATGCTTAAGCTCTACACTCTGTACTCTGTTATTACAGAAAATATGTTTTTCAATATAAGGATATGTGCACAACGCAAAGTCATTAGAAATAACACCTTTAAAGAGTAGCAGGATCAGTAAGAAAAACAAATTGCGAGTGTCCTCTGCCACCATTTGTAGATTTGAAAGACAATATAACTATGAAGATAAAGTATAAGATAGTCTATTTAGCCTCTTAAAAAATGTAGTACAACATAGGAAGAGAGAAGAGGCGTTTTACAGACATTTGTACATAAAACAGACCAGAACCAAAGTTAAACGACCAAAATTAAATCACATTATCATATTAAGCAGCCAAACTTGGCATATAACCATAGCCTTTGCATAACTCCTTTTTTTTTTCTTTTATAGTCCAACCAGGCTTTTTAAGCATCATGTAGCAGCCAATGTGAAAAAGAGAGAGAGAGAAAAAAAAAAAATTTCCATTTAAAATGAAAGTTGACTAACAGGAAGTCCCATGGAGCAGGCCACGGTTGGAGTTCTTGAAATGAGATGCATCTGGAGTTAGATTTACTCACCAACGTAGGTTACCTACCCACGCTCTGTGTCAGCCTGCGTGGAGGTGTCCGAGCCCCGTCTGCCCGCGCGTCCTGCCACAAATGAGACAGCTTCGTCGGGTGAGAGAAAGATGTGCTTCTCCTGGCTGTCCTTGTCAGTGACCTGGAGCTTGGCGGGGAACAGCATCCTGTAGTTGAATCCAGCGTTTTTGAGTTGCAACTTCACCGGGATGAATGCCGCTCTCTTCCTGGATACGTCGGCGATGAAGTCCGGGAAGAAGTGGATTTTGGATCCACGGAAAGAGACGGAGGTGGCTTCTCTTGCTAGCTTCAGGATGCGCTCCTTGGTCTGGAAGTGGTGAATCTGCACGATGAGGGGACGTGGTCTGCAGTCCGCTGGGTTCTTCCGAGCCAAGGTGATCCGATGAGCTCTGTCAGCGATCGTCGAGGTAGGGAAAGTCTCCACACCAAGTGTCTCCTTCAGCAGTGTGTCGATGAATGAAGTGGGATGCGGTCCTTCAGCTTTCTCAGGAAGTCCTATTATGCGGATATTGTTCCGCCTGGATCGGTTTTCAAGATCATCCAGTTTAACTTTCAGCTCTTCGTTTTGTTTTGAGAGCGCAGCACAAGAGGATTCTAGTCTCTCAACTCTTGTGTGCATGTCGTTATGCGAGGATTCCAGCTGTAGAATGGTTTCGTGATTAGGGGTGTCACGATACCAAAAATTCAGTAGTCGGTGCCAATACCAGTAAAATAACACGATTCTCGATGCCAATTTCGATACCACGGTAAAAAAAAAGTGCATTATTTGGATGTTGTTAATGTCATATACGGTAATTCAATGTGCTTGCGCTGCGCATATACTGAGGGTTATACGGTAGTTGCGGTCGCATGTGAGTGACGCTTTGTTGTGAGACACGTTATGCATTAAATGATACATCTGCCTCACGCCGGGTTTACACCGGACGCTGAAGCGACGCCAAAGTGACTCGTAAGCGCAGGACCAAGCCTTAAATAACAGCTGGCTCCCATCCACTCCCATGCGCCGCTTCAGCTTCCGGTGTAGACAACCATGTGCCGGCGCGCTAAGGATTAGCGCGGAGCGGCGGCGTTGCTTCCGTGTCCGGTGTAAACCCGGCGTCAAACGCAAAATACTTCCATACACGACTCTTTGTGCCTTTTTAATAAACAAGTCGAGGTGGGGCGAACGCTGCAGCCGCAGTTGCCGTCTTGGTTTTCAGAATGTAAACGTCGACTGGCGCAGCACCGATGCTAATGCTAAGTTGCTAACAGCTGCTTGCATCGAAGCTGACGGTGCCTACGGTACTTCAAAAACTTGGGCATCGGCATCGTTTTGTTATGTTAGTATCGAAAGGTATCGTAGGTATCGGTTCTCGTGACATCCCTATTCGTGATGTTGGTCGATGATAGCTCTCTCAGCTGAAAGTTGAGCCGAAAGTTTGGCTATGATGCGCTCTTCCATGGACGTTAGCAATCTCTCCATATCGGGAAGTGTTAGCATGCTGCTAGCCTCGGCGCCCTGTTGATCCACTGCTGGTTTGACTGTGTCGGCTAGTTTTGTCTCTTGAGCTTGTTGGTCTGCCGTTTGGCCTGCTTTTCTATTTGTCTTCCTCATCTTCTCAGTTAAGATAAGTGTTAGTAGCGATAGTTAGGTGTAATTGGACGGCTTTACGAAGGCATTTGATCAAATGTTTAACAGAGTACTCCCGGCTTGCAACCTACCCTGCCATGCCGGCCGCCATTTTTCTCTGGAATTGTTTTTTCCACAAAACTGGCCAGGATCTCCAACATCTCATCAACAATTTTGTGGGATCTATAATTGGCTCTTTTGTCAATCTAAAAAAAGATAGAAAGAGTAACATTTAAAGTGTTTTGAAAACTTTGTCAACACCACAAAATATACATTCAAATAATTTACCTGAAGTTTGGAGAAGTAGTCACAGCCAAGTAATTTGGCAAGATCAAGCAAGGCTCCATAATTTATATGGTGGGCAATTTCATGTTTTAGCAGCCAGTAAAGGCATTTAAACCCACCAATAATTGCCTCGTGCGCCATGTTAATCACTGGCTCAAAGGCTTCAGTGATTGACAAGCCTAGAACATGAAAAACGTGGAAGCTATTAGTTATTTCATAATAGATATTTCATATTAGTAATATATTTATTTAACATTATTTATTGTTTACTTTTGCTTGCTGCCATATCAATGCTTGTCCGATGGTGTAGAGACCCAATATGTGCGTTTAGCACATCTTGCCTGTACGTAGTACAAGGAGCTTCAATGAAAGTTCTCGTTGAGCATCCTTGTGTTGCCCGCTAGCGGTGACTACGACACACCCGGCAAAACATACCTAAGAACGACACACACAAAAAGCCACAGCTAAAACAAAGGGTATCTTATGCTGAATTTAATAGCAAAATTAAAAAACAATATGAAATTAGCGAGCATAATATTGTTGATATTTTAATAGTACAAAACATGCTTACCTACATGCTTGTAGAGCCATCCGCTAAATTTAGGGTCACCTAACCACTTTGGGTTAAATCCCCTACTTTGATGTTTCCCATCGCGGCTCGCAGCAGGCTGTTCCGACATGCTAACATCCGACGCGCTAACATCCCCGCTAACTAGCTCTGGCTCTGCCTCATCATCGAGCCGTGGCTCGGTCGGCTCGCTGGCGATGCTCTCAGCTTGGCCTGGGGGTGAATGAGCGGCTTCATCGTCGCCTCCAGTGCTCCCCCGACTCCGGAAAAAGAAAGAGTCCAAGGTTTTTTGACCCTTTCTCCGTGACATGTCGCGTGAAAGTTGTTGCGAAAGTTGTTGCGTGGTAGAGACAGGTCGTGGTTTTGGAGGATCAGGTGATGGAAAATACATCTCAACTTATGTGTTCACATGCTGACCATAAGATGACGCCATTGCGGTTTTAACCGTATCACCAGATGCGGTTAAAAGCGCAATGCCGTCTTTGGTAGCATGTTTCATAAAAAAAATATATTTTTTTAAATAAATAAACAAGCGACGCTTAGCCTGGCGGGGGGGGGGGGAGAAAAGCCTGGCGGCCCGCCAGGCCTATAAAGCACTGGGGGAAACCCTGGTGTGTATACTGTAAAGTAAGTTTATGTATTTATTTGTATATATTATCTATCAATTGTATTTGTTTATAACCATCAAATATTTTAAAACATGGTCTATCACTACGCAATTGTTTCATTCTTACCTGCCAACCAGGCAAAGCCGGTTGGTTATGTTCTCCATGTCATCAAAGGAAATCTTCCCAGATGCTAGAGAGAGGGGCTGCAGGTGGAAGAGCCAGTTTTCCTTTGAGAAGTCAAACCACTTCTCGATATAACTGATGGCATGGTTTAAGAAGGCTGTGAATTCCTGCCTGGCAACATCAGCATCAGATGGTGAGAGACGCTGGAACTTTTGTTTGGTTAGGTACCCATAGAACCCATCATCTCTTCTCTGAATTAGTCTTCTGCGGAAAGAGTCCATGAAGAGGTGGTTACATTCTTCTCCAGCTTTTTCACCACCTCTTCAAACAGGGACAGGACATTATTACAGAAGAGGAGGTAAACTTTGACAATGTCTGCCTCTTCCTCAACTCCAGCAGCATCTTCTGTCAACCTCAGGCAAATTTTTCAGGCGCTTTGGACATTCTTCACCCAAGCTGACGAGATATGACTTCAGCGGGACCCAGTTCTGCAGCATGCAGGTGATTGCAGGGTTGAGTGACAGCCATCTTGTCACCACATGGCGCAGGATTTCATGGAATTCAACATCACAGAATTCACAAAACTCCTTTAGGGACTCTCTACCTTTTGGCAGAGTTGGAAAATAAACTATATATCTTGAGGACAATATTTTCCCCATCCACTGAGAGCGTGTCCAGGGCCTTTTTCATTCACTCTCTAAATTTTGTAAAGACCGAGTTGTGGCTGCCATAATTGACATTTGCGTTGTCAGCACTGAATGCAGAAACATGATCTAGGGATAGACCCATGTTTTCAAGAGAGCTTTGTATTTTTGTCAGTATTCCCTGTGCAAACTCATCTGGATTTTCAAAGAAATCTATCACCTTGTTGACAACCCCATCCTCTGGCGTGAAAAACTGCACGGCCAAGGGAAACATCTTCCGATTTCCCTTATTCAAGGCATCGGTGTGAAGAGAGAATGGGAGTGGATTTCCACCACGTTTCAATTTTTTGATCACCTCCTTTACTGCCTTTGGAGACAGGACATCTGTGACAATTGCCTCAGCTTTTGTCCTCCCACAGGACATCTTCTTGGCAATGCTGGAGTCATTCAGTGTTCTGAGAGTCAGCTTAAAAGCACATTCAGCTGAGTTAGAGCTTAAACCATGCTTTACATTGTGGTAGGTATGGGCTACCTCTGCAGCAGTCATCTGTAAATTAGAAAAAAGAAGAAATTTTACTGTATATATGTATAGTTTGTGTAGTATATCAACTGCCTCTACAGTACAAATGATGCATGTTATATCTATCTATCGGTTTTAACTTGTAAGAAATGTGTAATGTTGTATATGTGTGTGTATTCATAATTTATACACACATAT
Organism: Limanda limanda; assembly: GCF_963576545.1. Lineage (NCBI taxonomy): Eukaryota > Metazoa > Chordata > Actinopteri > Pleuronectiformes > Pleuronectidae > Limanda > Limanda limanda. The sequence goes on along the minus strand of NC_083651.1, from coordinate 21,532,484 downwards.
ATACATATATATATCGTACTTGAATAATATCCTTGTCCATACAATGCTGACATCCATTGCACTTGCTACTTTCCCAAATAAAAAAAAAAATCGTTCTTTACATACCATATATGCCTCTGGCGTTGCCTGGTGGACAACAAATTGATCTAGGGTTCTCCTAGTTTTGTTGTCCCTTATGCTTCGCATGTGTCCACCACTGGAAGCATGTTGCTTGAGGTCAGTCAGCCCACCATGGGCTACAGAAAAAGTGCGCCGACACACCGTGCAGTGCGCTTTATAGATGTTTTCGCGCACATTTTCCACCCAGGTGTTAGCTTTCTCCCATTCCTCCCGGTATTTTTGTATCCTTTTCATTTTTTTTTCCAGAGGAGTACGAGTTGAAATCTGCTTGAAGCTGGACCCCCGCGTAGAGCAGTGTTGGCGCCTGAGTCACTGTCATCCATGCTGCTTTGTTTTCTTCCACTATCTTCTGCGCACGCAACAGTACCTCCTCGGCCAATGGGATGAGCGTATTCTGTGTCATCGTACACGTGTGTGAATATGCTGTCATCTCATTGGTCCCAGAGCAGGACATGGCCTGGGAACACGTTTACCGTCAAATTTCATATAAAGCGCATTGTTATTCATTTTCCAACGGCATTTTACTGACCTTTTTTAAAATCTCACAGTATAACAGGACAAAGTGCGTCCCGTTTCAGCTCAATACGGGACGGGTGCTTTTGTTTCTAAATACGGGACGATTCCGTTTTTCAAGGGACGGTTGGCAACCCGTAGCCGTAAGGCTACCGAACTCAGTCTCCCAGGGTGCAACATGTTTTCTTTGTCTTGGGAAAACCAAGGAACTCAGTCTCCCAGGGGGCAACAGGTTCCTTTTGTTTCAGCAAATTCACGCATAAGTGTGAAAAGCCACAATGCTCACCACTTATTGGTCACTCTGGCCCATGATCTGTGAAGTCACCGGGCCTTCATTAGACCAAGATCTGCCCCAATTCTATCTCTTTTCCACCAACCCTCCAAGAACAGCAGGCGACCAGCCTCTACTCCTGCATCGCCTAGGAGAGGGCCGGGCTGCTCCAGCAAATCTTCTAATCCCATCCAACAACCGGAGATCAGAGGTGCAGTCTCCAACTCATCTCTTGAAGGAAACCTCTCAACTCAAGTTTTTCCAAACTCCTAGCAGCGACTCAATGTCCTGCAGGTAAGAACTAAGATTCAATAAGCAACTGAACTGCACAGCTCAACAGCACCCCGAGGACTTCAACCTTCAAACCAAACCGGAGACGTCACAGGACTGCAACTGCACAGCAACTTTCTCCCTTTCTAAGGACTGGTAAGCAGTGTTGCCAGAGTTACTTTGAAAAAGTAACTTAGTTACTTTACAGATTACTTGATTTTAAAAGTAACTTAGTTAGATTGCAAGTTACTTGATTTTAAAAGTAACTAAGTTAGATTACAAGTTACTTTATTAGTTACATTCAGAAGCTGCCGACAACACCCCGTCACCTCAACTTAAAAAGGACAACCGGGTTTGCCAACACTCACTTTATTAGAAGTGCATTTTTAACAGTAATGTACACAACAACAATGTACAATGTATCTCCTGACATTTTAAGTTGAACTTAAAAACTATTTCCTGAAAAAATACATGTTTTTATAAAAATAAAATAAATACCGTCTTTCTTGACTTCACTTAACATAAATACTTGTTTTTCTAAAATAAAATAAAGACCGTCTTTCTTGACCTGACATATTTAACTGTTAACACTGTAATGGCAAAACTTACTATTTATGTTCTACATTGTTTATAAATGTAACTATTAAATTCTTTTCAACATGTTTTATGAACATTGTACCTGTTGTTCACAGCATTAAAGAAGCAAGGAGTGGTTTTACAAAACAAAACAAGAGTATAACACCACATGTAGGCTGATATCATGTCTACATGTGTAACTTTGGCCTAATCTTATGTTGTTATCGCATGTAATGAGTGAAACAGTGGAGTGAGGCGAGTGGTCCGCACTCTAGGGGCCAGCCGAGGCGCACCGCCGGAGGGAGCCCCGCGCGCGAAGGGAGGGTTCCCCCAGCGGGCGCCGTAGCTGAGGTGATCCGCGAGAAGCCGCCGACCGCCGTACCCGGTCCCCTCCAACCGGTCCCCGCCTTCCGCACCCGGCGACGGACACAACCCCTCGGTCCAAGAGAAAGAAAGCTCGCACCAGAGACGCCGTGAGGCGCCGCGGACGAGGACCTCCCACCCCAAAATACGTCGAGGCGGGCTGCACACCGAGCCCCCGGCTGCGTGGAGAGGAGAGTGCCGGGGCGACTGCTCCCCCAGCCGCGATAATAATTTCCCACGGCACACCTGACGATCTCTCAATGAGATATATATTTTACTATGAATGACAAAATAGTAACGCACAGTGACTTGGACAAGTAACTTTAATCTGATTACTGGTTTGGAAATAGTAACGCGTTAGATTACTCGTTACTGAAAAAAGTGGTCAGATTAGAGTAACGCGTTACTAAGTAGGGACACAAAAAATTAAAGGAATCATGATGTTAATGTGTTTCTTTTAATGATTTTGAACTTTACATTGGATTTCTGACCGGTGCTGACAGGCTATTCTGTGATGTTCAGACATCATGTGTTTGTCCAGTTTGTCCTTTCTGTAGCACTGGTAGAGAGACTCTATAAATGGCCAGGTCAGGTTTCCTCTCACAACTGCCTGTTTAAGCTGTCTACGTATTCGACAGAACATTCCTAAAACCAAAAAGAAAACTGAAATAATCCCCTATTCATTCTCTATGAACTGTAATTTATCTATCTATCTATCTATTTATTTATGCATGCATGTATATATGTATGTATGTAATGTATGTATTTACTGACTTCCATATGTAACATGGATTGCCGGAAAACGGTAAAAAATTTGGATCCGGTACTTATGTTTATCGTGTCTACACGAAGCCCTGTCACGAAAACACGTAAAAACGCTGCAGCGGAGTGGTTCAAATCGCTGTAAAGACGTCATGGAGCATGCGCATAAAATGAAAGAAGACAAAAGTCGAGATCCTACTAGCAATCTTCCCATAACGACTCCTCTACCACCTGAAATCACTGTTACCATAGCAATCAAACAGGACTAGTTGGAATAGAGCACCTCGCCATAACACTCGTTTGTGTTTAGTTACCGTTTTGAAACTTCCGTCTGTAATAAAAATCTTTTCAAGTCAGATTTGCAAGTTTTGAACAATGGTCCAATGAAAATAGATTAAACAGTGATAGAAGGAAGTGACGCAGAGGGGTTAATAATGCTTCAGGCTGAGGTTGCGAGGCGAGGTGCGTTCACGGTTAAATACAACAAGCGGAGAAAGCAGAATCGCAGGCTGACCGGCGCTGAGAAATGCGCGTCCCGTGCACACTTCTCTGAACTCGGACCCGCAGCAGGAGAGCTCCTCCGGCTGCTACTCGCAGGAGAGTGGCTGTTACCATCATCCACCTGGGAGCGTTTAATTAACGCGGATATTTTTAACTGCTTCTCAGGTGGTTGATGCGACATGTTTTCAGATGGATGCTCTCTGTCCGCTGGTGGGAGGTTGCACACCTGTGTGTGCGCGCACGTGTCATTGTGTGCGCACACGTGTCTGTGTGTGCGTGCATCTGGATGGAACTCCGCTGTGCGCGATACAGAGAGCAGAGGAGAACTCTAACCGCGCGACCATGTCGAGACAGAGATGCAAGCTATAGACCTGTCTTATAGGAAATGTAACCTTAAAAATGATTTATGTAGAGATCTGGCGCTATTTTAAAAAATAAAAAATAAAATAAATAATTAACTTGACCTTCCAGGGGGGTCGGGAGGTCACGTTGGGGGGGCGCAGCGCCCCCCTAATAGAATGGTAGGGGAAACACTGTACTTATCTACGTCCCCACTCCAGAAGAAGGGGGTGGGGAGCTACCATCTTGGGAGCCCACAGAAAGGTGTAACTCTCTTTGTTAACCACCATTTTGAGAGCCCCTTATTCACACACACTAACATACACCTTTGTTTTAGTTCATACTCTGTTATTAATTTGTGTTTTATACTTTATTATGTTCATAATAAATGTTTTTCTTTCACAAATGTTCTTTCATTAATGTTGCATAAGTGAATTTTGCCAACCTCTACACCAGTGATGCCAGGGTTACGGCCCGCGGGCCGGACCCGGCCCGACTGTACATCACATCCGGCCCGAGGGTGATAAGGGGAGAATATAAATTTTAATTTAATTTTGATGGAATTTAAAAAAAAAAAAAAAATTAAAATTTTCGGTGGACTCCGTTAGTTGGTCTGTTGCTGCTGCCCGCCTCAGCTGCAGCAGCGCCGGTAGTGCTGATCGAGATGTTGTCAAATAAGAGGAAGGTCGACACTGAAGCTCGCATCTTTCAGGATAGATGGAGAGAAAATTATTTCTTTTGGGAAGTAGGAGGCAAACCCGTGTGTCTTATCTGTCGTGAACAAGTGGCTGTACTAAAGGAGTACAACATCAAACGACACTACGAGACCCACTCCGGACTCAAAAGCTAAACGAGCTAGCATCATCGCTACAGAAACAGCAAGCCGTATTCTCCAAATGTCGAGATACACACGAAGGTTCGTTTTATTTTAATACATATTGTAACGAACTGATAGTTGAGTTCTGTTCTGTTTGACTGCTTGATATGTGGTTGTTATGAATGGATGGATGGATGGATGGATGGATGGATGGATGGATGATGGATGGATGGATATGTAAAAAGATGGACAGACAGACAGATAGATAGATAGATAGATAGATAGATTACTTTCCGAAGGGAAATTAAGTTGTCATAGCAGCCGGTACATTTGAATACAATAAAATACAAAAATACAATACAATAGAATAAAATAAAAAATATTGAGGTAGAAAGAATAAAAAACAGATGGTAATGTTATTGTTAGACAGTATATAAGAATAGTACAGTATATATAGTATATAATATAACATAATATATATTTATATATGATAGTAATTATACCAATATAAAAGCAGTACATAGTAATAATGGCAGCAACAGTATATATAATAATAATAGTAATAGTGATATAATAATAGTAATTATAACATGTACACATGTATAAATATGTGTATATAGACTTATGTATACAAAGAATATACAGAGAGTATGATATATTTTATAATTTCCAGTGTGATATGGGGGGGAGGGAATAAAAGGGGCTGGGGTTGACTGATAGCCAGGCTAGTGCCATAAAGGCACATGGGTGTGTGGAAATATGGGTTGGTGACTGGTGATGACTGGCAAAGTTAATGTGCCTCATCTGTTATTGAGCCAATTTAGTTTTTAGATAGCTCATATTTGCCTATTTTTTCAAGAACCGTTTTGTTTTACTAATTCCTACTGGATATTCAATCACATGGTCTAATGTTGGACTACTTTTTTCTGGCGCTTTCTTTCTGTGACTCGTTTAGGCCTACTTGGCCTGGCCTTCTTTTAATTGGCCTTATTTTGCATTGACTTGTTTTCATGTGCAAGCCTTCAATAAATATAATAAAAGTAATTAACAGTTTACACTTGTGTTATTTATAGGAAATGTGTTTTGTTGGCACCTAGTCTATTTTGTTGCATTTCTAATTTATAAATGTAGGCTACTTGCATAGATAGGAAAATGTAACGTTTTTAGAGGGTTACTGTCTCCTGCTTTAGGCTATGTAATTTTAGGCCTCATTGTGAGGCTATTTTGGTGCCGATGCAATTTCTTATTGATGTGTAGGCCTTCATGAATAATTTCAAATAACCTACCTATCCATGTGTTGAGTCAGTGTTTGGCCTTTTCAGTCCGAAAGTGTAATCCGGCCCCCTGAGGTCTTGCTTGAAAAAATCTGGCCCCCTGTCCAATTTCACCCTGGCATCCCTGCTCTACACTGTCAAGAATTCTATAAACCTTCACTGTTCATTATATAATCTTTGATAGTAAATATTGAGATTTCTAATTGAACTAGATCTAAATGAGACTGATCTTAATAAATAAATTGTCTATCTTTTCCTTTCTTTCAAGGGTGGTGCCCCGAGAGAATTTTAACAAACTAAAGTTATGATTTAATATTAATATTTTTCAAATATGAATGTTTTATATTTTATTTTGATAACAAATTTATTGAATGCCCAAAGGCACACCATCTTATGGTATCACTCCTAACCATTATTGCACAACACTCATGTTGAGTTTTATACACAAGTTCATTCCTCCGAGGTCTTTTCTATACATATACGCACAAAAATAAAATTATACTGCATGCTACCAGCACGAAACAGTTTTGGCTCAGCAGTTTATCTTAATTATAATTAGGTCCCGAGCACCAAACGGTGGGAGGCCCTATTGAAATTGTAAGAATTATTTTAATTATTATAAGAATACATTGTATTTATAGAGCACTTTTCAAATTGCTCAAAGACACTTTACAAATTTTACAGGAGCAAAAAAATTATCTGACATTATTTGGATAAACTGACTTAAAACCCTGTTTAACTAATTTAAAAAAACATTGTACACTTTTTATTTGGTCCAACAACAGATGCCTTTGAATGAATGTCTACTAGGAGATGGTGCAATGCATTTTGTCATATTGACTCCCAGAGAGAAACAGACCATTAATTGTATATATATTAGTTATGTGTGGTGCATTCAGTGTGCGTGGTGAGGGTGTCAAAGTTCAAATGACAGACGCACAAGTTTAAATCCACTTTCATGCGAATTAAGCTATTGATTATTTCAGAAATGCATAGTGGGATAACGTTTATTTGTGAAGGTCAACAGAATCACATGTGATCCTGCCTCAATGCTTAACACACTCATTAACTTTACAACACTGGATTCTTATCAATGTTGCTCTCTGGTTTATGTTTTAGATTTATATCACAGGTTTGTCAGATGAGATAATTATTTATCGATACGGACATACATGCATTATACATCATGCTGCACAATTTGTTTCTTTAAAAAAAAAACAGACACAAACATTGCAGTGTTAAAATTTTTATTGTGTAGAAAAAAGTAGAGAGCAAACATATAAATCAGTTCAAAATAAATGAGGCAGACACATTTCTATTAGCTTGCTCCTGTTTTCTGTGGAAGTCAGACATTATGTTCATACTGAAAATACAGAATATAAGAGCAAATGTTAATAAAAGGGTCAAAACACAAAGGATAATTTAAAAAAGCTGTAATAGCTTGATTTTCTATGGAGGCAGAATAAGCTGTATCAGAAACAGTATATGTGAGGCACATAACCATGATGCTGATGCTGTTATTGTTCAAATTAACATCAAAATTAAAGGTATAAGCCAAGTTAAAAACAAATAGGCCAGAGACTCTTTTTGTCATTACAGATTGATGATCCATAGATTATAGCCTGGTCACTGTGCTGTAATAAGTTTCTCAGATTGTTACACTTTTCTAAAAAAAACACAAATAACAAGGCAGATGATAATATTTATCAACTTTCTTTCTGCAGATCACATCGTCAGTTCTTCCTTAAAAAAACCTCCACGATTCTGTTTCTTATTTGCGTCAGTTTGAGACCGTATATGAGGGGATTTAGGATCGGAGGAACGATCAGGAATTCTATTGCCATAAAATTCTTTAGACTTTGCGGTATTGTACTCGTGCCAAATCTCACGTACATCAAATCAAAAAGAATACTAATGACTAAGATATTCAAACATAGTAAATGCGGCAGACAGGTTTGCATGAACTTGCTTCTGTTCTCACCGGAGTGAAGGCAATTTTTGATCAGATACAAATAAGACCAGAAAATTAAGACTACATAGGTTAAACAAACAGTAAAATTAAAAGCTGGAATAATTGCACTTGCTAATGGAGGAGTACAAGCAAGTCTATTCACCAAATAATTAATACAGTAGATTTTCGGAATATGTGAGCCGCATATTTTGGTTATTGCTGTTGTTATAGTGCTCACCAGCATCATATAGTGGGGTACAAGCCAAGCAAAAAACACAAACATGCCTATTTTTCCCTTCGTCATCACTGAGTGGTAAATCAGAGGCTGACAGATAGCCACATATCTGTCATAGGCCATTAATAAGAGAATAGTGAAATCTGCAGTGACTGAAGAGTGCAACACAAAACCCTGCAGGAGGCATCCACTGTAAGAGATGACATGAGAGTTAGACAGGAGGTCGATGAGGAACTTTGGATAAAAGCCTGCAGTCCCATACAGTCCGTTAATGCACAGATTACAGAGGAAGATGTACATGGGCTCGTGAAGGTTTTTATCCACGATGATAGTCACGATGATGGTCACGTTTACCAGCCAGATCACACAGTAACACAACAAAGTGAGGATGAAGAGGGTGACTCTGTAGTGCGCTGTGCCACTAAACCCCGACATAGTGAACATGGAAACTACTGAAACGTTAACAATCATGATGAAGGTTCTCTCTCACATAATTAGAAAACAAAGAAATCCACTAACACGTGTCCGTCGTTGACTTACCTGAACTGTCTTTCTTTCAACGGTTTATATAATTTACTGGCGGCAACAGAGAGTGTGTTTGTCAACATGGGAGTGAAACAGTCCAATCAGTGAGCTGGACTAAACTGGAGACGCCCAGTTTACCACACCAGAAAGATTACGCAGTATTTTTCACAGTAAACCTAACCTCATTAAAAAATAATAAAGAAAAAAAACTGATGAACTCTGTGAGAGAATCTAGCCCCCCCCCCCCCCCCCCCGTTCAATCTTGTGTTATACTGAATTTTGTTGTATGTGATAATACTCCATGTTAAGTGCTGTATTATTACTAGTTTAAATCGCCTGAAGTTGAGTTAGGATAAACTCATGTTGAGTTTTATACACAAGTTCATTCCTCCAAGGTCTTTTCTATAGATATACGCACAAAAATAAAATTACACTGCATGCTACCAGCGGTCACAGGTTTTGGCTCAGCAGTTTATCTTAATAATAATTAGGGCCCGAGTCCCGAACGGTGGGAGGCCCTTTTAAAATTGTAGGAATTATTCGTATTAATGTGGCGACGCAGGCGAGCTAGTTCTGGCAGGCAACTCGAGCTGCGCTGCGCCAATCATGTGACTTACCTGACTCTCCATAACCATCATAGTACACACCCACCTTATCAGGTGGTCTATTTAACCAGAGACATTTCCCATCAACCCCTCTTGCTCGCAATGCTGCTGCAGTATTGCACCTGTTGCTTCAGCGTCTCAGCGGTTGACCACGTGACCGTCGTTCCTCCGCGGGTCGTTTGTCTCTCTCAATCCGAGTGAGTCCTTCTCAAAAAAATCCGTTCTTCTTTTTCCCCGAAATTAAGGCTCGGTCCCTCAGGATTCATTACGTGTGAATCGGACGTCAGGCATCTGCGCCGTGGCTCCCGCGGGCCTCTCGGCGCGCACCACATCCTGGAGGACCTACACGCCCGAGGCGATCAATTCATCGGGTCTGAGCCACGAGTAAGTTTCAACTACTTCTTGCCTAAGGGGAGACTCCGCGAGGCCGAACAAATGTTGTGGCATCGTCGCTGACGGCTTCCTCCCTGGGCCACTCTGCTCCACCAACTTCTCCCTCACCTCGGGTGCTGTGCGGGGGCTTTCATCCTGTCTCCCCTGCTGAATGAAGTCTGCACTCAACGTTATGAATGAAACAATTCAGTCACATACCACACACCATCTTCCCTGCAGGTGATGTAAACAAACACCGGCGTGCCTGCGCGTGTTAGTACTTCATGGTACGTCACTCCAACAGGATTATGGGAGTTGTAGTCCTATCTCCAGCCATGGGTCCGAGGCTCCTGTCTCCTGACAACATTCCCTTGCCCAAAGGAATCAAATTCTAGCAGGTAATCTGTTTTTTTATTCTGGAATCATTCAATTATATGAATAAAATATATATGTGGGTAGAGTGGTCGTCCTCCAACCAGAGGTTGGTGGTTCTATCCACAGTCTTCTCATCTGCATGCCAAGGTGTCCTCGGGCAAGATACTGAACCCCTCAAATGGGACCTCATAGATGTTGAATGCACTAATTGTAAATTACTTTTTTTAAAAAGCGGTTGCCATATTACATGACTTTCTGGCATGCAATGGTGTCGCAACGAACGCCCCATTGTGCTATATTCTGTAGCTATTGCACATGCCCGAGTTTCAGAGATAAGACGGGAGCGAGATGGCTCACTCCTCAGCTACTTCCATCAGCAGCTCCGGTAAAACGAGGTTTATCACAGCTGCACGGATAACATGCGCTATTAGATAACTAACAATTGTCAACTATTAAATTCGCCGGCAACAATTTTTCATCGATTGTCGACTACGATCTGGTGCACTTTGGGTGAAATTAATATGGCAGTCAGAATCTACTCTTGGTGGTTATAATCTACTTGTGGTGTGAGAAACAGTTCACAGACACACTGAGGAGTAAATGGTTCAGTCAACTCTGCAATAGGAATTTTTAGAAAACTTTAAATGATTAAAGTAACACTATTTTGCAGCAAAAATAATACAAGTCAGGTTATGACATAAAGCTACAACTACGAATCGGGAAACATTCTTTGAAAATTTCTGAAATTCCTTCATTGGATGTGAGAGAGTGGTGTTTTACTGTTGTGTCGAGACACCACAACTTTTATGCACGCAGCGTGGTGTTAGGCCTGCATGATTATGGCAAAAATCATAATCACGATTATTTAGATCAATATTAAGATCATGATTATTCTTTAATTTTAGGAACGATATCTTTTTATTGCATTTTCACGTTTAAAGGCACAAGAACACTGCTTTTACTTCCATTAAGATTAAGATACATTTATTTGTCCCAAACACATGCACAGACATGCACAAGCACACTCATGCAAGGAGGGAAATTTAACCTCTGCTTTTAACCCGTCTGGTGCAGGACACACAGAGCAGTGGACAGCCATGTACGGCACCCGGGGAGCAGATGTTGGGGGAGTAAGGTGCCTTGCTCAGGGGCACTAGACAGGGTAGGGAGAATCCTCTTGGATTTTTGGACAGATCAATCCAGGTTCGTCTTTGTGTTGTTTCTCCGTGGAGTCAAACCAGAGACGAACCAGAGACCTTTTCTGCCCATAGTCCAAGTTTCTGCCACTACATTCCAGCTAATGTAAACGTCTTTGCTCAGTCCCTGGGCAATCGACTGTCCTGTGGGTTCTTTGGAGAAATAATTGCGTGAGGGGATCACGTATCTCTTGTCTAGTGTCTAGACCATTTTATGAAGCCTTCATTGCTCACAGTATTTATTGGACACATGTCTTCGGCCAAATGAAATGTGATCGCATCCGTTATTTCAGTGCGTCTTTGGGAGGTGGATGGATACACTGTCGCGCTATGCAGGGTAGCTGTTATGGTTTTTCGGGGTTGACGTTGGACATGGACGGAGATTCAGTGAGGCAACGCTATCTTTGGCCTTAATGCATTCGTCGTACTGTGGTTTGTGGTGATTTTCAGGTGGTTAAACAAGGTAGTTGTATTGCTATGCGGTGCAGACACAACTATAGATGCACTCTGTGCATGATTTGTTCTTGGTTCTCATCACTAGCCCTAAATCCAAAAACTTCCAAACAACAGATGATGATACTTTTCGAAGGACTAGCTCCTCCCCTTCTGCTCCTGATATTTGATTAACCTTTCACACCCCTGACCGTCTGCTCTCTGTCTCTCTACTCTTTTACTAATACCGGAATCGACTTCAGACAGAGCTTCTGAGGCTGCAGGGTGCGTGCATGACGCCTACTATCTTGTTCTCCCTCTGGTGGTTGACGAATGTTAGTTGAGGAAGCGCTTGATTTGATATCTAGCAAAGCATGCATTTTAAATGTCAATGTCACCCACGTACTGGGTGGTGTAACAATGTTAGCCGAGGAAGGTGTTGCCCAATGCTCAAGGGACAACCGCTGTCTGCATGCCGCAACGGATTTGTGACTAGCGCCTTGCATCTGTGACCGGAGAGCATTGATCCCCATTGGAGCTACACTCATTTTCTTTTTACAGACTGAACTGAACTGGTCGGCGGTGAATGGCGCACATAACAGGTTCACTAGTTAGCATATTCTCCTGCAGGCATGCGCCTATGGAGAATGGCCACACCGCGGCGGTGAATGGCGCACATTGCAGGTTCACTAGTTAGCATATTCTCCTGCAGGCATGCGCCTACGGAGAATGGCCACACCGCGGTGGTGAATGGCGCACATAACAGGTTCACTAGTTAGCATATTCTCCTGCAGGCATGCGTCTATGGAGAATGGCCACACCGCGGCGGTGAATGGCGCACATAGCAGGTTCACTAGTTAGCATATTCTCCTGCAGGCATGCGCCTATGGAGAATGGCCACACCGCGGTGGTGAATGGCGCAGATAACAGGTTCACTAGTTAGCATATTCTCCTGCAGGCATGCGCCTATGGAGAATGGCCACACCGCGGCGGTGAATGGCGCACATAACAGGTTCACTAGGTAGAATATTATCCTGCAGGTAATGCGCCACGCCGCGGCGGCGAATGGCGCCCACATAGCAGATACGTTGAGGTCTGTAGAGGTCTAAACGGATTTATCAACTTTTAATACTTTTCAAGACCCCGCGGATACCCTAATATAAATAAATTAAATTAATCACAATACAATAAATAAAATCTCTGCCCATAGAGAGGAATTTTGGACCACAGCCTTTTTGGGGGAGTCTTCATTAATGTCCGGCCAACCACACCCCGAGCGTCTTGACCCCATGGTCTTCATCCAATTCATACAGAGCATTGAATATATCAAGGACAAATAACTATCATGCGTCAATGCTGCTACAATAGAAATCTATGAAGCCTCAATGATGACAGTCTTACATAACATTTAGCTTGGCTTTATATTTCCATATTGCTAAATTGTTGTCAAGGTGAGTCAGAGTAGATACGATAATGGAAGCAGTCTAACCCGAATTTGCCAAGAACACTCATTTAAATCCTCAACATGATCTTACCCCCTCAAATCTTAGAGGTACACATGTTCACGACAAGTCTGATGGATCTTGTTGAGACTTCTGAATTATCATTGCTAAGAATAATACTGCTTTCTGTTCTTCCCCCAAGATCAAACGCTTGCATCTCTCTTCAACTATCTGGCTACCCCTTGCTTACCAACAATGGTTGAAACTGCATGTCGAGATCTCCTCAAAGCTTCACCCTTCCTGCCAGAGCTGAGGCCTAACACCTGAATGCTGTTCCCTGCACTCCCTAAGATGTGGCACAGCGACGACTGCAGTACTCCATCATCCATGCTACCCATGCTATTGTAACATGTGGACTATAAGGTTCGGTTGGAGCCCTTTGTGTGAATACCAAGACAGAGACAAAGGGTGCTTTTAAATATAAGTTGTATTTTTCTCAACACAAACAATAGTATGACTCATAACAAAAATAAATATCTGTTCAATAATTTCACTCATGCACATTACTTAAGTTGTATTTTTCTCAACACAAAACAATAGTATGACTCATAACAAAAATAAATATCTCTGTTCAATAATTTCACTCATGCACATTACTTCAATTCAGTGGTATGATTTCAGGTAATCAATGTCCGTTGGTTCAAAAAAAAATGTTGGACCAAGGCGGGGAAGGGAAATAAAAAGGTTTAAGGTGAGTTCTTCTCCTACCTCTCGCAGGGCAAGGAGGCTGGTAGGGAACAGGGTTAGCTCGCCATCAATTGTCAAGGGGAAAAAAAAAAGTGGGGGGTAAAAACCTGACCTGAAGTGTTCAGTTTTGTCCGCACCTCGCACCTCGCACTGCTCAGGAAACAAAGAGAGCATTGAGGGAAATAAAAAGAACTAGGGCTACGTTGTAGCACTTGCGGGCCCGAGCACCTGCACGTTGAAGCCTGTTGCGGTCGGGGGAGAGAGCGGTCGATGACCCAGCGCACGTCTACGCGTTGGATGCGTTTTCCTCTCTGTGGCAAGGATAAAAGCTTCACTTCCTGTAGCCACCAGGGGGCGCTGTGATTTAAAGTCATGATTTCTGTGCAGATGTCATCAGGCTGGGACTCTAGTCTTACATGTCTAGTTTGGACTCAATTGGACAATAAACGCTTCACTTCCTGTAGCCACCAGGGGGCGCTGTGATTTAAAGTCATGATTTCTGTGTAGATGTCATCAGGCTGGGACTCTAGTCTTACATGTCTAGTTTGGACTCAATTGGACAATAAACGCTTCACTTCCTGAGGCCACCAGGGGGCGCTGTGATTTAAAGTCATGATTTCTGTGTAGATGTCATCAGGCCGGGACTCTAGTCTTACATGTCTAGTTTGGACTCAATTGGACAATAAACGCTTCACTTCCTGTAGCCACCAGGGGGCGCTGTGATTTAAAGTCATGATTTCTGTGTAGATGTCATCAGGCTGGGACTCTAGTCTTACATGTCTAGTTTGGACTCAATTGGACAATAAACGCTTCACTTCCTGTTGCCACCAGGGGGAGCTGTGATTTAAAGTCATGATTTCTGTGTAGATGTCATCAGGCCGGGACTCTAGTCTTACATGTCTAGTTTGGAGTTGATTGGACAATATATGTCCGAGTAAGGAACCTCGTGTTTTGATGGCGTTTAATCAAACTTCGACGCCACGGTCACACGGCCTTAAAACCATATGAATATCTTCGGGGGGGGGGCTGTTGATACACACATGTAGTTTGAGTGAGATAGAACCATGAACACTGAAGTTACAGCATTTCGTGTTTAACGGCGAGTTGATGAACTTTGACGCCACGCCACGGTCACACGGTGTGACGAAAAAACAATCCCTAAATCATTTTTTATCTCCATCTTGTTGTGATGACACTCATCTGAATTTAAAGATGAACTGATGAAAGCCCTGGGACAAGTATGTCAAAGTAAAAATGTGGAATATGGTCAAAATGGCCACTAAATCCAAAATGGCGGACTTCCTGTTTGGTCTAACATATCGATCCAAGAGACTTATTTGTTTGATATGAAAAGACACATGCCATAATCAATTTTTGTACATGTCAACTAATCGTAGTGCCGGGGCTGCCCTTTAGGGGGCGCTAGTCAGTTTTTTTGCCACGCCCATTTCTTAAAACCATATGAATATCTTAAGGGGGGGGATGTTAACACAGACGTGTAGTTTGAGTGAGATGGAACCATGAACACGGAAGTTACAGCAATTTCGTGTGTCATGGCGAGTTGATGAACTTTGATGCCACGCCATTAGTATGGCGTTTGACGAAAAGTCACAGTAATCTTATATCTTCATTATCAATGTCTTGAGACCCATTTGATACAGTTTGACATGGTTGAGGTCAGTGGCTGAGGAGAAATACATCCAAGTGTAAGACATGCAAAAAAAAATACATTTCCTGTAGCCACCAGGGGGCGCTGTGATTTTAAGAAATGATTTCAGTGTAGATGTCTTCAGGCCGGGACTCTTGTCTTATGTGTGTAGTTTGGATTTGATTGGATCATGTATGTGCGAGATACAGAAGCTCGTGTTTTGATGGCGTTTAATCAAACTTTGACGCCACGCCAAGGTCACACGGTGTGGCGAAAAGTTGATTTTTTCAGTCAACTTTTTTCTCCATCTTGTTGTGATGACACTCATCTAAATTTAAAGTTGATTTGATGAAAGCCCTGGGACAAGTACGTCAAAGCAAAAATGGCCAAAATGGCCAAAATGGCCACTAAATCCAAAATGGTGGGCTTCCTGTTGCGTTTTTCATAATGCCCTTTGTGACTTTTTTTTATGATTAGTCACGATACACCTCTTGCCCGATTTTGGTGAAAATCGGTTATGTGGAAACCTAGGGGCTGGGTTCCAGGGGGCGCTGTTGAGCCATTTTGCCACGCCCATTTCCAAATACACCAGAATACGTAAATTTTCACCACTCTCTAATTTTCTGCAAAGTTTGGTAAGAAGTTCAGCATGTTAAAGCCCTCAAAAAGCCAATTCACTTTAGTCACAATAATAATAATAATAACTAGGGCTACGTTGTAGCACTTGCGGGCCCGAGCACCTGCACGTTGAAGCCTGTTGCGGTCGGGGGAGAGAGCGGTCGATGACCAAGCGCACGTCTCCGCGTTGGATGAGTTTTCCTCTCTGTGGCAAGGATAAACGCTTCACTTCCTGTAGCCACCAGGGGGCGCTGTGATTTCAAGTCATAATTTCTGTGTAGATGTCATCAGGCTGGGACTCTAGTCTTACATGTCTAGTTTGGACTCAATTGGACAATAAACGCTTCACTTCCTGTAGCCACCAGGGGGCGCTGTGATTTAAAGTCATGACTTCTGTGTAGATGTCATCAGGCTGGGACTCTAGTCTTACATGTCTAGTTTGGACTCAATTGGACAATAAACGCTTCACTTCCTGTAGCCACCAGGGGGCGCTGTGATTTAAAGTCATGATTTCTGTGTAGATGTCATCAGGCCGGGACTCTTGTCTTACATGTCTAGTTTGGACTTAATTGGACAATATATGTCCGAGATACAGAGCCTCGTGTTTTGATGGCGTGTAATCAAACTTCGACGCCACGGTCACACGGACTTGAAACCATATGAAAATCTTCAGGGGGGGGAGCTGTTGATACACACATGTAGTTTGAGTGAGATAGAACCATGAACACTGAAGTAACAGCATTTTGTGTTTCACGGCGAGTTGATGAACTTTGACGCCACGCCATGGTCACACGGTGTGACGAAAAAACAATCCCTAAGTCAATTTTTATCTCCATCTTGTTGTGATGACACTCATCTGAATTTAAAGATGAACTGATAAAAGCCCTGGGACAAGTACATCAAAGTAAAAATGGTGAATATGGTCAAAAGGGCCACTAAATTCAAAATGGCGGACTTCCTGTTTGATCTAACATATCGATCCAAGAGACTTATTTGTTTGTATTGAAAAGACACATGCCAAAATGGATTTTTGTACATGTCGGTCAATCGTAGTGCCGGGGCTGCCCTTTAGGTGGCGCTAGTCATTTTTTTGGCCACGCCCATTTCTTAAAACCCTATTAATATCTTCAGGGGGGGGCTGTTGATACACACATGTAGTTTGAGGGAGATGGAACCATGAACACGGAAGTTACAGCAATTTCGTGTTTCACGGCGAGTTGATGAACTTTGATGCCACGCCATTAATACTGTGTTTGACGAAAAGTCACAGTAATCTTATATCTTCATTATCAATGTCTTGAGACCCATTTGATAGAGTTTGACATGGTTGAGGTCAGTGGATGAGGAGAAATACATCCAAGTGTAAGACATGCAAAAAAAAATACATTTCCTGTAGCCACCAGGGGGCGCTGTGATTTTAAGAAATGATTTCAGTGTAGATGTCTTCAGGCCGGGACTCTTGTCTTATGTGTGTAGTTTGGATTTGATTGGATCATGTATGTGCGAGATACAGAAGCTCGTGTTTTGATGGCGTTTAATCAAACTTTGACGCCACGCCAAGGTCACACGGTGTGGCGAAAAGTTGATTTTTTCAGTCAACTTTTTTCTCCATCTTGTTGTGATGACACTCATCTAAATTTAAAGTTGATTTGATGAAAGCCCTGGGACAAGTACGTCAAAGCAAAAATGGCCAAAATGGCCAAAATGGCCACTAAATCCAAAATGGTGGGCTTCCTGTTGCGTTTTTCATAATGCCCTTTGTGACTTTTTTTCATGATTAGTCACGATACACCTCTTGCCCGATTTTGGTGAAAATCGGTTATGTGGAAACCTAGGGGCTGGGTTCCAGGGGGCGCTGTTGAGCCATTTTGCCACGCCCATTTCCAAATACACCAGAATACGTAAATTTTCACCACTCTCTAATTTTCTGCAAAGTTTGGTAAGAAGTTCAGCATGTTAAAGCCCTCAAAAAGCCAATTCACTTTAGTCACAATAATAATAATAATAATAATAAGAAGAATAATCCTTACAATTTCAATAGGGCCTCTCACCATTCGGTGCTCGGGCCCTAATAACTAGGGCTACGTTGTAGCACTTGCGGGCCCGAGCACCTGCACGTTGAAGCCTGTTGCGGTCGGGGGAGAGAGCGGTCAACGACAAAGCGCACGTCTCCGCGTTGGATGCGTTTTCCTCTCTGTGGCAAGGATAAAAGCTTCACTTCCTGTAGCCACCAGGGGGCGCTGTGATTTAAAGTCATGATTTCTGAGTAGATGTCATCAGGCCGGGACTCTAGTCTTACATGTCTAGTTTGGACTCAATTGGACAATAAACGCTTCACTTCCTGTTGCCACCAGGGGGCGCTGTGATTTAAAGTCATGATTTCTGTGTAGATGTCATCAGGCCGGGACTCTAGTCTTACATGTCTAGTTTGGAGTTGATTGGACAATATATGTCCGAGTAAGGAACCTCGTGTTTTGATGGCGTTTAATCAAACTTCGACGCCACGGTCACACGGCCTTAAAACCATATGAAGATCTTCAGGGGGGGGGGCTGTTGATACACACATGTAGTTTGAGTGAGATAGAACCATGAACACTGAAGTTACAGCATTTCGTGTTTCACGGCGAGTTGATGAACTTTGACGCAATGCCACGGTCACACGGTGTGACGAAAAAACAATCCCTAAATCATTTTTTATCTCCATCTTGTTGTGATGACACTCATCTGAATTTAAAGATGAACTGATGAAAGCCCTGGGACAAGTATGTCAAAGTAAAAATGTGGAATATGGTCAAAATGGCCACTAAATCCAAAATGGCGGACTTCCTGTTTGGTCTAACATATCGATCCAAGAGACTTATTTGTTTGTTATGAAAAGACACATGCCATAATCAATTTTTGTACATGTCAACCAATCGTAGTGCCAGGGCTGCCCTTTAGGGGGCGCTAGTCAGTTTTTTGCCACGCCCATTTCTTAAAACCATATGAATATCTTCAGGGGGGGGATGTTAACACACACGTGTAGTTTGAGTGAGATGGAACCATGAACACGGAAGTTACAGCAATTTCGTGTGTCATGGCGAGTTGATGAACTTTGATGCCACGCCATTAGTATGGCGTTTGACGAAAAGTCACAGTAATCTTATATCTTCATTATCAATGTCTTGAGACCCATTTGATACAGTTTGACATGGTTGAGGTCAGTGGATGAGGAGAAATACATCCAAGTGTAAGACATGCAAAAAAACATACATTTCCTGATGCCACCAGGGGGCGCTGTGATATTAAGTCATGATTTCAGTGCAGATGTCATCAGGCCGGGTCTCTTGTCTTATGTGTCTAGTTTGGACTCGATTGGATCGTGTTTGTCCGAGATACAGAACCTCGTGTTTTGATGGCGTTTAATCAAACTTTGATGCCACGCCAAGGTCACACGGTGTGGCGAAAAGTTGATTTTTTAAGTCAACTTTTTTCTCCATCTTGTTGTGATGACACTCATCTGAATTTGAAGTTGATCTGATGAAAGCCCTGGGACAAGTACATTAAAGTAAAAATCGCCAAAATGGCCAAAATGGCCACTAAATTTAAAATGGCGGGCTTCCTGTTGCGTTTTTCATAATGCCCTTTGTGACTTTTTTTCATGATTAGTCACGATACACCTCTTGCCCGATTTTGGTGAAAATCGGTTATGTGGAAACCTAGGGGCTGGGTTCCAGGGGGCGCTGTTGAGCCATTTTGCCACGCCCATTTCCAAATACTCCAGAATACGTAAATTTTCACCACTTACTAATTTACTGCAAAGTTTGGTAAGAAGTTCAGCATGTTAAAGCTCTCAAAAAGCCAATTCACTTTAGTCACAATAATAATAATAATAACTAGGGCTACGTTGTAGCACTTGCGGGCCCGAGCACCTGCACGTTGAAGTCTGTTGCGGTCGGGGGAGAGAGCGGTCGATGACCAAGCGCACGTCTCCGCTTTGGATGCGTTTTCCTCTCTGCGGCAAGGATAAACGCTTCACTTCCTGTAGCCACCAGGGGGCGCTGTGATTTAAAGTCATGATTTCTGTGTAGATGTCATCAGGCTGGGACTCTAGTCTTACATGTCTAGTTTGGACTCAATTGGACAATAAAGGCGTCACTTCCTGTAGCCACCAGGGGGCGCTGTGATTTAAAGTCATGATTTCTGTGTAGATGTCATCAGGCCGGGACTCTAGTCTTACATGTCTAGTTTGGACTTAATTGGACAATAAACGCTGCACTTCCTGTAGCCACCAGGGGGCGCTGTGATTTAAAGTCATGATTTCTGTGTAGATGTCATCAGGCTGGGACTCTAGTCTTACATGTCTAGTTTGGACTCAATTGGACAATAAACGCTTCACTTTCTGTAGCCACCAGGGGGCGCTGTGATTTAAAGTCATGATTTCTGTGTAGATGTCATCAGGACGGGACTCTAGTCTTACATGTTTAGTTTGGACTCGATTGGACAATATATGTCCGAGATACAGAACCTCGTGTTTTGATGGCGTTAAATCAAACTTCAACGCCACGGTCACACGGCCTAAAAAAACAATATGAATATCTTCGGGGGGGGGGGGGCTGTTGATACACACATGTAGTTTGAGTGAGATAGAACCATGAACACTGAAGTAACAGCATTTCGTGTTTCATGGCGAGTTGATGAACTTTGACGCAACGCCACGGTCACACGGTGTGACGAAAAAACAATCCCTAAATCATTTTTTATCTCCATCTTGTTGTGATGACACTCATCTGAATTTAAAGTTAAACTGATGAAAGCCCTGGGACAAGTACATCAAAGTAAAAATGTGGAATATGGTCAAAATGGCCACTGAATCCAAAATGGCGGGCTTCCTGTTTGGTCTAACATATCGATCCAAGAGACTTATTTGTTTGTTATGAAAAGACACATGCCATACTCAATTTTTGTACATGTCGGCCAATCGTAGTGCTGGGGCCGACCTTTAGGGGGCGCTAGTCAGTTTTTTTGCCACGCCCATTTCTTAAAACCATATGAATATCTTCAGGGGGGGGATGTTAACACACACATGTAGTTTGAGTGAGATGGAACCATGAACATGGAAGTTACAGCAATTTCGTGTTTCACGGCGAGCTGATGAACTTTGATGCCACGCCATTAATACTGTGTTTGACGAAAAGTCACAGTAATCTTATATCTTCATTATCAATGTCTTGAGACCCATTTGATAGAGTTTGACATGGTTGAGGTCAGTGGATGAGGAGAAATACATCCAAGTGTAAGACATGCAAAAAAAAAGACATTTCCTGTTGCCACCAGGGGGCGCTGTGATTTTAAGAAATGATTTCAGTGTATATGTCTTCAGGCCGGGACTCTTGTCTTATGTGTGTAGTTTGGATTTGATTGGATCATGTATGTGCGAGATACAGAAGCTTGTGTTTTGATGGCGTTTAATCAAACTTTGACGCCACGCCAAGGTCACACGGTGTGGCGAAAAGTTGATTTTTTAAGTCAACTTTTTTCTCCATCTTGTTGTGATGACACTCATATAAATTTAAAGTTGATTTGATGAAAGCCCTGGGACAAGTACATTAAAGTAAAAATCGCCAAAATGGCCAAAATGGCCACTAAATCCAAAATGGCGGGCTTCCTGTTGCGTTTTTCATAATGCCCTTTGTGACTTTTTTTCATGATTAGTCACGATACACCTCTTGCCCGATTTTGGTGAAAATCGGTTATGTGGAAACCTAGGGGCTGGGTTCCAGGGGGCGCTGTTGAGCCATTTTGCCACGCCCATTTCCAAATACACCAGAATACGTAAATTTTCACCACTCTCTAATTTTCTGCAAAGTTTGGTAAGAAGTTCAGCATGTTAAAGCCCTCAAAAAGCCAATTCACTTTAGTCACAATAATAATAATAATAATAATAATAATAATAAGAATAATCCTTACAATTTCAATAGGGCCTCTCACCATTCGGTGCTCGGGCCCTAATAAGAATAATCCTTACAATTTCAATAGGGCCTCTCACCATTCGGTGCTCGGGCCCTAACTAGGGCTACGTTGTAGCACTAACGGGCCCGAGCACACGCGCGTTTCAAGTCTGTTGCGGTCGGGGAAGAGACAGCGTTCAATGACCAAGCGGCCTTCTCCGCGTTGCATGGGTTTTTTGCACTGCGGCAAGGATAAACGCTTCACTTCCTGTAGCCAGCAGGTGGCGCTGTGATTTTAAGTCATGGTGTCTGTGTAGATGTCTTCGGGTCGTGACCCTTGTGTTACATGTCTAGTTTGGTCTTGATTGAACCAAATATGCCTGAGATACAGAAGCTCGTGTTTTGATGGCGTAAAATCAAACTTTGACGCCAGGCCACGGTCACAAGGAAAGACGAAATGTTAAAACTCAAATAACTTTACATCTCCATCTTGTTGTGAAGACACTCATCGAAATTTTAAGTTGATCTGATGAAAGCCCTCCGACAAGTATGTCAAAGTAAATATGCAGAAAATCGCCAAAATGGCTCCCAAATCCAAAATGGCGGGCTTCCTGTTTACTCTAGCATATCTATCCAAGAGACTTATTTCTTTGTCATGAAAAGACACATGTCCCCGTCGATTTTTGTAGAAGTAGGCCAAATGTAGTGCCGGGGCTGCCCCTTAGGGGGCGCTAGTCAGTTATTCTGCCACGCCCATTCCTTAATCCCGTCTGACAGCTTTCAGGGGGGGCCTGTTGACACACACATGTAGTTTGAGGGAGATTGAACCTTGAACACCGAAGTTAAAGCAATTTCGTGTGTCATGGCGAGTTGGTGAACTTTGATGCCACGCCATTAATATGGCGTTTGACGAAAAGTCACAGTAATCTAATATCTTAATTATCAATGCCTTGAGACCCATTCGCCACAGTTTGACATGGTTGTGCAAAGTGGATGAGGAGAAATACTTCCAAGTGTAAGACATACAAAAAACAAGACATTTCCTGTTGCCACCAGGGGGCGCTGTGATTTTAAGTCACGATTTCTGTGTCGATGTCTTCGGGTCGTGACTCTTGTCTTATGTGTGTAGTTTGGACTCGATCGGACCAAATATGTCAGAGATACAGACGCCCGTGTTTTGATGGCGTTTAATCAAACTTTGACGCAACGCCACGGTCACACGCTCTGACGAAAAGTTGATTTTTTTGATAACTTTAGTACTCCATATTGTTCTGATTAGTATCGTCTAAATTTTAAGTTGATCCGATGAAAGCTCTACGACAAGTACATCAAAGTGAAAATGTTGAATATGGCCAAAATGGCCACTAAATCCAAAATGGTGGACTTCCTGTTGCATATTTCATAACGCACTGAGAGACTTTTTTGTGCGTCTTGTCATGATTCATAACCACCTTTTTTTTCGTGAGGATCGGTGAAAGTTAACTGAGGGGGCTTTCCGTAGGTGGCGCTGTTGAGCTATTTTGCCACGCCCATTTCCAAATACTCCAGAATACGTAAATTTTCACCCATTTCTAACTTCCTGCAAAGTTTAACAACTTTTTGAGCAAGGGAAAGCCCTCAAAAAGCCAATTCATTTGTTCCTTTCAATTTCAATAGGGCCTCCCACCGGAGGTGCTCGGGCCCTAACTAGGGCTACGTTGTAGCACTTGCGGGCCCGAGCACCTGCACGTTGAAGCCTGTTGCCGTCGGGGGAGAGAGCGGTCGATGACCAAGCGCACGTCTCCGCGTTGGATGCGTTTTCCTCTCTGTGGCAAGGATAAAAGCTTCACTTCCTGTAGCCACCAGGGGGCGCTGTGATTTAATGTCATGATTTCTGTGTAGATGTCATCAGGCTGGGACTCTAGTCTTACATGTCTAGTTTGGACTCAATTGGACAATAAACGCTTCACTTCATGTAGCCACCAGGGGGCGCTGTGATTTAAAGTCATGATTTCTGTATAGATGTCATCAGGCCGGGACTCTAGTCTTACATGTCTAGTTTGGACTTAATTGGACAATAAACGCTGCACTTCCTGTAGCCACCAGGGGGCGCTGTGATTTAAAGTCATGATTTCTGTGGAGATGTCATCAGGCTGGGACTCTAGTCTTACATGTCTAGTTTGGACTCAATTGGACAATAAACACTTCACTTCCTGTAGCCACCAGGGGGCGCTGTGATTTAAAGTCATGATTTCTGTGTAGATGTCATCAGGCCGGGACTCTAGTCTTACATGTCTAGTTTGGACTCGATTGGACAATATATGTCCAAGCTAAGAACATCGTGTTTTGATGGCGTTTAATCAAACTTCGACGCCACGGTCACACGGCCTTAAAACCATATGAAGATCTCCGGGGGGGGGGGCTGTCGATACACACATGTAGTTTGAGTGAGATGGAACCATGAACACGGAAGTTACAGCATTTGGTGTTTCACGGCGAGTTGATGAACTTTGACGCCACGCCACGGTCACACGGTGTGACGAACGATAAATCCCTAAATCAGTTTTTATCTCCATCTTGTTGTGATGACACTCATCTGAATTTAAAGTTGAACTGATAAAAGCCCTGGGACAAGTACATCAAAGTAAAAATGGTGAATATGGCCAAAATGGCCACTAAATCCAAAATGGCGGACTTCCTGTTTGGTTTAACCTATCGATCCAAGAGACTTTTTTGTTTGTAATGGAAAGACACATGCCCTAATACATTTTTGTACAAGTCGGCCAATCGTAGCGCCGGGGCTGCCCTTTAGGGGGCGCTAGTCAGTTTTTTTGCCACGCCCATTTCTTAAAACCATATGAATGTCTTCAAGGGGGGGATGTTAATACACACATGTAGTTTGAGGGAGATGGACCCATGAACACGGAAGTTACAGCAATTTCGTGTTTCACGGCGAGCTGATGAACTTTGATGCCACGCCATTACTATGGCGTTTGACGAAAAGTCACAGTATTCTTATATCTTCATTATCAATGTCTTGAGACCCATTTGATACAGTTTGACATGGTTGAGGTCAGTGGATGAGGAGGAACACATCCAAGTGTAAGACATGCAAAAAAAAAGGCATTTCCTGTTGCCACCAGGGGGCGCTATGATATTAAGTCATGATTTCAGTGCAGATGTCTTCAGGTCGTGACTCTTGTCTTATGTGTGTAGTTTGGAATCGATTGGAACAAATATGTCTGAGATACAGATCCTCGTGTTTTGATGGCGTTTAATCAAACTTTGACGCCACGCCACGGTCACACGGTGTGGCGAAAAGTTGATTTTTTAAGTCAACTTTTTTCTCCATCTTGTTGTGATGACACTCATCTGAATTTGAAGTTGATCTGATGAAAGCCCTGGGACAAGTACATTAAAGTAAAAATCGCCAAAAATCGCCAAAATGGCCACTAAATCCAAAATGGCGGGCTTCCTGTTGCGTTTTTCATAATGCCCCTTGAGACTTTTTTTCAGGATTAGTCACGATACACCTCTTGCCCGATTTTGGTGAAAATCAGTTATGTGGAAACCTAGGGGCTGGGTGGAAACCTAGGGGTTGTGTTCCAGGGGGCGCTGTTGAGCCATTTCGCCACGCCCATTTCAAAATACTCTAGAATACGTAAATTTTCACCACTTACTAACTTACTGCAAAGTTTCATAACTTTTTGAGCACGTTAAAGCCCTCAAAAAGCCCATCCTTTTGTGTGAAAAATAATAATAATAATAATCATTACAATTTCAATAGGGCCTCTCACCATTCGGTGCTCGGGCCCTAACTAGGGCTACGTTGTAGCACTTGCGGGCCCGAGCACCTGCACGTTGAAGCCTGTTGCGGTCGGGGGAGAGAGCGGTCGATGACCAAGCGCACGTCTCCGCGTTGGATGAGTTTTCCTCTCTGTGGCAAGGATAAACGCTTCACTTCCTGTAGCCACCAGGGGGCGCTGTGATTTCAAGTCATAATTTCTGTGTAGATGTCATCAGGCTGGGACTCTAGTCTTACATGTCTAGTTTGGACTCAATTGGACAATAAACGCTTCACTTCCTGTAGCCACCAGGGGGCGCTGTGATTTAAAGTCATGACTTCTGTGTAGATGTCATCAGGCTGGGACTCTAGTCTTACATGTCTAGTTTGGACTCAATTGGACAATAAACGCTTCACTTCCTGTAGCCACCAGGGGGCGCTGTGATATAAAGTCATGATTTCTGTGTAGATGTCATCAGGCTGGGACTCTAGTCTAACATGTCTAGTTTGGACTCAATTGGACAATAAACGCTTCACTTCCTGTAGCCACCAGGGGGCGCTGTGATTAAAAGTCATGATTTCTGTGTAGATGTCATCAGGCTGGGACTCTAGTCTTACATGTCTAGTTTGGACTTGATTGGACAATATATGTCCGAGATACAGAACAACGTGTTTTGATGGCGTTTAATCAAACTTAAAGCCACGGTCACACGGCCTTGAAACCATATGAAGATCTTCGGGGGGGGGGCTGTTGATACACACATGTAGTTTGAGTGAGATAGAACCATGAACACTGAAGTAACAGCATTTCGTGGTTCACGGCGAGTTGATGAACTTTGACGCCACGCCACGGTCACACGATGTGACGAACGATAAATCCCTAAATCATTTTTTATCTCCATCTTGTTGTGATGACACTCATCTGAATTTAAAGATGAACTGATGAAAGCCCTGGGACAAGTATGTCAAAGTAAAAATGTGGAAAATCCAAAATGGCGGGCTTCCTGTTTGATCTAACATATCGATCCAAGAGACTTATTTGTTTGTTATGAAAAGACACATGTCCCCATAGATTTTTGTACATGTCGGCCAATCGTAGTGCCAGGGCTCCCCTTTAGGGGGCGCTAGTCAGTTTTTTTCCACGCCCATTTCTTAAAACCATATGAATATCTTCAGGGGGGGGATGTTAACACACACATGTAGTTTGAGTGAGATGGAACCATGAACATGGAAGTTACAGCAATTTCGTGTTTCACGGCGAGCTGATGAACTTTGATGCCACGCCATTAATACTGTGTTTGACGAAAAGTCACAGTAATCTTATATCTTCATTATCAATGTCTTGAGACCTATTTGATACAGTTTGACATGGTTGAGGTCAGTGGATGAGGAGAAATACATCCAAGTGTAAGACATGCAAAAAAAAAGACATTTCCTGTTGCCACCAGGGGGCGCTGTGATTTTAAGAAATTATTTCAGTGTATATGTCTTCAGGCCGGGACTCTTGTCTTATGTGTGTAGTTTGGATTTGATTGGATCATGTATGTGCGAGATACAGAAGCTCGTGTTTTGATGGCGTTTAATCAAACTTTGACGCCACGCCAAGGTCACACGGTGAGACGAAAAGTTGATTTTTTAAGTCAACTTTTTTCTCCATCTTGTTGTGATGACACTCATCTAAATTTAAAGTTGATTTGATGAAAGCCCTGGGACAAGTACATTAAAGTAAAAATCACCAAAATGGCCAAAATGGCCACTAAATCCAAAATGGCGGGCTTCCTGTTGCGTTTTTCATAATGCCCTTTGTGACTTTTTTTCATGATTAGTCACGATACACCTCTTGCCCGATTTTGGTGAAAATCGGTTATGTGGAAACCTAGGGGCTGGGTTCCAGGGGGCGCTGTTGAGCCATTTTGCCACGCCCATTTCCAAATACACCAGAATACGTAAATTTTCACCACTCTCTAATTTTCTGCAAAGTTTGGTAAGAAGTTCAGCATGTTAAAGCCCTCAAAAAGCCAATTCACTTTAGTCACAATAATAATAATAATAATAATAATAATAATAATAATAATAATCCTTACAATTTCAATAGGGCCTCTCACCATTCGGTGCTCGGGCCCTAATAATAATAATAATAATAAGAATTAAAGTTTATCTGATGAAGCTCCTACGACAAGTATGTCAAAGTAAATATGCGGAAAATGGCCAAAATGGCCACCAAATCCAAAATGGCGGGCTTCCTGTTTACTCTAGCATATCTATCCAAGAGACTTATTTCTTTGTCATGAAAAGACACATGTCCCCGACGATTTTCGTAGAAGTAGGCAAATCATAGTGCCTGGGCTGCCCTTTAGGGGGCGCTAGTCAGTTATTTTGCCACGCCCATTCGTTAAACCCATCTGACAGTCTTCAGGGGGGGCCTATTGACACACACTTGTAGTTTGAGGGAGATTGAACCTTGAACACCGAAGTTATAGCAATTTCGTGTGTCATGGCGAATTGATGAACTTTGATGCCACGCCATTAATATGGCGTTTGACGAAAAGTCACAGTAATGTTATATCTTCATTATCAATGCCTTGAGACCCATTCGCCACAGTTTGACATGGTTGCGCAAAGTGGATGAGGAGAAATACTTCCAAGTGTAAGACGTACAAAAAACAAGACATTTCCTGCTGCCACCAGGGGGCGCTGTGATTTTAAGTCACGATTTCTGTGTTGATGTCATCGGGTCGCGACTCTTGTCTTATGTGTGTAGTTTGGACTTGATTGGACCAAATATGTCCAAGATACAGACCCCCGTGTTTTGATGGCGTTTAATCAAACTTTGACGCCACGCCACGGTCACAGGCTCTGACGAAAAGTTGATTTTTTTGATAACTTTAGTACTCCATATTGTTGTGATGACACTCGTCTAAATTTTAAGTTGATCCGATGAAAGCACTTCGACAAGTACATCAAAGTAAAAACGTGAAATATGGCCAAAATGGCAACTAAATCCAAAATGGCGGACTTCCTGTTGCTTTTTTCATATTGCTCCTTGAGGCTTTTTTGTATGATTAGTCACGATACACCTTTTCCCCGATTTTGGTGAAGATCGGCCATGGGGAAACCTAGGGGCTGCGTTCCAGGTGGCGCTGTTGAGCCATTTTGCCACGCCCATTTCCAAATACTCCAGAATACGTAATTTTCCACCACATTCTAATTTACTGCAAAGTTTAGCAACTTTTTAAGCATGGGAAAGCCCTCAAAAAGCCAATTCATTTGGATGAATAATAATAATAATAATAATAATCATTTCAATTTCAATAGGGCCTCCCACCGGAGGTGCTCGGGCCCTAATAATCCTTACAATTTCAATAGGGCCTCTCACCATTCGGTGCTCGGGCCCTAACTAGGGCTACGTTGTAGCACTTGCGGGCCCGAGCACCTGCACGTTGAAGCCTGTTGCAGTCGGGGGAGAGAGCGGTCGATGACCAAGCGCACGTCTCCGCGTTGGATGCGTTTTCTTCTCTGTGGCAAGGATAAAAGCTTCACTTCCTGTAGCCACCAGGGGGCGCTGTGATTTAAAGTCATGATTTCTGTGTAGATGTCATCAGGCTGGGACTCTAGTCCAACATGTCTAGTTTGGACTCAATTGGACAATAAACGCTTCACTTCCTGTAGCCACCAGGGGGCGCTGTGATTTAAAGTCATGATTTCTGTGTAGATGTCATCAGGCTGGGACTCTAGTCTTACATGTCTAGTTTGGACTCAATTGGACAATAAACGCTTCACTTCCTGTATCCACCAGGGGGCGCTGTGATTTAAAGTCATGATTTCTGTGTAGATGTCATCAGGCCAGGACTCTAGTCTTACATGTGTAGTTTGGACTAGATTGGACAATATATGTCAGAGATACAGAACCTCGTGTTTTGATGGCGTGTAATCAAACTTCGACGCCACGGTCACACGGACTTGAAACCATATGAATATCTTCAGGGGGGGGGGCTGTTGATACACACATGTAGTTTGAGTGAGATAGAACCATGAACACTGAAGTAACAACATTTCGTGGTTCACGGCGAGTTGATGAACTTTGACGCCACGCCACGGTCACACGGTGTGACGAAAAAACAATCCCTAAATCATTTTTTATCTCCATCTTGTTGTGATGACACTCATCTGAATTTAAAGATGAACTGATGAAAGCCCTTGGACAAGTACATCAAAGTAAAAATGGTGAATATGGTCTAAATGGCCACTAAATAAAAAATGGCGGGCTTCCTGTTTGGTCTAACATATCGATCCAAGAGACTTATTTGTTTGTTATGAAAAGACACATGTCCCCATAGATTTTTGTACATGTCGGCCAATCGTAGTGCCGGGGCTGCCCTTTAGGGGGCGCTAGTCAGTTTTTTTGCCACGCCCATTTCTTAAAACCATATGAATATCTTCAGGGGGGGGATGTTAACACACCCATGTAGTTTGAGTGAGATGGAACCATGAACACGGAAGTTACAGCAATTTCGTGGTTCACGGCGAGCTGATGAACTTTGATGCCACGCCATTAATACTGTGTTTGACGAAAAGTCACAGTAATCTTATATCTTCATTATCTATGTCTTGAGACCCATTTGATAGAGTTTGACATGGTTAAGGTCAGTGGATGAGGAGAAATACATCCAAGTGTAAGACATGCAAAAAACAAGACATTTCCTGTAGCGCTGTGATTTTAAGAAATTATTTCAGTGTAGATGTCTTCAGGCCGGGACTCTTGTCTTATGTGTGTAGTTTGGATTTGATTGGATCATGTATGTGCGAGATACAGAAGCTCGTGTTTTGATGGCGTTTAATCAAACTTTGACGCCACGCCAAGGACACACGGTGTGAGGAAAAGTTGATTTTTTAAGTCAGTTTTTTTCTCCATCATGTTGTGATGACACTCATCTAAATTTAAAGTTGATTTGATGAAAGCCCTGGGACAAGTACGTCAAAGCAAAAATCGCCAAAATGGCCACTAAATCCAAAATGGTGGGCTTCCTGTTGCGTTTTTCATTATGCCCTTTGAGACTTTTTTTCATGATTTGTCACGATACACCTCTTGCCCGATTTTGGTGAAAATCGGTTATGTGGAAACCTAGGGGCTGGGTTCCAGGGGGCGTGTTGAGCCATTTTGCCACGCCCATTTCCAAATACACCAGAATACGTACATTTTCACCACTCTCTAATTTTCTGCAAAGTTTGGTAAGAAGTTCAGCATGTTAAAGCCCTCAAAAAGCCAATTCACTTTAGTCACAATAATAATAATAACTAGGGCTACGTTGTAGCACTTGCGGGCCCGAGCACCTGCACGTTGAAGCCTGTTGCCGTCGGGGGAGAGAGCGGTCGATGACCAAGCGCACGTCTCCGCGTTGGATGCGTTTTCCTCTCTGTGGCAAGGATAAAAGCTTCACTTCCTGTAGCCACCAGGGGGCGCTGTGATTTAAAGTCATGATTTCTGTGTAGATGTCATCAGGCTGGGACTCTAGTCTTACATGTCTAGTTTGGACTCAATTGGACAATAAACGCTTCACTTCATGTAGCCACCAGGGGGCGCTGTGATTTAAAGTCATGATTTCTGTGTAGATGTCATCAGGCTGGGACTCTAGTCTTACATGTCTAGTTTGGACTCAATTGGACAATAAACACTTCACTTCCTGTAGCCACCAGGGGGCGCTGTGATTTAAAGTCATGATTTCTGTGTAGATGTCATCAGGCTGGGACTCTAGTCTTACATGTCTAGTTTGGACTTGATTGGACAATAAACCCTTCACTTCCTGTAGCCACCAGGGGGCGCTGTGATTTAAAGTCATGATTTCTGTGTAGATGTCATCAGGCCGGGACTCTAGTCTTACATGTCTAGTTTGGACTTGATTGGACAATATATGTCAGAGATACAGAACCTCGTGTTTTGATGGCGTTTAATCAAACTTCGACGCCACGGTCACACGGACTTGAAACCATATGAATATCTTCAGGGGGGGGGGGGGGCTGATGATACACACCTGTAGTTTGAGTGAGATAGAACCTTGAACACTGAAGTAACTGCATTTTGTGTTTCACGGCGAGTTGATGAACTTTGACGCCACGCCACGGTTACACGGTTTGACGAAGGATAAATCCCTAAATCAGATTTTATCTCCATCTTGTTGTGATGACACTCATCTATATTTGAAGTTGATCTGATGAAAGCCCTGGGACAAGTACATCAAAGTAAAAATGGTGAATATGGTCAAAATGGCCACTAAATTCAAAATGGCGGACTTCCTGTTTGATCTAACATATTGATCCAAGAGACTTATTTGTTTGTAATGAAAAGACACATGCCCTAATCATTTTTTGTACAAGTCGGCCAATCGTAGCGCCGGGGCTGCCCTTTAGGGGGCGCTAGTCAGTTTTTTTGCCACGCCCATTTCTTAAAACCATATGAATATCTTCGGGGGGGCTGTTGATACACACATGTAGTTTGAGTGAGATGGAACCATGAACACTGAAGTTACAGCAATTTCGTGTTTCGCGGCGAGTCGATGAACTTTGACGCCACGCCACGGTTACACGGTGTGACGAAGGACGAATCCCTAAATCATTTTTTATCTCCATCTTGTTGTGATGACACTCATCTGAATTTGAAGTTGATCTGATGAAAGCCCTGGGACAAGTATGTCAAAGTAAAAATGGTGAATATGGTCAAAATGGCCACCAAATCCAAAATGGCGGGCTTCCTGTTTGATCTAACATATCAATCCAAGAGACTTATTTGTTTGTTATGAAAAGACACATGTCCCCATAGATTTTTGTACATGTCGGCCAATCTAGTGCCGGGGCTGCCCTTTAGGGGGCGCTAGTCAGTTTTTTTGCCACGCCCATTTCTTAAAACCATACGAATATCTTCAGGGGGGGGATGTTAACACACACATGTAGTTTGAGTGAGATGGAACCATGAACACTGAAGTTACAGCAATTTCGTGTTTCGCGGCGAGTCGATGAACTTTGACGCCACGCCACGGTTACACGGTGTGACGAAGGACGAATCCCTAAATCATTTTTTATCTCCATCTTGTTGTGATGACACTCATCTGAATTTGAAGTTGATCTGATGAAAGCCCTGGGACAAGTATGTCAAAGTAAAAATGGTGAATATGGTCAAAATGGCCACCAAATCCAAAATGGCGGGCTTCTTGTTTGATCTAACATATCAATCCAAGAGACTTATTTGTTTGTTATGAAAAGACACATGTCCCCATAGATTTTTGTACATGTCGGCCAATCGTAGTGCCGGGGCTGCCCTTTAGGGGGCGCTAGTCAGTTTTTTTGCCACGCCCATTTCTTAAAACCATATGAATATCTTCAGGGGGGGGATGTTAACACACACATGTAGTTTGAGTGAGATGGAACCATGAACATGGAAGTTACAGCAATTTCGTGTTTCACGGCGAGCTGATGAACTTTGATGTCACGCCATTAATACTGTGTTTGACGAAAAGTCACAGTAATCTTATATCTTCATTTTCAATGTCTTGAGACCCATTTGATAGAGTTTGACATGGTTGAGGTCAGTGAATGAGGAGAAATACATCTAAGTGTAAGACATGCAAAAAAAAAGACATTTCCTGTTGCCACCAGGGGGCGCTGTGATATTAAGTCATGATTTCAGTGCAGATGTCATCAGGCCGGGACTCTTGTCTTATGTGTATAGTTTGGATTTGATTGGATCATGTATGTGCGAGATACAGAAGCTCGTGTTTTGATGGCGTTTAATCAAACTTTGACGCCACGCCACGGTCACACGGTGAGACGAAAAATCAATCCCTAAATCATTTTTTATCTCCATCTTGTTGTGATATCACTCATCTAAATTTAAATTTGATTTGATGAAAGCCCTGGGACAAGTACGTCAAAGCAAAAATGGCCAAAATGGTCAAAATGGCCACTAAATCCAAAATGGCGGGCTTCCTGTTGCGTTTTTCATAATGCCCCTTGAGACTTTTTTTCATGATTTGTCACGAAACATCTTTTGCCCGGTTTTGGTGAAAATCGGTTATGTGGAAACTTAGGGGCTGGGTTCCAGGGGGCGCTGTTGAGCCATTTTGCCACGCCCATTTCAAAATACTCCAGAATACGTAAATTTTCACCAGTAACTAATTTACTGCAAAGTTTCATAACTTTTTGAGCACGTTAAAGCCCTCAAAAAGCCCATCCTTTTGCCGGAAAAATAATAATAATAATAATAATAATAATAATCATTACAATTTCAATAGGGCCTCTCACCATTCGGTGCTCGGGCCCTAACTAGGGCTACGTTGTAGCACTTGCGGGCCCGAGCACCTGCACGTTGAAGTCTGTTGCGGTCGGGGGAGAGAGCGATCGATGACCAAGCGCACGTCTCCGCTTTGGATGCGTTTTCCTCTCTGTGGCAAGGATAAACACTTCACTTCCTGTAGCCACCAGGGGGCGCTGTGATTTAAAGTCATAATTTCTGTGTAGATGTCATCAGGCTGGGACTCTAGTCTTACATGTCTAGTTTGGACTCAATTGGACAATAAACGCTTCACTTCCTGTAGCCACCAGGGGGCGCTGTGATTTAAAGTCATGATTTCTGTGTAGATGTCATCAGGCTGGGACTCTAGTCTTACATGTCTAGTTTGGACTCAATTGGACAATAAACGCTTCACTTCCTGTAGCCACCAGGGGGCGCTGTGATTTAAAGTCATGATTTCTGTGTAGCTGTCATCAGGCCGGGACTCTAGTCTTACATGTCTAGTTTGGACTCAATTGGACAATAAAGGCGTCACTTCCTGTAGCCACCAGGGGGCGCTGTGATTTAAAGTCATGATTTCTGTGTAGATGTCATCAGGCTGGGACTCTAGTCTTACATGTCTAGTTTGGACTTGATTGGACAATAAACCCTTCACTTCCTGTAGCCACCAGGGGGCGCTGTGATTTAAAGTCATGATTTCTGTGTAGATGTCATCAGGCCGGGACTCTAGTCTTACATGTCTAGTTTGGACTTGATTGGACAATATATGTCAGAGATACAGAACCTCGTGTTTTGATGGCGTTTAATCAAACTTCGACGCCACGGTCACACGGCCTTACAACCATATGAATATCTTCAGGGGGGGGGGCTGTTGATACACACATGTAGTTTGAGTGAGATAGAACCTTGAACACTGAAGTAACTGCATTTTGTGTTTCACGGCGAGTTGATGAACTTTGACGCCACGCCACGGTTACACGGTTTGACGAAGGATAAATCCCTAAATCAGATTTTATCTCCATCTTGTTGTGATGACACTCATCTATATTTGAAGTTGATCTGATGAAAGCCCTGGGACAAGTACATCAAAGTAAAAATGGTGAATATGGTCAAAATGGCCACTAAATTCAAAATGGCGGACTTCCTGTTTGATCTAACATATTGATCCAAGAGACTTATTTGTTTGTAATGAAAAGACACATGCCCTAATCATTTTTTGTACAAGTCGGCCAATCGTAGCGCCGGGGCTGCCCTTTAGGGGGCGCTAGTCAGTTTTTTTGCCACGCCCATTTCTTAAAACCATATGAATATCTTCAGGGGGGGGCTGTTGATACACACATGTAGTTTGAGTGAGATGGAACCATGAACACTGAAGTTACAGCAATTTCGTGTTTCGCGGCGAGTCGATGAACTTTGACGCCACGCCACGGTTACACGGTGTGACGAAGGACGAATCCCTAAATCATTTTTTATCTCCATCTTGTTGTGATGACACTCATCTGAATTTGAAGTTGATCTGATGAAAGCCCTGGGACAAGTATGTCAAAGTAAAAATGGTGAATATGGTCAAAATGGCCACCAAATCCAAAATGGCGGGCTTCCTGTTTGATCTAACATATCAATCCAAGAGACTTATTTGTTTGTTATGAAAAGACACATGTCCCCATAGATTTTTGTACATGTCGGCCAATCGTAGTGCCGGGGCTGCCCTTTAGGGGGCGCTAGTCAGTTTTTTTGCCACGCCCATTTCTTAAAACCATATGAATATCTTCAGGGGGGGGATGTTAACACACACATGTAGTTTGAGTGAGATGGAACCATGAACATGGAAGTTACAGCAATTTCGTGTTTCACGGCGAGCTGATGAACTTTGATGTCACGCCATTAATACTGTGTTTGACGAAAAGTCACAGTAATCTTATATCTTCATTTTCAATGTCTTGAGACCCATTTGATAGAGTTTGACATGGTTGAGGTCAGTGGATGAGGAGAAATACATCCAAGTGTAAGACATGCAAAAAAAAAGACATTTCCTGTTGCCACCAGGGGGCGCTGTGATATTAAGTCATGATTTCAGTGCAGATGTCATCAGGCCGGGACCCTTGTTTTATGTGTCTAGTTTGGATTTGATTGGATCGTGTTTGTCCGAGATACAGAACCTCGTGTTTTGATGGCGTTTAATCAAACTTTGACGCCACGCCACGGTCACACGGTGTGACGAAAAATCAATCCCTAAATCATTTTTTATCTCCATCTTGTTGTGATATCACTCATCTAAATTTAAATTTGATTTGATGAAAGCCCTGGGACAAGTACGTCAAAGCAAAAACGGCCAAAATGGTCAAAATGGCCACTAAATCCAAAATGGCGGGCTTCCTGTTGCGTTTTTCATAATGCCCCTTGAGACTTTTTTTCATGATTTGTCACGAAACATCTTTTGCCCGGTTTTGGTGAAAATCGGTTATGTGGAAACTTAGGGGCTGGGTTCCAGGGGGCGCTGTTGAGCCATTTTGCCACGCCCATTTCAAAATACTCCAGAATACGTAAATTTTCACCAGTAACTAATTTACTGCAAAGTTTCATAACTTTTTGAGCACGTTAAAGCCCTCAAAAAGCCCATCCTTTTGCCGGAAAAATAATAATAATAATAATAATAATAATAATAATCATTACAATTTCAATAGGGCCTCTCACCATTCGGTGCTCGGGCCCTAATAATAATAAGAATAATCCTTACAATTTCAATAGGGCCTCTCACCATTCGGTGCTCGGGCCCTAATAATAACTAGGGCTACGTTGTAGCACTTGCGGGCCCGAGCACCTGCACGTTGAAGCCTGTTGCAGTCGGGGGAGAGAGCGGTCGATGACCAAGCGCACGTCTCCGCGTTGGATGCGTTTTCCTCTCTGTGGCAAGGATAAAAGCTTCACTTCCTGTAGCCACCAGGGGGCGCTGTGATTTAAAGTCATTATTTCTGTGTAGATGTCATCAGGCTGGGACTCTAGTCTTACATGTCTAGTTTGGACTCAATTGGACAATAAACGCTTCACTTCCTGTATCCACCAGGGGGCGCTGTGATTTAAAGTCATGATTTCTGTGTAGATGTCATCAGGCCGGGACTCTAGTCTTACATGTCTAGTTTGGACTCGATTGGACAATATATGTCAGAGATACAGAACCTCGTGTTTTGATGGCGTGTAATCAAACTTCGACGCCACGGTCACACGGACTTGAAACCATATGAATATCTTCAGGGGGGGGGCTGTTGATACACACATGTAGTTTGAGTGAGATAGAACCATGAACACTGAAGTAACAACATTTCGTGTTTCACGGCGAGTTGATGAACTTTGACGCCACGCCACGGTCACACGGTGTGACGAAAAAACAATCCCTAAATCATTTTTTATCTCCATCTTGTTGTGATGACACTCATCTGAATTTAAAGTTGAACTGATAAAAGCCCTTGGACAAGTACATCAAAGTAAAAATGGTGAATATGGTCAAAATGGCCACTAAATTAAAAATGGCGGGCTTCCTGTTTGGTCTAACATATCGATCCAAGAGACTTATTTGTTTGTTATGAAAAGACACATGTCCCCATAGATTTTTGTACATGTCGGCCAATCGTAGTGCCGGGGCTGCCCTTTAGGGGGCGCTAGTCAGTTTTTTTGCCACGCCCATTTCTTAAAACCATATGAATATCTTCAGGGGGGGGATGTTAACACACCCATGTAGTTTGAGTGAGATGGAACCATGAACACGGAAGTTACAGCAATTTCGTTTTTCACGGCGAGCTGATGAACTTTGATGCCACGCCATTAATACTGTGTTTGACGAAAAGTCACAGTAATCTTATATCTTCATTATCAATGTCTTGAGACCCATTTGATAGAGTTTGACATGGTTAAGGTCAGTGGATGAGGAGAAATACATCCAAGTGTAAGACATGCAAAAAACAAGACATTTCCTGTAGCCACAAGGGGGCGCTGTGATTTTAAGAAATTATTTCAGTGTAGATGTCTTCAGGCCGGGACTCTTGTCTTATGTGTGTAGTTTGGATTTGATTGGATCATGTATGTGCGAGATACAGAAGCTCGTGTTTTGATGGCGTTTAATCAAACTTTGACGCCACGCCAAGGACACACGGTGTGACGAAAAGTTGATTTTTTAAGTCAGTTTTTTTCTCCATCATGTTGTGATGACACTCATCTAAATTTAAAGTTGATTTGATGAAAGCCCTGGGACAAGTACGTCAAAGCAAAAATCGCCAAAATGGCCACTAAATCCAAAATGGTGGGCTTCCTGTTGCGTTTTTCATAATGCCCTTTGAGACTTTTTTTCATGATTTGTCACGATACACCTCTTGCCCGATTTTGGTGAAAATCGGTTATGTGGAAACCTAGGGGCTGGGTTCCAGGGGGCGCTGTTGAGCCATTTTGCCACGCCCATTTCCAAATACTCCGGAATACGTAAATTTTCACCACTCTCTAATTATCTGCAAAGTTTGGTAAGAAGTTCAGCATGTTAAAGCCCTCAAAAAGCCAATTCACTTTAGTCACAATAATAACTAGGGCTACGTTGTAGCACTTGCGGGCCCGAGCACCTGCACGTTGAAGCCTGTTGCCGTCGGGGGAGAGAGCGGTCGATGACCAAGCGCACGTCTCCGCGTTGGATGCGTTTTCCTCTCTGTGGCAAGGATAAAAGCTTCACTTCCTGTAGCCACCAGGGGGCGCTGTGATTTAAAGTCATGATTTCTGTGTAGATGTCATCAGGCCGGGACTCTAGTCTTACATGTCTAGTTTGGACTCGATTGGACAATATATGTCCAAGCTAAGAACATTGTGTTTTGATGGCGTTTAATCAAACTTCGACGCCACGGTCACACGGCCTTAAAACCATATGAAGATCTCCGGGGGGGGGGCTGTCGATACACACATGTAGTTTGAGTGAGATAGAACCATGAACACGGAAGTTACAGCATTTGGTGTTTCACGGCGAGTTGATGAACTTTGACGCCACGCCACGGTCACACGGTGTGACGAACGATAAATCCCTAAATCAATTTTTATCTCCATCTTGTTGTGATGACACTCATCTGAATTTAAAGTTGAACTGATAAAAGCCCTGGGACAAGTACATCAAAGTAAAAATGGTGAATATGGCCAAAATGGCCACTAAATCCAAAATGGCGGACTTCCTGTTTGGTTTAACCTATCGATCCAAGAGACTTTTTTGTTTGTAATGGAAAGACACATGCCCTAATACATTTTTGTACAAGTCGGCCAATCGTAGCGCCGGGGCTGCCCTTTAGGGGGCGCTAGTCAGTTTTTTTGCCACGCCCATTTCTTAAAACCATATGAATGTCTTCAAGGGGGGGATGTTAATACACACATGTAGTTTGAGGGAGATGGACCCATGAACACGGAAGTTACAGCAATTTCGTGTTTCACGGCGAGCTGATGAACTTTGATGCCACGCCATTACTATGGCGTTTGACGAAAAGTCACAGTATTCTTATATCTTCATTATCAATGTCTTGAGACCCATTTGATACAGTTTGACATGGTTGAGGTCAGTGGATGAGGAGGAACACATCCAAGTGTAAGACATGCAAAAAAAAAGACATTTCCTGTTGCCACCAGGGGGCGCTGTGATATTAAGTCATGATTTCAGTGCAGATGTCTTCAGGTCGTGACTCTTGTCTTATGTGTGTAGTTTGGAATCGATTGGAACAAATATGTCTGAGATACAGAACCTCGTGTTTTGATGGCGTTTAATCAAACTTTGACGCCACGCCACGGTCACACGGTGTGGCGAAAAGTTGATTTTTTAAGTCAACTTTTTTCTCCATCTTGTTGTGATGACACTCATCTGAATTCGAAGTTGATCTGATGAAAGCCCTGGGACAAGTACATTAAAGTAAAAATCGCCAAAAATGGCCAAAATGGCCACTAAATCCAAAATGGCGGGCTTCCTGTTGCGTTTTTTATAATGCCCCTTGAGACTTTTTTTCAGGATTAGTCACGATACACCTCTTGCCCGATTTTGGTGAAAATCAGTTATGTGGAAACCTAGGGGCTGGGTGGAAACCTAGGGGTTGTGTTCCAGGGGGCGCTGTTGAGCCATTTCGCCACGCCCATTTCCAAATACTCTAGAATACGTAAATTTTCACCACTTACTAACTTACTGCAAAGTTTCATAACTTTTTGAGCACGTTAAAGCCCTCAAAAAGCCCATCCTTTTGTGTGAAAAATAATAATAATAACTAGGGCTACGTTGTAGCACTTGCGGGCCCGAGCACCTGCACGTTGAAGCCTGTTGCAGTCGGGGGAGAGAGCGGTCTATGACCAGGCGCACGTCTCCGCGTTGGATGCGTTTTCCTCTCTGTGGCAAGGATAAACGCTTCACTTCCTGTAGCCACCAGGGGGCGCTGTGATTTAAAGTCATGATTTCTGTGTAGATGTCATCAGGCTGGGACTCTAGTCTTACATGTCTAGTTTGGACTTAATTGGACAATAAACGCTTCACTTCCTGTAGGCACCAGGGGGCGCTGTGATTTAAAGTCATGATTTCTGTGTAGATATCATCAGGCTGGGACTCTAGTCTTACATGTCTAGTTTGGACTCAATTGGACAATAAACGCTTCACTTCCTGTAGGCACCAGGGGGCGCTGTGATTTAAAGTCATGATTTCTGTGTAGATGTCATCAGGCTGGGACTCTAGTCTTACATGTCTAGTTTGGAGTTGATTGGACAATAAACGCTTCACTTCCTGTAGCCACCAGGGGGCGCTGTGATTTAAAGTCATGATTTCTGTGTAGATGTCATCAGGCTGGGACTCTAGTCTTACATGTCTAGTTTGGACTCAATTGGACAATATATGTCAGAGATACAGAACCTCGTGTTTTGATGGCGTTTAATCAAACTTCGACGCCACGGTCACACGGCCTTAAAACCATATGAAGATCTTCAGGGGGGGGGGCTGTTGATACACACATGTAGTTTGAGTGAGATAGAACCATGAACACTGAAGTTACAGCATTTCGTGTTTCACGGCGAGTTGATGAACTTTGACGCAACGCCACGATCACACGGTGTGACAAAAAAACAATCCCTAAATCATTTTTTATCTCCATCTTGTTGTGATGACACTCATCTGAATTTAAAGATGAACTGATTAAAGCCCTGGGACAAGTATGTCAAAGTAAAAATGTGGAATATGGTCAAAATGGCCACTAAATCCAAAATGGCGGACTTCCTGTTTGGTCTAACATATCGATCCAAGAGACTTATTTGTTTGTTATAAAAAGACACATGCCATAATCAATTTTTGTACATGTCAACCAATCGTAGTGCCAGGGCTGCCCTTTAGGGGGCGCTAGTCAGTTTTTTTGCCACGCCCATTTCTTAAAACCATATGAATATCTTAAGGGGGGGGATGTTAACACACACGTGTAGTTTGAGTGAGATGGAACCATGAACACGGAAGTTACAGCAATTTCGTGTGTCATGGCGAGTTGATGAACTTTGATGCCACGCCATTAGTATGGCGTTTGACGAAAAGTCACAGTAATCTTATATCTTCATTATCAATGTCTTGAGACCCATTTGATACAGTTTGACATGGTTGAGGTCAGTGGATGAGGAGAAATACATCCAAGTGTAAGACATGCAAAAAAACATACATTTCCTGATGCCACCAGGGGGCGCTGTAATATTAAGTCATGATTTCAGTGCAGATGTCATCAGGCCGGGTCTCTTGTCTTATGTGTCTAGTTTGGACTCGATTGGATCGTGTTTGTCCGAGATACAGAACCTCGTGTTTTTATGGCGTTTAATCAAACTTTGATGCCACGCCAAGGTCACATGGTGAGACGAAAAGTTGATTTTTTAAGTCAACTTTTTTCTCCATCTTGTTGTGATGACACTCATCTGAATTTGAAGTTGATCTGATGAAAGCCCTGGGACAAGTACATTAAAGTAAAAATCGCCAAAATGGCCAAAATGGCCACTAAATCCAAAATGGCGGGCTTCCTGTTGCGTTTTTCATAATTCCCTTTGTGACTTTTTTTCATGATTAGTCACGATACACCTCTTGCCCGATTTTGGTGAAAATCGGTTATGTGGAAATCTAGGGGCTGGGTTCCAGGGGGCGCTGTTGAGCCATTTTGCCACGCCCATTTCCAAATACTCCAGAATACGTAAATTTTCACCACTTACTAATTTACTGCAAAGTTTGGTAAGAAGTTCAGCATGTTAAAGCTCTCAAAAAGCCAATTCACTTTAGTCACAATAATAATAATAATAATAAGAATAATCCTTACAATTTCAATAGGGCCTCTCACCATTCGGTGCTCGGGCCCTAATAATCATTACAATTTCAATAGGGCCTCTCACCATTCGGTGCTCGGGCCCTAATAATAATAAGAATAATCCTTACAATTTCAATAGGGCCTCTCACCATTCGGTGCTCGGGCCCTAATAATAATAAGAATAATCCTTACAATTTCAATAGGGCCTCTCACCATTCGGTGCTCGGGCCCTAATAAGTCCAAAAAAGTCAGAGTTACATTTAAATCATACAAACCTTTGACTAAGGTTAACTGTTCATTATAAAATAAATGACTTAAAGAAAAAAACATTCAATCAAAGTACAACACAATTTCAAGAAAATATACACACAAACATCACTCATGGATCACTGCTTCCCCAAAGGGGGTTTGTTAGCATTGTTAGCATTGTTAGCATTTAGCTAACGGACTCAGACAGAGGCAACACACACGCACACACAGACAGGTTAACTAGCATCCCGCCATACCACCCCAATACAACACAGAGAACACAACTCACCCTCGCACTGCTCAGGAAACAAAGAGGAAGTGTGCCTCTACACCCGGATATTTATAGTCCCGAAACCGGAAGTAGTTTGCACTTCCGGTTTGGATTTCCGGTTCGGAAAATAATTATTTTAATTATTTTGAAGTCATGAGACCTGGGTTACACTATGTTGGAAAACACAAGAAGGAATATTGACTCTCAAACAGCATCTGCACCCTTGATGTTTTAATATGTAATCTCCGCTGCCTAATTACTTTGTTGCATGCCAGATCTCGGAGTCCATCGCGTCTCCGCGTCTGGGGTAGTCGCAGGCATGCTCCGGCGCGCCTTCGTCCCCTCAAGTGCAGACACCTTGTGAGACCCATCTTCTGGTGCGGGTCCTTCTTCCCTCCTCCTCACACTTCTACTCCTTCCTCCCGTCAGGCCCCACATGTGCGGGCGCGGCTGCCGGTGGACAAACCTGTCTCCGCGCTGCCCGCGTTACGTGTGTCAGACTCCGGCACGGGGATGAGTGTCGTGTAGGGGCTGCACAGGTTGAAGGAGCTCCGTTGCCAGGGGTGACGACACAAAGCGAATGAGGGATTCACTGCACCCTGGTCGTGGCATATATCGTGCTCCTGTCCATCCTGGGAGGGGGTTCCCTCACATGTGGCTCTCTCGGATGTTTCTACATTTTCCCCTTTTAATACACATAGCAGATACCGATCCGTACCTCAGGCTCCGAATTTGTGTAGTTTTGGGGGGTTACAAGTATTTGCTCATCACTCCCATCATTACTGTGTAATCATATGGGGGAGTGATTAAGTTGGAGCCTAGACGCCAAACACTAAATCTGTTGTAATGCTGCAATAAATGTTCGAACGTGAGTTGTCTGACTGAAATGTGGCGATGCCGGCGAGCTAGTTCTGGCAGGCAACTCGAGCTGCGCTGCGCCAATCATGTGACATACATCATGTGACATACCTCACTCTCCATAACCATCATAGTACACACCCACCTTATCAGGTGGTCTATTTAACCAGAGACACCAGTATATATATTAGTTATGTGTGGTGCATTCAGTGTGCGTTGTGAGGATGTCAAAGTTAAAAGACAGAGGCACAAGTTTAAATCAACTTTCGTGCGAATTAAGCTATTGATTATTTCAGAAATGTATAGTGGGATAACGTTTATTTGTGAAGGTCAACAGAAACATGTGATACTGCCTCAATGCTTAACACACTCATTTACTGTACAACACTGGATTCTTATCAATGTTACTCTCTGGTTTATGTTTTAGATTTATGTCACAGGTTTGTCAGATGAGATAATTATTTGTTGATACGGACATACATG
The DNA here is from genome assembly GCF_963576545.1 of Limanda limanda. NCBI lineage: Eukaryota > Metazoa > Chordata > Actinopteri > Pleuronectiformes > Pleuronectidae > Limanda > Limanda limanda. Next base: position 21,488,385 of record NC_083651.1, on the reverse strand, counting down.
CATTATACATCATGCTACACAATTTGTTTCTTTAAAAAAAAACAGACACAAACATTGCAGTGTTAAATTTTTTATTGTGTAGAAAAAAGTAGAAAGCAAACATAAATCTATTCAAAACAAAATAAATGAGGCAGACACATTTGCAGTAGCTTGCTCCTGTTTTCTGTGGAAGTCAGACATGTTATTTTCATACTGAAAAAACAGAATATAAGAGCAAATGTTAATAAAAGGGTAAAAACACAAAGGATAATTTAAAAATGCTGTAATAAGTTTATTTTCTATGAAGGCAGAATAAGCTGTATCAGAAACAGTATATGTGAGGCCCATAACCATGATCCTGATGCTGTTATTGTTCACATTAACCTCAAAATTAATGGTATAATCCAAGTTAAAAACAAATAGGCCAGAGACTCTTTTTGTCATTACAGATTGATAATCCAGAGGTTAGAGCCTGGTAACTGTGCTGTAATAAGTTTCTCTGATTGTAACACTTTTCTAAAAAAAAAACTAATAACAAGGCAGATGATAATATTTATCAACTTTCTTTCTACAGATCACATGTCAGTTCTTCCTTAAAAAAACTGCACGATTCTGTTTCTTATTTGCGTCAGTTTGAGACCGTATATGAGGGGATTGAGGATCGGAGGAACAACCAGAAATTCTATTGCCATAAAATTCTTGAGACTTTGTGGTATCGTACTCGTGCCAAATCTCACATACATCAAATCAAAAAGAATACTAATGACTAAGGTATTCAAACATAGTAAATGCGGCAGACAGGTTTGCATGAACTTGCGTCTGTTCTCACCGGAGTGACGGCAATTTTTGATCAGACACATATAAGACCAGAAAATTAAGACTACATAGGTTAAACAAACAGTGTAATTAAAAGCTGGAATAATGGCACTTGCTAATGGAGGAGTACAAGCGAGTCTATTCACCAAATAATTAATACAGTAGATTTTTGGAATATGTGAGCCGCATATTTTGGTTATTGCTGTTGTTATAGTGCTCACCAAGATCAGATAGTGGGGTACAAGCCAAGCAAAAAACACAAACATGCCTATTTTTCCCTTCGTCATCACTGAGTGGTAAGTCAGAGGCTGACAGATAGCCACATATCTGTCATAGGCCATTAATAAGAGAATAGAGAAATCTGCAACGGCTGAAGTGTGCAACACAAAACCCTGCAGGAGGCATCCACTGTAAGAGATAACATGAGAGGCAGACAGGAGGTCGCTGAGGAACTTTGGATAAAAGCCTGCAGTCCCATACAGTCCGTTAATGCACAGATTACAGAGGAATATGTACATGGGCTCGTGAAGGTTTTTATCCACGATGATAGTCAAGATGATGGTCACGTTTACCAGCCAGATCACACAGTAACACAACAAAGTGAGGATGAAGAGGGTGACTCTGTAGTGCGCTGTGCCACTCAACCCCGACATAGTGAACATAGAAACTACTGAAACATTATCCATCATGATGAAGGGTCTCTCTCACATTATTCAAAAACAAAGACATCCACTAACACGTGTCCATCGCTGACTTACCTGAACTGTCTTTCTTTCATCAGTTTATATCATTTACTGGCGGCAACAGATAATGTGTTTGTGAACATGGGAGTGAAAGGGTCCAATTAGGGAGCTGGAATAAACTGGAGACGCCCAGTTTACAATACATGAAACGATTACGCAATATTTTTCACAGTAAATCTTACCTCGTTAAAAAAAAAAACTGATGAACCCCCCCACATTCAATCTTATGTTATACTGCATTTTGTTGTATGGGTTTAAACTCCATGTTAAGTGCTGTATTATTACTAGTTTAAATCACCTGCAGTTTATTAGAATAAACTCATGTTGAGTTTTATACGCAAGTTCATTCTTCCGAGGTATTTTCTATACATATACGTACAAAAAGAAAATTATACTGAATGCTACCAGTGCGAAACAGTTTTGGCTGAGCAGTTCACAAACATGGTAAACTTGAAGTAAAAGGGATTCGTGCCGTTTTCCATTATTACCCTCACTTAATCAGCAAAAAAGAATTCAGTGGATTCGTCTTCACTGTTTGACGAACTCTGGTTCCTCCTTCTAGAAAGCAATGACAGCATCTGTTAGGGTTTAAGCAGTTGTGATGATCAAATGCTAAATACATAGAGAGACTTATTGAAACTTAATGTCCCACAGCTGTGGTCATACATACCGTAGTTTCACTGCGTTACTGACCTCGATCACCTGGAGGTCTGCTCTACATTTTGCTCTGGGTTGGATCTGTTGAAACACAGGAGTGTGGCTGATAAGGAGGAGACAAAAACATTTTAAGGGACTCTGTGTCGTCACAGCTTTTAGCTGGAGAGAATTCTAAGGGTGAGATTGTCATCCATACCTCCCTCCATCCCTCCATCCAAACATTATCTATACTGCTAATCCTTTGAGGGTTTTGGGGGCTTGTGCCAATTCTAGCTGACACTAAGCGGGACGATTATCATTGTAATATATAAATGTATTACTCGACCTAATGCATCTTACAATTTCTATGGGCCATGAATGCATCACTTGTCAAAACGATGCTAAGTTCTGTGCTGATTCTGGTTCACCTTCACTTTAAACCAGCATCTAAGGGTTTTCACACCTGCCTTGTTTGGTGCAGACCATCAGATTTTCCAGTTCGGCTTAGACCACAATAGCAGGTGTGAAAGGAGCCTTGGAATACGATCCAGACCACCGGACCAAATTGTCGGATAGTTGTTACTTTTGGAGTAATAACAGAAAGTTGAGACAGCATTAAACAATAGAAGAATTTCTGGTGGGGCAATTTTGTATGACGTCATGTCACCGTCACAAAAATAGAGGTAGCTGATTATTATAAGCAGTAGGCCTATATAGACCAGTAAGATATATTATGGGCTGCATTTTGAGTGCCAGCAGGCAGCGCAACACAAAGATGTTGCCTATATGAATTAAAGCCATAAACTATATAATCGACGTAGGATGCTTGACGTCACCCATCGGCTGAGTGAAGACTGAAAGGAGGCTGCATGCTACCCGACGTGGCTGCTAACCGGCTAGCGCTGCAGTGTTGCTGCTTCAGGATGGTCCTGATCTTCACAACAAACTCACTAGAGGTAAGTAACCTTGAAACTACACAAAAAAACCTATTGCTTTATCAATTATCATAATCATATTCTTACATGCCTCAAGTGGTTTTTAATACGTAATTGTTAAAAAGGTTAACGTTTATTTAATGTGTAATGAACAGATTGAAGCAAATTAACTTCATTACTAGAGTTGTGTGTTTGGTTGTGACTTGATTTTAATTTTAATAAATTAAGTTAATATCAATACGCTACAGGTAAATTAGACAGTTGAGATAAGATTATAATCTCCACACACCAGTGTTGTAAACAGTTCTATTTATTACATAATTATGATTTCCCTCTGAGAGAAATGGAGACTTGATGTGGACTGTTTTCAACAGCTCTGTGGTAGATTATCACCTTGACTATTAAAGATGAGGTAGAAATACATTTTATCTATTTGTACAATGTTTTGTTTCTTTCATTACATTTCATTTAGCTGATGCTTTTATCCAAAGCGACTTACAATATGTGCATTCAACCATGAGGGTACAAACCCAGAGCCCTGTACATCGGTTCTGTCTTAAATCTGTGGTGCTTCCACCTGCTGAACATAGAATAAACTGTAAGAACCAGTCTTTGCTGGAACATACACAACACAAAACATTCTTTTAAAGTGAGTTTCTTCTTCTCATTAGATGAAGCACTGCAGCCCCTGATGTCATCAGCAGCAACATGTCGGAGATCGGAAGCTTCAGGCTGGTCAACACGAGGACGACATGCACCAGTTGTGCAGATGACCTGCAACTGTTTTGGCAATCATTGCTAAGTGTCATGGATAATAGAGTTAATTTATATATTCATTATATATTATATATTCAAATGAACAATGTTTATCTTTTGCTTTCTGATTTGATACACTTTAGATAAGAACCCAGTGTTTTATTTGTCTTCTTTGCCATAAGAGACAGAACACGGTCAGCACAGCTGTGTCCTTCAGGCTCGTCCATCGGTCCATCCCTAATAAAATGATAGGAAACATAAAAGTATGGCATTATTGTCGAGGAAGTGATACTTATGAACAAAGTTTGTATCCTTATTTTCTGTGGATATTCAACTACTGATTTTGAATATGGTTTTGGATTAAACTGCACTACCAATACAATGAATGTAATGTATGGAGTTCTTCCACATTATTAGTATTGCATATATTATTTAATACATTATGTATTATGTGCAATACTTTACTTTGATTGTTTGTAAGTTATGAAAACATGTCTGTACCTGGAGTCAGTGTTGAAGTGATGACTCTGGTTGGATTCCAGTTGTCTCGTGTTTGACATCCTAGAGGAACATTCAACAAAAATAAACAGATATAGAAAGTCATACATGTGCCATGTTAACTCATTAACAGACTTTTAAATGGTAAAAATAAAAGTTTATTACTTCAAAGTTCATCAGATTAAAAATTATTTCAGTTTAGGAAATAGGTGGTGGGTAAGATTAACGATGTAAAAAACTGAATATAGTACTACTATAAATACTGACGTTTCAGTTGATCACAGTAAATCTGTTTCTGCATAAAAATAATCTGTGTAACGTAGTCAAGTCAAAAGGGTTGGCGAGTGAAATAACTTCACATTCAATTAGATATCTTACGTGGGGGAGCTTATTCTCCAAACACACTCATCCTCATAAACTAACGCTTCTCTCTGCTGGGTGGCCCGGATCATGTGGCTTCATGTTGGGTCAATAACTCCGTAGGCTATGGTCCCGTTAGCATCGCTATTACTGCTGCAGGCATGTCTGCGGGCTAGCCGAGCTAAGCTAACACCCAGGTACAGCAGGTACCAAATCACTACTTTTACAGATAAATACAATACTAAACTTGACAAACCTCAACTCAGAAACGGGAGCTCATACGTCTTTAGCCTCTCTGCCAGGAGAACAAGCTGAACTTCAAAGCGTATTATTCATCCGATGTGAGTGAACCTCCACAGACCCGGGTGGTGTTCACTGACGGGGGTAGCCTGTTAGCTCCTGTTACGTCGAACCGGAGCGTCAGCCTGTTTCCGGGTGACGCTGACGCTGGAGTCGAGTAGCTTGCTGGGAAACGTCGTAGGGCCCATCTGCAAAATCACTACTTTCCAATGTTAACAGTGGCCTGTGTGCTTCATGCTGATTGGTGCACCCATGGCACTGGTCTGCCGCTTGCCCGTTGTGCCCACAGCAGAGAAGTACGGCAAGCGAAACGCGTTTCACAAAGCCCAGTGCAGAGACGGACGGCAAGAGGGAAGCGTTTCACAAAGCAAACACACAGACAGAAACACACACGAATCAAATGATTCCAAAACAAGACTATAATGCTTGTGAGTCTCGTGTATTCACACACACATTCACGCTTTTTGCATATAAAATAAAATAACATATATTTTTGCCACAAAGTTCAGATATGCAGTATTTAGCTTTCTGCACACCAGCGCCATCTGGTGGGGCAGTGCCCCACCTGCCCCTTATGTAGAAACGCCACTGCACAAAACTAAAATTAACCTTAGGTTAACCATCCAAACTAAATGCCTTACCTTAACGGTTAACTAACCTTAACCTAATTCTAACCCTAAAACAAAGTCTTAACCCCCAAACAGTCCATAAAAGGGGGTTCACAAAGTGAGGACCGCCCCAAATGTCCTCACTCTGTAGGTTGTAGACTTAAACTGGTCCTCACAAAGATAGCTGTACAAGAGCACACATACACACACACACACTCCTGCAGACAGAATAGAAGTTTATCCTGCAGATTATCAGTGTTTTAACTTCATTGTTTCCAGGAACGTAAATATGAATTCAGAAGGTTTTTTAGTAAAATCAGTTCTAACTGTGAGTGATTAGAAAACATCAGAGTTACACACACACACACAAACTAGGGCTGTACGATATGACCAAACATTTCTGACATTTTTTAATGTAAATTATCATGATAAATAGCCTTCTGTTGTCATAAAAACTCTTAACGGTGTTAAATTTGTCCAGTTTGGAACACGACGGCCTCTGTAGAGAGGACCCGCTCCAGATGTACATATATAATATTTAAATACAAAGGGCCAATTCAAGGGTAAAGAAAATAATTTGTACAATTTAGATGATCACAAGTGAAAACGTCACTTGGATTATTTTATATTCAATTTTTGCCAATTAATCCCTCTCACCTAAATCTTACTAATGGAACCTCTAATAATAAATCCACATAATATTCTACTGTAAGTTAGTGGTGCAGTTGCTCTATTGGACAGATCACTGTATGTACCTTTAATATAAATGAGGTGAATGGAATTGAAACAGTGTTTTAAAGAAGACTCATACAGATTTTATCATGTGTGAATGACAACAACCAAAAAGTAACATCAGCAGCCAGTTCTCAGAATGAACAACTGTCGCTCTGATGTCAGCTCTGCTTCTGTCAACTCAAGTTTAAATCCACCTTGGTGCAAATGTATCTATCGATGATTTCAGAAATGCATAGTGGGACAACATTTATTGATGAAGGTCAACGAAATTACATGTGATCCTGCCTCAATTCTTGATACACTCATTAGCTGTACAACACTGGATTATTATCAGTGTTGCTCTCTGGTCTCGTTTCAGATTTATTTCACAGGTTTGTCAGATGAGATAATTATTTATTGATATGGACGTAGACACATTATACATCATGCTACACAATGTGTAAAAATGTGTCTAAAAATGTAATGTAAATCAAACATATAAATCACTTAAAAACTAAATAAATGAAGCAGGTACATTCGCATAACCTTGCTCCTCTTTTCTGTGGAAGTCAGACATGTTATGATTGTACTGAAAATACAGAATATAAGAGCAAACCCTAATTAAAAGGTCAAAACACAAAATATAATTTAAAAAAGCTGTAATTCCTGATTTTCTATGGAGGCAGAATAAGCTGTATCAGAAACAGTATTTGTGATCCTGATAATATTGTTGTACACACTTAACATTCAAATTAAAGGTATAAGCCAAGTTAAAACAAATAGGCCACAGACTCTTTGTGTTGTCATTACAATGTCGTAATCTAGAGGTTAGAGCCTGGAAACTCCGCTGTAAAATGTGTTTCTCTGATTGTTACAAGAATCCAGCATTCAGGTTATCGTACTTTAATCCAGTCCAAGGATGTCCACACCACATAATGTCCATTTGAGCATTTAATTAATTTCATTCAATATTTTGAGACCATTAAGCACGTGACCACTATTCTTTGTCACATCCTGTAACACTTTGCAATAAGGAAGGAAATCATACACACGACTGTAATAAGAAAAAAGACAAAAGGATGGAAACTGGTCCAATATATACATTATAAACAGATACTGTATTTACAGGCTGTATTGACAGACAAGAAGCAAGTGACATGTCCCATGTACTGTGTTGTAATTGTATTCTATATTCCTTTAGTTACATTTTGAGGGTTAATTCAGACGAGATTTTATGGCACCAGTCCGAGGTTCTGTACAATAATGAGTTCCCGTCGTCTGTGTTGATAAAATCACAGTCATGAAACAAGCTGTGGTGTGGTTTTAACAGATTTTCGCTTATACCATGGTATCATCCGTACAATGTGTCGTCTGATCTCTGGTAACTTCAGCCCGTACACAAGAGGATTCAGAACTGGAGGAATGACGACAAATTCCAGCGACAGAATCACAGCCACGAATGGGTTGAGCTCATCGGGATCATACCGGCTCAGGGCGATGTCACAAAACCCTGCGATGGAGTAAATCAGAAATGAAACTATGTGTGGCAGACAGCTCTGTAATACTTTCCCTTTGAATTCTGCAGATTTCTTCCAGCAAACAACCACAATTCGTAAATAGGTGTAGAGCACAAAGAAAAGAGGAAGGAAAACTATGCTTATTGTTAAAAGCATACCTACGGTGTTGTTGACTGAGGTGGGGACACATGATAATTTCACAACATTCCAGGTGGCACAATACACTTTTTGTATCTCATTACCACAAAGAGGGAGCTTGGCGGTCAGAGAGATGATCGCTGTGACGAACAAATTTGGGAAAAAACAAGCAATTACCATCAAGTTAAAAACTATTCTAGAAGTCATTTGTCTGTGATAATGCAAAGGCTGACAAACAGCGACGTATCTGTCATAAGCCATGATGCCCAGAATGGTCATCTCACAGCCAGCGTACGTGTAAATAACATAAATCTGAGTGAAACAGGCTGGACGTGAGATCAAGTGAGAGTCAGACACGAGATCCATGAGGAATCTGGGGAAAAAACCAGTGGAGCCGTACAGAGAGTTGACAGACAACACGGCAATGAACATGTACATGGGCTCGTGCAGCGACCTCTCACGTGAGATCACCAGTATTATGACCAGATTGGCAGAGACGATGAAGTTGTAGAGCAGGAGGGAAAAGACAAAGGCAACATAGGAGTAGCTTCCGATGTTCACAAACATGGTAAACTTGAAGTAAAAGGAATTCGTGCCGTTTTCCATTTTCACCCTCACTTAATCAGCAACAAAGAATTCAGTGGATTCGTCTTCGCTGTTTGACAAACTCCTTTTAGAAAGCAATGACAGCATCTGTTAGGGTTTAAGCAGTTGTGATGATCAAATGCTAAATACATAAAGAGACTTATTGATACTTAATGTCCCACAGCTGTGGTCATACATAACATAGTTTCACTGCGTTACTGACCTCGATCACCTAGAGGTCTGCTCTACATTTTGCTTTGGGTTGTATTAGTTGACACACAGGAGTGTGGCTGATAAGGAGAAGACAAGAACATTTTAAGGGACTCTCTGTCGTCACAGCTTTTTGCTTGAGAGAATTCTAAGGGTGGGATTGTCATCCATACCTCCCTCCATCCATCCATCCAAAAACATTATCTATACTGCTAATCCTTTGAGGGTTTTGGGGGCTGGTGCCAATTCTAGCTGACACTAAGCGGGACGATTATCATTGTAATATATAAATGTATTACTCGACCTTATGCATCTTACAATTTCTATGGGCCATGAATGCATCACTTGTCAAAACGATGCTATGTTCTGTGCTGATTCTGGTTCACCTTCACTTTAAACCAGCATCTAAGGGTTTTCACACCTGCCTTGTTTGGTGCATACCATCAGATTTTCCAGTTCCGCCTAGACCACAATAGCAGAAGTGAAAGGAGCCTTGGAACACGATCCAGACCAACGGACCAAATTGTCGGATAGTTGTTACTTTTGGAGCAATAACAGAAAGTTGAGACAGCATTAAACAATAGAAGAAGAAAAATAAGTGGGCGTGGCATGCAGGCCACTTGTTTTTGTTGATATAATGACAAGCAAAAACGACAAGATTGTCATTCGGTGCAGTCAAGCTAGTCTGAAGTACTGCACCTGGAGTTGATGCTGGTAATGATACTATAGTGGCAACAAAATTTATGTCATGAACGGATTAATTAATTTCCTCCCTTGGAACAAAAAGACTATTACCCTTTAATGACAGCATGCTAACGTCAGACAATCACTAATCTACAAATCTATCAAAGTCAAGTATTTTTTAAACCAGCACAGGTAGAAGATATAGACAAGTAGGGCTGAACGATTAATTGCATTTGCGATAAAATCGCGATATGACAACACGCGATTTCCTAATCGCAACGTGCGCGAATATCACGTGCGAACGAGAGCAGGACACCGGGCTGCCGTCCTCACCCGCAGCCACACCGCGGGACAACAAAACTCCGCTGATCCAGAAGATAGCGAAGCAGGCCTGCGTCACCTACAGGGGCCTCAAGTCTTCGAAGTGCCGGAAACATAGAGCGAGCTCATCTCGCTGGTGACCGCGGTGCCGGCGGCGGACCTGAAAACTGCTCCCCGGAAAAGCAAGCCGAGCTCCGGGGAGGCGGGGCTCCAGAGCCCCCGGTCCCCTACACGCACATCTGCGGGACGGAGGGGTTCAGCATGGGGGTGTTCCTGCTGAGGCCCGGCGCCTCCGTACCGCTGCACGACCACCAGGACATGAACAGGATGCGCCAGGGGCCTCATTTATAACCGTTGCGTACGCACAAAACGGGCCTGAAACGTGCGTACGCCACTTCTCACACCAACGTTGGGATTTATAAAAACAAACTTGACGGGAAAATGTGCGTATTTCTACGCAAACTTAGACCCACCCTTACGAGCGTTTTGGGGAGACGGGAAAACGGCGACACAGACGTGAGGTGGTGAACTGCAGCAGATTATTGATCCAATTCATAATTTACATTAAAACCAACAGTTTTTCTCGCGCAACGTATCTGCTCCACACGAGCCTTTTAATTAAAAAAATATAAAACATCTTTAAGCAAATAAGGTTCAGATTCGATTTAACGGCAGAGTTACGGTGCTGAGTCATTAATAGGTTTTAATAATATCTTCTAACACTGTGCGTGTATCATCAGATCGCTGCAGTGAACGGGACTGAGCGCACAGAGCGCACTGGAGATTACTTATAAGAAATGAGGAAACTTTCCAAATAATATCCCAGAGGAGGTGAGGATCCACTGATGTGAGGGAATCGGTCCGATGCTCTAAATAAATAAATAGTGCCGTGACAGTGGTGCGGGGTTCTGCTCGATGTGTGCATGTGACTGGAAGAACAAGGAGGAAGTGAGGGTTCAGCGATCTCTGATCTCACACAGTGTGTTATCCACAGCAGCAGCAGCAGAGTATCAGTGTATTTTCTTTATTAGTGACATCACTGCTGTCCCATAAAGTCGCTCTTCACCTCCACCTCACTAACAGACACCTTGATGTCAGTGTCAGAAAGTTTCACTTCCTCTTCACATCGCTTGATGCCGTGACTCCATCAGGACTCACGGTGGAAACCCATTGGTCAGCAGCATCATTTAATATTCACGCCGTGCTTTGTATTGACCATTTATGGTTGAAAGTGGCCGTGTGGAGGGCGGATTTGGAGGCAGATCCACGTACGAACGTTTCCAAGTGGACTGTGATTTTTAAAGCAAACATTGCGTTCAGGTGTACGTGCGCACCGTTTTATAAATCGGAATTATCTTTTGCGTACGCCATTTCCGGATTTTGTACGTACGTACACTTTTAGTATGAATCCTACGCGCTCTTTTATAAATGAGGCCCCAGGTCTTTACACCGCCTCATGTCTGCTGTGTTGTGGCTCCACACACACTCGGTCTGTTACGTGACTTGTGTTCGAAAGGGTTAAAAATCAAAGTCTGAGGAGTGGGACTTCATCAGCTAGTGCATTTGTCCGTTTTTTATTTCTAACATTATTTAAGAAAAACTGGCTTGTTACTTGAGCAGCGGAGGACGCACGGCGCACCTCTCTCTCGCTCACTCTCGTGTCTGCGGGGGGGGGCGGGGGGGGCAGCGCGAGACTCTTGTGTACGGAGGTTGGTCGGGCTGCCTTGGTCGACCGAAAAAAATCGCATATTAAATCGCAATCGCAATATTAGGGGAAATAATCGCAATTAGATTATTTTCCCAAATCGTTCAGCCCTATAGACAAGTCATATGTGCATCATACAAACCATTTTACTGGGTTACACAAAACTAAAATTAACCTTAGGTTAACCATCCAAACTAAATGCCTAACCTTAACGGTTAACTAACCTTAACTTAATTCTAACCCTAAAACAAAGTCTTAACCCCCAAACAGTCCATAAAAGGGGGTTCACAACAGGGGCGTCGTTAGGCCGTTAGGCTGAAGCCCCCCTAAAATGTTCTTCAGCCCCCCCAAATAATTTTGGGGATTTTTTTAAATTTTTTTTTTTTTAATTAAACTATTGTTTTACACATGGACAAGTTATTTATAACTCTAACATGCTACATATGTGAGTGCGTTTCTGCTTTGTATGTGTTCTCCCCCTTCAAATTACAATCCAATAGCCTCTCATCATACTTAACAATAAAAGACAGGGCACTAGGACCTTGGGGAGTCTGCATCGCTGCTGCGCTGGCTTTCTCACTCCAAGTAACGTCTCTAATCAAGACAGCAGGATTACAGCCAATGAGTTTAGCTCATAGTAAATGATGCACAGAGTGAACTTGTAAGTACAGGTAGTTACAGAATGTGGCTATCTGTGGTTGTTAACGATTGTTACCTGCTTAAATTTAGGTTTACTTGAGGCAAATGAAAGGGAATATTGTAATGAGCTATGTTAACATTAAGCTAGCTAGCTAGCTATTTTGTTAGAAAATGTCTCCAGTGAGCAAGAGTGTGAACGAGCAAATTTGAAATGTAAGAAATAACTATCGACAGCTCTCTATTCTTTGCATTAATATCTATCACTAGTATTTTAAAACAATAATATCAGTGCCTATAGAATGTTGATGTTTATAATCAGTTAATGCTAGTGAAAACTAAATGTCATAGTGTCCCTCATAACGCTATTGTACCGGTATATCATCCAATTCATTGACCAGATGGATATAAGAAGATTCTTTAGCAGAGGTGACAGATAACTTCTGTTATCTTATACTGAATGAATGCAAGCAAAGATACAGAGAAAAATCACACTCTTTCTGATTGAACCAATCTATGAACTCTCTTAAACAATGGATATCCGCAGCCCCAAATGAGCCCAAAAAAAATTGGTGCGCGCTGTGCGTGCAAACTTTCTGCATCCTTAGGGGCTAAGCCCCCCCTTTCTTTCAATCCTAGCAACGCCCCTGGTTCACAAAGTGAGGACCGCCCTAAATGTCCTCACTCTGTAGGTTGTAGACTTAAACTGGTCCTCACAAAGACAGCTGTACAAGAGCACACATACACACACACACACACACACCTGCAGACAGAAGAGAAGTTTATCCTGCAGATTATCAGTGTTTTAACTTCATTGTTTCCAGGAACGTAAATATGAATTCAGAAGTTTTTTTTTAGTAAAATCAGTTCTAACTGTGAGTGATTAGAAAACATCAGTCACACACACAAAAAAAAAAACTAGGGCTGTACGATATGACCAAACATTTTTTTGTCATTTTTTAATGTAAAGTATCACGATAAATAGCCTTCTGTTGTCATAAAAACTCTTAACGGTGTTAAATTTGTCCAGTTTGGAACACAATGGCGTCTGAAGAGAGGACCTGCTCCAGATGTACATATATAGTATTTAAATACAAAGGGCCAATTCAAGGGTAAAGAAAATAATTTGTACAATTTAGATGATCACAAGTGAAAACGTCACTTGGATTATTTTATATTCAATTTTTGCCAATAAATCCCTCTCACCTAAATCTTACTAATGGAACCTCTAATAATAAATCCACATAATATTCTACTGTAAGTTAGTGGTGCAGTTGCTCTATTGGACAGATCACTGTATGTACCTTTAATATAAATGAGGTGAATGGAATTGAAACAGTGTTTGAAAGAAGACTCATACAGATTTTATCATGTGTGAATGACAACAACCAAAAAGTAACATCAGCAGCCAGTTCTCAGAATGAACAACTGTCGCTCTGATGTCAGCTCTGCTTCTGTCAACTCAAGTTTAAATCCACCTTGGTGCAAATGTATCTATCGATGATTTCAGAAATGCATAGTGGGACAACATTTATTGATGAAGGTCAACGAAATTACATGTGATCCTGCCTCAATTCTTAATACACTCATTAACTGTACAACACTGGATTAATATCAGTGTTGCTCTCTGGTCTCGTTTCAGATTTATGTCACAGGTGTTTGTCAGATGAGATAATTGTTTATTGATATGGACGTAGACACATTATACATCATGCTACACAATTTGTGTCTAAAAAATAGAGCCAAACATTCCATTGTTATATTTTTTATTTGTGTCAGTTTTAAACCTTCATGGGTTAAATTGCAGGGAGATGGATATTTTATATGGCCATGAAATCATATACATTTTGTAAAATGTAATGTAAATCAAACATATAAATCAGTTAAAAACTAAATAAATGAAGCAGGTACATTCGTATAACCTTGCTCCTGTTTTCTGTGGAAGTCAGACATGTTATGATCGTACTGAAAATAGAGAATATAAGAGCAAATCTAATTAAAAGATCAAAACACAAAATATAATTTAAAAAAGCTGTAATAGCCTGATTTTCTATAGAGGCAGAATAAGCTGTATCAGAAACAGTATATGTGATCCTGATAATATTGTTGTACACATTAACATTCAAATTAAAGGTATAAGCCAAGTTAAAACAAATAGGCCACAGACTCTTTGTGTAGTCATTACAATGTCGTAATCTAGAGGTTAGAGCCTGGAAACTCCGCTGTAAAATGTGTTTCTCTGATTGTTACAAGAATCCAGCATTCAGGTTATCGTAGTTTAATCCAGTCCAAGGATGTCCACACATCATAGTGTCCACTTGAGCATTTTAATTAATTTCATTCAATTTTTTGAGACCATTAAGCACGTGACCACTACTCTGTCACATTCTGTAACACTTTGTAATAAGGAAGAAAATCCTACACACGACTGTAATGATTAGAAAATTAACAAAGGGACGGAAACTGGTACAATATATACATTATAACGGATACTGTATTTACAGGCTGTATTGACAGACAAGAAGCAGTGGACATGTCACGTGTGTTGTAATTATATAATATTCTATTTTCCTTTAGTTACATTTTGAGGGTTAATTCAGACGACAGGAGATTTTATGGCATCAGCCCGAGGTTCTGTAAAAATAATGAGTTTCCGTCATCTGTGTTGATGAAATCACAGTCATGAAACAAGCTGTGGTCTGGTTCTAACTGATTTTCGCTTATACCATGGTATCATCCGTACAATGTGTCGTCTGATCTCTGGTAACTTCAGCCCGTACAAGAGCGGATTCAGGAATGGAGGAATGACAACAAATTCCAGCGACAGAATCACAGCCACAAATGGGTTGAGCTCATCGGGATCATACCGGCTCAAGGCGATGTCACAAAACCCTGCGATGGAGTAAATCACAAACGAAACTATGTGTGGCAGACAGCTCTGTAATACTTTCCTTTTGAATTCTGCAGATTTCTTCCAGCAAACAACCACAATTCGTAAATAGGTGTAGAGCACAAAGAAAAGAGGAAGGAAAACTATGCTTATTGTTATAAACATACCTACAGTATTGTTGACTGAGGTGGGGACACATGATAACTTCACAACATTCCAGTTGGCACAATACACTCTTTGTATCTCATTACCACAAAGAGGGAGCAAGGCGGACAGAGGGATGACCGCTGTGATGAAAAAGGTTGGATAAAACCAAGCACTTACTAATAAGTTAAAAACTGTTCTCGAAGTCATTTGTCTGTGATAATGCAAAGGCTGACACACAGCGACATATCTATCATAAGCCATGATGCCCAGAATGGTAAACTCATAGCTAGCGTACGTGTAAATAACATAGATCTGAGAGAAACAGGCTGGACGTGAGATCAAGTGAGAGT
The DNA here is from genome assembly GCF_963576545.1 of Limanda limanda. Classification (NCBI taxonomy): domain Eukaryota; kingdom Metazoa; phylum Chordata; class Actinopteri; order Pleuronectiformes; family Pleuronectidae; genus Limanda; species Limanda limanda. The sequence goes on along the minus strand of NC_083651.1, from coordinate 21,472,857 downwards.
CAGACAAGAGGTCCATGAGGAATCTGGGGAAGAAACCAGTGGAGCCGTACAGAGAGTTGACAGACAACGAGGCAATGAATATGTACATGGGCTCGTGCAGCGACCTCTCCCGTGAGATCACCAGTATTATGACCAGATTGGCAGAGACGATGAAGCTGTAGAGCAGGAGGGAAAAGACAAAGGCAACATAGTAGTAGCTTCCTATGTTCACAAACATGGTAAAGTTGAAGTAAAAGGGATTCGTGCCGTTTTCCATTTTCACCCACATTCAATCAGCAACAAAGAATTCAGTAGATTTGTGTGTGCTGTTTGACGAACTCTGGTTCCTGCTTCTAGAAAGTGATGACAGAATCTGTTAGGGTTTAAGCAGTTTTAAAGATCAAAGGCTAAATACACTAAGAGACTAATTGAAATGTAATGTCACAGAGCTGTGGTCATACATACCGTAGTTTCACTACGTTACTGACCTCGATCACCTGGAGGTCTGCTCTACATTCTGCTCTGGGTTGGATCTGTTGACACACAGGAGTGTGGCTGATAAGGAGGAGACAAGATCATTTTAAGGAACTCTGTTTCGTCACAGGTTTTTACTCGAGAGAATTCTGAAGGTGAGATTGTCATCCATCCCTCCCTCCATCCAAACATCCCCAAGCGCTCACTTTACACTTTAACATTAAACACTTTCACTGGTCACAAGTTATTAGGACACGTACAGGACTGACGTTTACTTTGTTTGTTTGATTCTCTAGAGTTTATGAGACACCTGTTTAAACCTTCTACGCAACACGAGATGCGCACAGTCAGCAGGGTTCATACACATTTTGACCAATGGATTTCCATGACTTTTCAATAACTTTAAACCAAATTTCCATGACCAAACCTTTTGTGAAATCTCGGTGTATACATGAATTTGTATTTAAGCTAACAATGAGAATTCCAAAGCATACAGTATACCTTAAATGACACAAATGAATTTGACAGTAGTTTGATTGAGGTCTTTGTCTGTTGTAACCCATGGCATGTACTTTTCCATTTGTAGCCAAGCATGGATAATCTACACTTCCCGCCTGCTTCCCCACCGAACTTTTCAATTTGTATGAGAGCGTATGCCTGCTTATATTTTGAGCGTATTTCTTTTAAAAGCATAAGAATTATTTAAAAGTCAGCTTACATAAACAACATGAAATTATGAATATAAAAAATTTCCATGACTTCTCCAAAACTTTTGGGATTTTAATTTTTTCAAACACTTTTCCAGGCCTGGAAATAAACATCTTATAATTGCATGACTTTTCCAGGATTTTCATGACCGTAGGAACCCTGAGTCAGGACATCAGGGTTAATGTGACCGGAACGATCCAGAGTCCTGATCCAACATCATCGATCAATAACTAAATACATGTGGTTATCAGCTTGTGTGAGAAAAGGGACAGAGACGAGCAGACATACACACACACATGTTTGTACAGCTATCTTAGTGAGGACACCAATCAGCATAATGCATAAACTATCCCCTTACCCTAACGATCCAAACTAAATGCCTAACCCTGACCTTTAAACTCCCCTAAACCTAATTTAAACCCTAAATCAAAGTCTTAACCCCCAAACAATCTATAAAGGGGAGGTGACAGTGAGGACTGGCCAAAATGTCCTCTTTCCCAAAATGTCCTCAATCCGTAGGTTGTAGACTCAAACTGGTCCTCACAAAGATAGCTGTACAACAGCACACACACACACACACACACACCTGCAGACAGAAGAAAGGTTTCCTGCAGATTATCAGTGTTTTATCCTCATTTTTGCAGAATAAGCAACGCCTTGTTTATCCAGGAACATAAATATGAATTCTGCAGGTTTTTAATTAGGATCAGTTCTAGCTGTGAGTTATTAGAAAACATCAAAGGAGCAGAGTCACACAAACAGGTTTGTCAGATGAGATCATTATTTATTGATAGTGACATACACGCATTATACATCAACAACTTGTGTCTAAAGAAACAGACACAAACATTGCATTGTTATGTTTTTTATTTGTGTCAGTTTTAAACCTTTAGTTTTCATTGTAGGGAGATGGATATTTTATATGGCCATGAAATCATGTACAGTTTGTAAAAGAAAAAAGTAAATCAAACATAAATCAGTTTAAAACGAAATAAATGAAGCAGATACATTTGCATAACCTTGCTCCTGTTTTCTGTGGAAGTCAGACATGTTATGATCGTACTGAAAATACAGAATATAAGAGCAAACCCTAATTAAAAGGTCAAAACACAAAAT